>NW_027103727.1:0-586071 GCF_902728285.1 Clytia hemisphaerica | reverse complement strand
GGCTTCATGTGAATCTATGGTGGAAATGTTGAAGAAAGTTAGTTCAGATTTTGATCAACACGATTTTATTTGTATTTCTCCTTAAAAAACAGAAAGTTACAAGATTACCAAAATGATGGAGTTTGAAATGCGAAGTCGATTTTTTCCCGAATAGCCTTGACTTGCTCAATGCAAGATGGATAACGTTTGTAGAAAGCCCTGGTGTCAAAGGTAGCACGTGGTTTGTTTAAGACTAAGAAGCAGCATCATCTCTTGGCTTGCCACTGTGGTGGACGTGGAGTTGTTAAGATTGACATATTTGTCATGATCTGGAAGATGAACAGGCCACGGGCCCGTTGAGCTTTTTATAGCCCAATTTCTTGAACAAAAACTTTCTGACCAAACGCCAATACTCGACAAGATTGACTTCTCGATTTTAAACCTTCTTGAGATTTGAGCTCATCCTGTTTGATGGACTTTCCACAACTGAAAAGGAAAAAACGTGTCAAAACCCAAGACCACAAGCATTTTGCTTCACTTATCACGACCAAGATAGAGAAACATAGATTGCCATTCATATACTGAATATGTAAAATAACAAAAAGCTAAAAACTTACCGTCGTTTGACTCTGTTCCGTTGTTAGTTGAGACGATTCTTCTTTCGTCAATTGAAAACGCTTAAAAAAGAAAAGCACACTCGGTTCATTGTCACAATTCTCATGGTCTTAAAATGCGCAAAGGGAACATAGATAGAATGTCTAATAAATCATCATGAATCATCTTACTGTTTTCTGCAGAGACATGTCGATAAGGTCATTCAGCAACTCTCGGATGGAGTATCGTCTTCATCGTCGCTTGGAAGAAACAGTGTTCGTGATCTTCTTTGGTGGCTCGATATCGGAGAGTTCGGCCTCTGTCGAGAATATGATGCCAAGCAACTCGTCGATATTGAGAGCTGTAAACGAGAGAAAAAGGAAATGTTTTGATATATGAATTTGAAACGACAGTTGACATAAATCCAAGCTGAAAATTAAATGAAAGCTTACCGTCAGACTCGGAAAGATGGTTTGGCTGTTCAATGTCACTCGTCCTGCTCATTGATGTCGAATCTATATGATAAAAAGATTTATTTTTCAAACTCGTATCTTTTCAATAACATGCACTTAGAAAGGATGTAAGTCAAAGTTGTCAGTAAATCCTAAATAATTTAGCTTTAAAGAGCAAGAAGTTCTGTGTGGAGAGTTAGTAAGGAAGTAGTACCCACCGCTTTCTAAAACCTCATCAACATCCTCATCTACCCGAAAGACTTCCAGCTCTTTTGTTGACGAGTCGACCAAAGGGACAGAGTCATCTGCTTAACGACACAATCTCGGATTCGATTCAGTTCTTCTTTTTTACCTCATCCTCAAGAATAGTCGATTCACAACGCACATTCTGTGGTAGGGTGTAGGACAATTCACTCTGATCGATAACGTCGAGGTTGTTGTTTATCATGTCAATTAAATACTTCAAACAATGCATTGCGTTTTTGCGAATCCACTCAGGTGCTTCTGGGCATAGTACCTCCAGCTCACGTGTATTGACATCGGCAATTCTTCTGAGTACAGACTTTCTATCCTCTTTGGAATTTGGGAACATGGTTGCAGGTAATGAACACCCCAGCATCATTTCTTGTAATTTTGGATCCTCAAATTTCACTGATTGTGGAAATCTCCTCCTTGGAATAAAACCTTACAATGTCTGCAGGTGTCATATCCTTGGTCCATTCATCAATTATCAACAGCTCCGTGTCAGACTTTATCATTGACAAACCAAAAACACGCTCTTTGGTAATTGTGGCAATCTTTTGCTCAGGAATAAGACCGAAAAACATGTTCATCACTGATTCTTTCCACTGTCAATATCTCCGACAAAAACCAATCTCTTGCTTTTATGGGGCACTTGAAACGCTAACATGCACATATATTATATTTTGTGAGCCAATTTCGCTGGTCTTCTAGTGTAGGACACCAACGTTCAATGGCTGAAGCAAGATAACCACCATGACATGTGGTTCGGTGAGGATACAAAATCGTGGTAACTACGCGGGGTAATTACAACCATAATCTTCAGGAGAAAATGGACATCGACAAATGCTCTACTTGAAAGTTTCAAGTATGTGTTGTTCTTCACTTCGATGAAGTCATAATCCACTTTGATTTTCGGAAACAACTGAAAATATAACATAATCAAGATCATTGTGGCATACTAAGATCTTCTTGAATTGGAAAAATCTTAAAGTTCTCATTTTGATTTCTCGGACTCACTTTGTAATTTTGACGGTCCAACGGTCTCCTGCATACAAGGTCTCTTAAAAACGACGGTCTATCATACGGTCTAATGGCCTACTAGGCGGCCTTCTTCGATTTCAGAAAAATATTGCAAATATATAAAGTTTTCGTTTGAATTTCTCAGATTCCCTTTGCAATATTGACGGTCTAACGGTCTTTTGAGTACAAAGTCTCATAAAAATGACGGCCTATCATACGGTCTAATGGCCTACTAGGCGACCTTCTTCGATTTCAGAAAAATATTGCAAATATATAAAGTTTCGTTCGAATTTCCCAGATTCCTTTTGCAATATTGACGGTCTAACGGTCTTTTGAGTACAAAGTCTCATAAATATGACGGCCTATCATACGGTCTAATGGCCTACTAGGCGGCCTTCTTCGATTTCAGAAAAATATTGCAAATATATAAAGTTTTCGTTCGAATTTCTCAGATTCCCCTTGTAATATTGACGGTCTAACGGTCTTTTGAGTACAAAGTCTCATAAAAATGACGGCCTTCATACGGTCTAATGGCCTACTAGGCGGCCTTCTTCGATTTCAGAAAAATATTGCCAAATATATAAAGTTTCGTTCGAATTTCTCAGATTCCTTTTGCAAATATTTACGGTCTAACGGTCTTTTGAGTACAAAGTCTCATAAAAATGACGGCCTATCATACGGTCTAATGGCCTACTAGGCGGCCTTCTTCGATTTCAGAAAAATATTGCAAATATATAAAGTTTCGTTCGAATTTCTCAGATTCCCTTTATAATATTGACGGTCTAACGGTCTTTTGAGTACAAAGTCTCATAAAAATGACGGCCTATCATACGGTCTAATGGCCTACTAGGCGGCCTTCTTCGATTTCAGAAAAATATTGCAAATATATAAAGTTTTCGTTCGAATTTCTAAGATTCCTTTTGCAATATTTACGGTCTAACGGTCTTTTGAGTACAAAGTCTCATAAAAATGACGGCCTATCATACGGTCTAATGGCCTACTAGGCGGCCTTCTTCGATTTTAGAAAAATATTGCAAATATATAAAGTTTTCGTTCGAATTTCTCAGATTCCCTTTATAATATTTACGGTCTAACGGTCTTTTGAGTACAAAGTCTCATAAAAATGACGGCCTATCATACGGTCTAATGGCCTACTAGGCGGCCTTCTTCGATTTCAGAAAAATATTGCAAATATATAAAGTTCTCGTTCCAATTTCTCAGATGCCCTTTATAATATTGACGGTCTAACGGTCTTTTGAGTACAAAGTCTCATAAAAATGACGGCCTATCATACGGTCTAATGGCCTACTAAGCGGCCTTCCTCGTTTTGCACAAACCTTTCAAAATACCATATTTCTTTGCCATTTGTATTTCTTAGAGGCACTTCAGAAAATGAAACTTTAAAAAATTCTTTCAATAAAAAGTTTCCTAATGTTTACGGTCTTTCATAAGGTTTAATGATGTACCACACAGTCCTACGACGTACAAGTCTAAACACTTACCTCAGTATGTACGTTTGACATATTTTTCTTCAATTGTGATTCATTTGCAAGGACTAGTTCTTTTAATGAAGGGTTCAACTGCAATTTATAAAGATACGCTCCAACATCAAGAAATAATTCGAAAGTAAATCGAGCTGCAAAAGAAATTAGAAAGGTTTAAAACAGAATGTGAGAGTAATTTAAAAATACGGTTGAGCTAGGAAAAATATAGTACCAACTATATTAAATAATTTTATGCCCCATTTCACGTTTAGGATTGGTACAGTTCCAAAAATATTTTCATTTTTTCTCCAACTGAAAAAAATACACGCAACGGAACATAAGTTCAAATATTTTGATGCTCAAAGGCGAAAGTTACCATTTTTGTTTTTTGCGTAGATGTTGCCACGATACAATCTGTGATCCAGTTGGTTCATCACTTTTGCAATTTTATCAGCCGCTTTTGATATTGAAGTTTTAGGTGGTTCCACTGCTGGCCTTGCTATCTCGTCGGTCGAGTCGTTCATGTGAAGTAGGCCATCCTCGTATAGGTATCGACTTGCGTTTGAAAAGGAAGCCATGATTCTCGAGTCAGCACAAAATAAACGGCATGGTTTTTGTTCATTGCTTTCACAATGAGCGGTTGCTTCTTCGTCGGACATTGCAGGATTTGCCGCTTTAAAACAGTGCAACATGCTATCTGTAATCGAATCCTTAATACATTTCTGGTTGTGGTCCTGAGAAAAAAAGAACAGCTTGTTGAAAATGTTGAAGTGTTGTAGTGTAAATTTAGGATAGATAAAATAAAAAAAATTGATAAATAGCCTTATAATTTTGAGGCATCTCTAAGTGCTTGAACCTCGAATATATCTTACACCAGCTGGCACACAACGTTGTTTCCACGTTTTTATAACGTTCACAACTTCCATATAACGTTAGATGAACGTTGAAACAACGTTGTGTGCCAACTGGGACTTGATTCAACTAGAAATCATAATCAACTCAGAACAACATCAACCAGTAATTTAGAAAATTAAGACAAACCACTCATACCTTGACCGTCTGTTTCAAGTAGGCCAACACAATAGCGTCAACTTCATCACCTTCAGACTTTGGACGATGACACTTTAGGGATTTGATGTCAACTCGATGTCAGCCGTATGATGGAACTTCTGATAAATTTGGTGCGGCTGTAAAGGGACTTTAAATGGACAATAAAATAAGTCACCGAGACACGAAACGGAATTGGTTCCCCAAGCTCACACTCTTTTGGATTTTGTCTTCGGATTTGATTCTGTGCCAGATATGCACGAGATGAAAAACTTAATGTCCATGTTTGCCAGTGCGTTGTCTAGACGGTATCTGATGTCTGTAACTAGGAGTCTGTTGCTCTCCGTGAACATCACCCTGCATGCTGTCACGGTGTCACTTTTCTTTATCTAGAAAGAAAGTGATAGCCCATATGAAAACTTTTCTGATTAATTTTACTTTCAAATATTTTATTTGGTAACGGACGAAAAAAAAGCTACAAACAGAGGAGGCTACGGCGTTAGAATATCCCTCCATATGAATAAAGTACATAAAAATAACAAATTCAAATTAAAAATAGATAACTAAATTTATTCCACTTACCAGAGGCATGATGTTGCATTTCAAAGACCGAATAATCTTTGAATCATTGAGCTGTCTTGCCGGTCGTAAAGACATTTTAAAATTTGAGACACACACTCAAAGTGAGAGAAAAACGTTCCACTATGTACAAATCAACAATCTTGTTGAGTGATTCTTGCGGAACAGAAAAAAAATACTACCGTTTCTTATGCTCAACACCATTCAATTTTCCGATCTCTTTTAACTTAAGCATATTTCATTTCTTTCACCATCATAATCTTAATTAGAAAAATGACGACACAATGTTGATGTTAAAAATTGTATACTTCGTGTACATCTAACACATCTTTCAGGAGAAATAAAATTGAAATTCACAAATCTGCATCTTATGTTAAAAAGTAGAGAATAATTACAGTAATTAAAATCGTAAAAAATTATAAAAAGTTCATCTAAAAAACACGAAATGTAGAATAATTTTTAACATCAACATTTTGTCGTCATTTTTCTAATGAAGATTATGATGGTGAAATTTTTCGGATTATCCTTCTTTTTATTTTACTTCAAATTGTCAGCTGGTCATAATTTCATTTCTTTCAATTTAGCTATTTTCTAATTTTAAAGGCTTATTAATTTAATTCATCTTGTTCCTGATTTGCGGCCTGTCCAAAAAAAAAACATATGTTTTCAGTTTCACAGTTGCAGGAATTAAAAAAAAAAAGATAAACTAACACTTTTCGTCAAAGAAAATTGACTGTGCAATTTCTACAAAGTTTCTATAGATAGTTAGCTTCGTGTTTAAGGTTTTTTCATCTCTACAGATCTCTATGAAACATAAAAAGGGGATTTCCTGACATTGCAACAAAATTCCTCTAAAAATGCTTACTCTAAGGTCCTGAATAATAGGGAAGGTCAAGATAAAGTAGGGTATCATTGTCATTATTTTATCATCCTTAGGATTATTATAATATCTAATATGGTCTTGGTCCGGTATTACGAGCGGTCTAGTAGCGGTCAATTTTTGTTTTAGATCGGCCTCCAGACCTTCTAGAAATGTAATCTATAACGGTCCTGGCCGCTTCTAGACGCTCGTGGCCGCTCGTTAGACCGGTCCTGACCGCTCATTGTACCGGTCCAGTTCGTTCATTAGACCGGTACAGGCTGCTAGTTAGTGATTTTTAGTAACGATTACATCAAAAAATTGCTGTAAAAGGATGTCAAACGGGCGATCGGGGCCGGTCTGGGACCGGACGCTTCGCAGCGGCAGCTAAATTAACTAAACTTGTAGCGGTCTTTTGATAAATTTTTACCGGTCATTTACCGGCCCTTAAAAGACCGTCTAAAGACCGGTTCGATTTACAGGTACTTTAAATCGCTTGGGAAGTCACATATAATTATTAATTTATTAGTGAAAATACAGTTTCAGTTTCGGTTTGGATTTCTAACTAAGTACTCTTAGGCGCCAAATAAACAGGGGGGTTGGAAAAATTTTTCAAATCAAATAAACGGGGGGACTTAATTACCGGGAAGTTGGAAAATGGACTTTTAAAAACCCTAAAAAGGGTCAAAATAGACTAAATTTAGGCCTTTTAGAGTAAAACAAGAAACTTTCCTTTTGGGAGCTGGGAACTTTTTCAAATATTAATAAACGGGGGGGGGGGTGTTGGAAAAGAATTAACAAGCAGGCCATTTATTTGGCACCTAGGAGTAACCTGATAAAAGATGGCCATAATTCTTATGGGCAGGTTAATTCTCTTAAGGAAGTTGAAAATCAATCATCCAAAATAGTCACTCTCATGACAAGATCTTGATTTCGTGCTAATACAGCGTCCTATTTTTGAACCAAATCACACGTAACTGTACTGTCATTCCCAGTCCTTTGTAATAATGCGTGGCCCTTATAAATTCAAGATAGCTTATGCATCAGATTGTTCGTTTCACACAATCCCTTTTGTATTTATCTTTCTAGTTTAGATATGTATTTTCATAAAAGTTTTGGGTGTAAGATGCAAATATGCAAAAATGAGCACAAAACTTGTTTCCTTTTAATCAACTCGATCATAAATTGTTCGATTGGCCGTTATCTCTTTCAATAAATACTTTGGTTTTATTTTTCAGCTAAAAAAAATAACAACATTAAAATGATAGCATTGAATGATAAAGAAACAATCTGACTGCTAATGGTATTTTGATTGTAGATGCTAATGGAATTCTGTTTTAATAAGTTATCCTTTGCGAGAGAAAATCGTAAGTTTTTTGTTCAAATATGCAGGTGAGATGGAGTTTTTATAAGATACTTCAATAATTGATCATTTGAAGTAATAATAATGAGGCGTTCTTTAGAAAAAGTAACAAAATTATTTTATTACTAATTAACGACCAACAAATCAAATAAAGAGTTAAACTCCATCTCGTCCCTACAATTTTGATATATGATTTTGATTTATAATATAAGGCAGGCATGTCCAAATCCATTATGTGTTAAAACATTTGCCTTGATGGTTTGAATATTCAGTCTACACGGAAGATCCACATTTAGATTACATGGACTCTTTTATAGCCATGTCGTTTAAGCATTATCCATACAGAGTCATTCAAATGTAATTCAAATGTGTAATTTTCAAGAATGTTGGATTGCGTTTTGACTACATATTTGGATTGCGTTTGGAATACATCATTTTTTTACAAACGTAGTTCAACTGTCATTCAAAAATGTAATTCAGATGTAGGTAGTGAACTACACGTAGACTAAACTGTTGATCACAGTTGAACTACATATTGGATTGCGTGTTGACTACATATTTGGATTGCGTTTGAAATACATCATTTTTTTACAAATATGTAGTTCAACTGTCATTCAAAAAATGTAATTCAGATGTAGGTAGTGAACTACACGTAGACTACACTGTTGATCACAGTTGAACTACATATTGGATTACATTTTTGCTATCCATGTATTATGTTCTGATTATGTGATCAATTGTCAATCCAAAATTGTAAGGGAGCCCCCAAATAAATTTACCAGGCCGGATTGGACAAATAAAACTCTACCGAAAAGACATTACATTGAATATTCATTTTGATGAAGTTGTCCATGAAGTGACATGTAAAAACGATGATAATCCTGATAGTCCTGTACCTGAAATTAGAGATTAAATTTCCCTTTTTAACTGACAGAGAATATTCTGTGGAAACACCTGGGGGTAGGTGGGTGAGAAGGGAAACTCCATTGAAAGTGAGACATTATTGTGAACCAGTTTTAAAATCGTATCAGAAGACCTACATATTGCCAATACCGTCATCGCTAGAACAGCTGGAAAACAATAGGGTCAATATTTTATCTGGTTTTGATGACCGTATTCAGTTAATTTTGAGAAGAGAACACTTATTGTTTGGTGCACTCGAACAGTTTGACTTTTCAAACAAGAATATTTTTATTAAATATGCAAGAGAGGAAGGTGTCGATAGCGAGGGGATCCTCTGATTTTTGGTAGGCTTTCCTTAAACAAGTAGGATAAGGTTATGAAGTTCAGAAGTATTTTGCTTCTTCCTTTGACAAAACCTCCCATCAAAATTTTTAAATAATGTTGGTAAAATCCTCATCAATGGCTACGTATTGACTGGATATCTTCCACCTTACTTTAATCGAGCCTTGATGTTCTATTTGTTGTCAGGTGACATGCCTAGCGATGATTACTTCACAAAATCTTGAATGGAATACCTTGATGAATATGAACTCAACTTCCTGACTTCTCTCAATGCAGTGAAAGAGCTTGATTTCTTTAACAGGTTCTCCCCAGATCTCCACACAACGCCATCAAAAGAAAATTTTGGTCCAGCCCTTATCGAATTAGCGAAATTTTTAGTCTTTCAAAGATCGTGGAAGATGATTCAGGAGATTGCCGATGGTATTCATCGGTTACCCTTCAGAGGAGAGGACACAGTCTTTTTTGAAAGGTACCTAGCATCATGGAAGCCTGATGGCTAAAATTACCGTTGATCATTCAACAATCGATTTATATCCTGAAATGGAAGTCCAAGTTGTTCCCTATCTAGTTCATTTTTTGGAAAATCTTGACGCAAAACAAGCATCCACGTTCATGAGATTTGTTTCGGGGTGCGAAATGATTAAGAATGTGCATGTGATTTTTGACGGAGAAGTGGATGAAGAATACTTAGTACCAATTGGCCACACTCGTGGAGTCAGCATTGAAATATTTCGCCACTATGCGGATGAAGAATAATTGCACAGAATTCTTCATAATATTCTTGAGAATCCCCCACTGTGGAAATGTTTTCAGAAAAAATACATTTTCTTTCTATTTTTTCGTTTCTTTCATTTTACTGCAAAAAAGAAAATAACTTTGTCACTTAGTTGTCAGCTAATATTTTGTTTACTATTCTAAATATACCAGCCCAACACGTTAAATAAGCTTTCGAAAATTTCTCTGAAATGAATAAATTTACGCACATTTGTTCATAATAGCACACCTTTATTTTTATAAGCAACACTATTTTTCAACTCAGACAAACTGACAGTCTGCGCCACTAACTCGATCGGGAAGATTCTTCTGAAATGGGGAGATCTTACTCTAATTTTTTCTGTCCGTTTGGGAAGACTCTTCCTCTTTGGGAAGTTGAAAATTGACTGAATCTTCGGCGAAGCTGTACGATGACCGGCGAAAGTTGAAACTTTTTGGAGGTAAAAATGCATCAAATATTAAGGTTTTTCACCTAAAGGAAAGTAATCCTTACCGTAGAAATCTTGTTAAATTGTGAAAAAACTGCGTAAACTTCCCAAACGGGAAGTTCCAATCCCATCGAGTTTTCCTTATCTTCCCGCTTCTTCCCGATCTAGAAGTCCGTTTTTTAACTCTTACCCGTTTGGGTGTCAAGTTAATTAGCCGTTCGAGAAAGTTCTTCCCATTTCGAAAGAATCTACCCGATCGAGCTAGTGGCACAGACTGACTGAGGTTGCTAAGGATTTTTTCAAATTCTGGGTTATCCTCAGTGCTCAATTGGTGGGGTCATTTTAAATTTTTTCGACTTTTTCATCCCCAAAATCACTTTATAATGACCGAGAGGGTCCCACTTGATGACTTTTGCCCCAAAAGTGTCAAATACCTCCATCCCCCCATTTTATGGTTTTCCTTCCGATTACTTTTAGACTAAAGACTACTTTTGGCTGAACTTTGCTTTTTGATGATTTTGATGACGCTGAGTTCAGTAAAGTAGACTAGAAGCAATTTATACTTTGGATTTATATCAAAAAGAAAATGGTGAGTACACCAACATTAGTCTAATCTTCATCGCTATTTTCTCAATCGCTGTGCAAAAACTTCAGGACTTCTTCTGTTTTCCTGCAATAAGGGCTTAGATCGATTGATAGATTTTGGCAACGAGCTAGAGAAAAAGACTACCAACAAACACCGGGCCACTTAATCGCGTCATCTAGTCTATCAGAATGCCTTAAGTGGCCTCCTAGCTACGTTCTTTTCCTCCTATAATCAGGCCGACATCTGCCATTTAACGTATAAAAGACTTTAAAACTTTAAGAATGTTTGCGTACTTCAAATAGATTGAGCGATGGACCCGCCTGTTGTTTTGATGTACGACTTTATTTACGGCATTTATGTTCAATGTTTCGCGCTATATTTCGATAGCGAAATATTTTCGATTCGACTTTTCTGACCTGAATGAACTGCAAATGTTCAAATTAAGCGAGTGTCATTTAATTAAAGGGATCGATTAATTAAGTGGTTTTCTATTGCTTAATTAAGCTGCATGAAACCTTGACCTCGATTTTTACAAAAACGAAAGCTAATCGGCCTAAGTTTTTAATAGAAATTGAATAACTACACATAACCTCAATGTTATGGTTCAAAAATCTTATACCAACAAGCCCGGAATCAATTGTAAAAGGGGTTACGCACGATACGAAAATCTCGTGTTCGTAAGCGAAAGGTTTTTTACACTACATACCGTAGGATTGCTAAACTTCCTTATTCCCAGCGAAACTTTCCGATTGCTAGTGTACAACGGAAAAGGACCAAAATGCCACAAAAGTAGATTTAACATCGATTTTAGCCAGAGATGCCTAGAAGCAAAAAGATCCCTGAGACGGGGCAGATATGTTATTCCGGAAATGAGAAAGTTAGCCATTTTATGATACAATTTTAAAAGTTGTACCCAGCCGTTTGCGTGATGCGTGATCGGGAAATAATTCGAGGCATGATTTGGGCGAGTGTGATTTTTTTCGTGCCTTGCGTGCCTTCGTGCTTTTCGAAAAAAAGTTCGTGCCTTTTGAAAAAAAGTTCGTGCCTTTGAAAAAAAAGTTCATGCCTTTCAAAAAAAAGTTCGTGCCTTTGAAAAAAAAGTTCGTGCCTTTTGAAAAAAAGTTCGTGCCTTTGAAAAAAAAGTTCGTGCCTTTCGAAAAAAAGTTCGTGCCTTTTAAAAAAAAGTTCGTGCCTTTCAAAAAAAAGTTCGTGGCTTTGAAAAAAAAGTTCGTGCCTTTCGAAAAAAAGTTCGTGCCTTTCGAAAAAAAGTTCGTGCCTTTTGAAACTAGTTAATGACAAACAAAATAACCAGAAGCTTCATTAGGTTAAAAAACTTAGAAGGGTGGTGATTCAAACTACATACATTTTTTTATTAGGACGCCTTTAAATCATATAAATAAACTATAAGTAGTTTGAGCGAGCATGGGTATACTTATTTTTTTAAACAAATTTCAGATGCATTTTGTCTTTTCTCTTGAAATTCATAATTCATAATAAAAACTCATAACTAACTTTTGATTATTACAAATTAATTACAGGAATTGCACAAATGAGAAAAAAAAGAAGACATTGCATATTAACGAATGCGCTTTCGAATGTTTAGTTCAAGATTCGAATGTTTTGTTTTGAAAAGACAGGAAAGACAAAAAAAGATATACATGAATTGTCGGGTTTGAGAAGTCAACAAACGCGTGCAAATTAGCGCGGATGCAAAGAAGAAGTTAGACGATGTTATCGTCCGTTACAGTGATAGTAAAGGCGGGAAAATGGCGGTATGGCGTTATGGCGGTATACGGAAAAAAAATCGGCGGGAGAGTTTCGAAAAAACGGACGATAACTCTTTGGCATAAAAAAAAATTGCGGTTTTGCTTGGACTAACCAGTGAGACTGGTTAGTCGCTCCTTGGTGAAAACGGCCTAAGTTTAAAGGCCGAGCTTGGTTCAAACGATCAAAACACGCTGGTCACTAGGAAGAGACACAAGGACAAGATGGATCTATGGTTTTTCTGTGAAAATCCAGCTCATTATGGATTCTTTCTTCGTGGTTCATCTGTTTTATTGAGACTACAAGATAACTTAGTTTAAGGGAGTACTTTTTCCTCAAGTATGCTTCTGTAGAAGCTGTTTTAAAATGATTTTTCAACAAGTCTACATACAGCAAAAAGACACAGAGAAACTAAGTAAGGTAAGTCAGTTTGTATATTTCTTATGAATCCTATGAATCACAGGCACCGTTTCATTAGATATGTGAATACCCTCATATCTCCACTTTTAAAAAGTTATTTTCATCTGGTGTTAGCAGTTCTTTGACAACTTTGAAAAATGCCAAACAAAGTAATACTTATTGTCAATTGTGGACTTTAAAAGACTGCTTTTAACTTTCTGTTCAAACACTTTCACATTTTCTCATTTTGATTTGAATTGTCGAGAAGTTCAGTTACCTAGTCGTACCTGTAAAAATTATCAGATTATTATTCTAAATTTTCTAGGTAAGAATCAGAAATTCAGAAATAGGATGCATGGGAAAGTATGGCAGTAATTTGCAGAGAGCACAATAAATAAATGAAATATTTGGCACAGCATCCTGGTTTATTATTGAGATTAAGACTTGCAATATTTCACGACGTCCTGGTATAATTTGAGATTATAAATTGCAATATTTCACTTCACGTCGTGGTTTAATTTGGGATTATAAGTTGGAATTATTTCACTTGACGTTCTGGTACAATTTGAGATTATAACTTGGAATATTTCACTTCACGTCGTGGTTTAATTTGGGATTATAAGTTGGAATATTTCACTTGACGTTCTGGTACAATTTGAGATGATGACTTGAAATATTTTACTTCACGTCGTGGTTTAATTTGGGATTATAAGTTGGAATATTTCACTTGACGTTCTGGTGCAATTTGAGATTATAACTTGGAATATTTCACTTCACGTCGTGGTTTAATTTGGGATTATAACTTGGAATATTTCACTTGACGTCCTGGTAGAATTTGAGATTATAAAAACTTGCAAATTTCACTTGACGTCCTGGTTTAATTTGAAATTATAACTTATTTCACTTGACGTCCTGCGTACAATTTGAGATTATGACTTGGAATATTTCACCAACGCCCTGGTATAAATTGAGACTGTTACTGAAATATGTCATAATGATATGCAATTTTTCACTTGACGTCCTGATATAATTTGAGATTATGACTTGGAAAAATTTACGTCAGCCTTCTGGAATTAGTCGAGACTGTAATACAGTATTGTCGGAAAACAGTTTAGAATCATTTGTTTATCATGATTGAATTACCTATTCATCAGTTTTTGTAAATAAGAAATTTAATGCCATTTAAATCTGCCTCAAGGCTTTTACTAATCGGTACTTTTCCATTTTAAGCAAATTTCTGGGGATTTCTTAACTTTTCTCCTATTTCATCCTCATTTTTAATGTCTCTTTTTGGGTAGAGAGAAATTCAAGCTCAAATCAAAGCAAGATCAACATACTGCAAAGCTTACAAGCTGGAACTCTTTACTTTTTCCCTGCAAAAGTTATCATAAGATTTTTCATCCACTACTGTAAAAAATTTTATCAAACAAAACAGGAAAGTCACAAATTCGAAATTGCAAGTATTTATAAAACTGCCAATGATTTGTATACATATCCTTTGTCTTTGAGAAAAATGGTGATGGGGAGAATATACTATAGCTTTTTATTTACATGGACTTTAATATATAAAAGGGGTAAATATAAGGATATAATCTTCAGGCAAAAAAACAACAACAAACAAACAAACTTTACACGATTTGATGTTTTTTAAGAAATTTGTAAGGTGAAAGTTTAGATAGATATCCTTGTTGCAAAGAAATTACAAAATCATTAAAGAAATGAATGCTCATAAAAATTTGTTATTCTGAGAAAAGAAATTGTAGTTCCAAGAAAATATAGGAATAAAAGGGAGAGGGTATTCAAAAAGAAAGATATCATTTCTTGGAATCTCAGTTTCTTTCTCCCGCCTCTTTTTTTTTGTTTTGATTTTTTCGAATACCGAACACAGTTGGCCTCGCATACGGAAACTCCAATTCATACAATTTGAGCTGTTTTTGTATTTTGCGCCAAAATCGTATAGTCTAAGACTAGCAACTCTACCGACTGTAAACTCTTTTCGGCAAAAAAAACCCGTTTGCGAGTTTTCTTCGGCTTTGGGCTTTTTTCTTTGATAGTGATTCGTCTTTTTCATTTTCATAATCTGAAAGAACGTCGAAAGGAAAATATCCCCTAGCAGAAGGCATTTTGTAATTTTCAAAAGCATGCTGCAAAAGCAAAAAATGTCACATAATTGGCAATCATAATTTCCAAACTTTCCAAAAAGAAAAAAAGTCTTCATGCTTCAGGATATTGCTTGAAAAAATTTTCAATTGAGGCGAAAATAAAAAAATGTAGCATTTCTGGAAACCAACCGGGTGAAAAATAGTAACTTTCTGATCTGGCCGCAGACTATGCGTTCATCTATATAGTTCATTATAAAAGAAATCAAGTTGGAGCATTTAAGCTATATATAAAAGTAGTTTATTTAGATATTCCCACTTGTAGATCAAGAATTGTTTGTTAGTTAGTAGTTGATACATTAGTATATTCAGGGCTTACTTCATACTGTTTGTACATAAAGGTTATTGTTAAAGTTCTATTTCAATGATCTTATGTATTACTTAAGTCATCAAAAAAATCAAATAAATTTTTTTTTTCTGGCCGGCCGCATCAAAGCTTTTTTCCTTCACCCGCATTCCGGAAACACTACATTTTTTTTTATTTTTGCCTGACAGCAAAACTTTTCTACGTTTTTTAAATGCATGTGGAAGAAAATGTCAAGTTAACGACAAACATTTTCCACATTTTAAACGCACGGGGAAGAAAATGTCCAAGTTCACAGCAAAAATTTCCATGTTTTAAAATGCACGTGGAAGAAAATGTCCAAATTCACAGCAAAAATTTCCACGTTTTAAACGCACGTGGAAGAAAATGTCCAAATTCATAACCTAAAGTTTTCCACGTTTAAAACGCCTGTAGAAGAAAATGTCCAAATTACAGCAAAAATTTCCACGTTTAAAACGCACGTGCAAGAAACTGCAAGAAAATGTCCAAATTCACAACCAAAAAGTTTTCCACATTGCATTTTTAAAACATCAATCATCAATCAGTAAATTTTGCTCTGGGTTTAAATTTTTACATTAAAGCTAACCAGTTCATATCCAACCACAAACCATTTCCTGGTGCCGCATCTACCATCTGACCATCATAAAAAAGTGACTTCAAACTTTTTTGATGTCGCAAGTATTTAATTTTTCAAATATAGCATGGTCAGATTTATCCACAAATATTCAGTCAACTGCCTTGTTAGAATTTGTGTAAATATGCGGGCAAAATTGAAGTTAGTTTGTTGTGAAAGTTGATAAAATATCGACCGGATAAAATATCCTGCTTTTCAAGAAGAGATTGCATCAATCTCTCATGCCAAACCAAAGGAAACATCAAATTCAGGAAGGAATGATAAGAAAACTTCATCATCAACCATTTGTTGTAACAATCACAAAAATAATGATCCAATTCAACTCATTAGCATAAAAACCAAGGCAAAATAGCGAAAGAGCGGTAGCAACCAGTTGTTTATTTTTGCCGCCATCTTTGTTTTTACTGTTAAAAGGCAGTATGGTCCGATCAACAATACGCTTCCGAACCGAGCGACGTTTCCCGATCGAGAAGGATACTTATATTTTCCCGCAACGTTTCTCGAAGAAATGACGTATTCATCGTCGTATGAAAAACATCCTACTGTTTTTCACACCGGAGCTCGATTTAAAAAGAGATTTGGAAAAAATCCATTACGTAATGCTTCCAACAGACAGTCGGGTACAGGCGATAATTGTCCATATTGGGACTTAAGACAGTTGCACACGACGACGAAAGTCTGAATGGAAACGAGGCTGCAAAAGGGTAAAAATCGATTTTATCACTCCGCATATCAGCTTTTTTCCCCGCGCTTTTGCCAAAAGAATCGCACTCGCTCGCTGCGCTCGCTCGTGCGTAATAATGTGCAATTGACTCGCTCTAATAAGACTCTCTACTATTCGAACAAAATAAAAGTAACAAATCGTGTTTTTGAGAATTCTTAGGCATATCGTTTGCCTAATTTTTTCTCGCTTCTAGCTCTCATAAAGAAAAGCAATGTTTATCGTTCTCTGAGGGATTTTTTTTTCTCGCCTATTCGGAAAGCGAAGTAAATACATAGCACTACAACTGTGTGTTTACTACATACTAGTTTGTTGTGCCTGCGCGAGGTCCGTTTCTCAAAAGGAAAATTAAATAAATCATGGATCAGATCTATATCTGCAGATAATTCTTGATGAGGTCCTTTCCCACAATGCATTTGTACCAAAGTAGTTTTTTTTATTTTGAAGCGTAGCGACAGTTAGCCAATTTCCGAAAATTAGTGTTTTCTTTACTTGAAACATATATATAGTGATATCTGTCATATAATATGTAATATCTGTCATTGTAGAAAAAGAAAAGTATTGATATATAAATAACTCAAACTGATAAAAACGAAAAAAAGTTAAGAATATTTTTGTTAATTATGTCCATTACGGTTTTTTTTGGTATTTTTAATTTTTAATCATTCCGAAACAGAGGGTAATTTAGCAAAAAGTTAAAGGGAATTTAAATAGTGGTATGAAAGAAAAACCTAATCCAAATGAAGATAGGAGAAAAGTAATACTGGAGAAACAATGAATTGCAAAAAACTTTTTTGATAAACAGACTTCCGTACAATCATTTACACAAGTTCATCAAAATACATACAAAATGGGGACAAATACAAATGCAGACACATCAAATACATCAAAGAACATACAAACACAAAACAAAACCCGAAGTCCCAGACTTGTGACTGGCATAGTGACTTTCCACGTGTTTAAGGGCCCACACTCAGTCGCCTTCAGGAAACATAACAGAAAAAGATACTGACCAGCAGCTTCCAAATAAATAACAAACAACAAACTGACACTACAACGAAATACAGTACAAAGGGGCAATAAGAACATTGTAATAACAATCCCACATACACTACATGTGAAAAACCATTTGTCGCAAACAACCTCTCACACAAAAATTGAAAAATACAGAATCAAAAGTTTGACAAGAACCCGTTTCGGCGTCGGGACGACCTATATATGTATAGTCTAGAAGTATAAAACCTTCAACTATTCAAAATGGTAACACTATCGACAAAACCGATAAAACAAAAAGACAATACGAATTACAACAAAAATGAACATTCACAGAAAATCGATCAGGTTGGAGTTGAAAAGAAAAATGTAATGACATAGAAATCCGTCAATGTAAAACTAGTGATCTAAAATGACTATGAGGAAGAAAGCAGCTCAATATGAGTTAAGATGGAAAGAAGTAACTCAATATGAGTCAAAAAGTATTTCAAGAAAACACATAATCTGTTCCTCAGTTTTCGACCTACACAGGATTTCGGCCTTTAACGAAAGTATCCTCCTTATGATGGAAATCACAGGAAAAAGTCATCAGATCCTACGGGTGGGAAAGCGCTGGAAATTTTAAAAATTATTTGTTCCGCGTAATTTTTCTCAAGCTGCACAGTGGAATTTATTAAGCCGGATGATTTGCAAAATCCCACTGCCGACTTTTTTCAAAAAATATTTTAGTCTTAAGTTTTAGACGTGTAATATTGAAATAAACCCTTCTTACGATAAAAAGCACATCACGCTAGTGTGAAACGTAATTTCCCCCATTGGAATTTCCCTGCAATAAAATTCGGGTACAAATTTGAATCTTTAGGATTTCCGATTTCACACCCTGGACTTTATCTAAAATATTTTGATACATCAATACATCGGTATTAGAAACAAAGCAAGTTATTTCCGTTGTAAAGAGTGCTCGATGTCAACAAAAAGTCGAAGAGCTGTATCAATATCATAATTTTATTTGTCAGTAAAAAAATTTACACTACTGTCAGTTTCACGCTGAACGATTGTCAAGTGTAAAACTTCTTCGAAAAAATCTCAACAAAATGTACAAAAATTTGTAATCCCTTAGGGAACATATTGATTAACATCGGTATTACTAATATTACACTGCGGAAACCCCTTTAGAGTCTTTTTGATATATTTTAGGTGTGAATTTCAAATAAACACTTAGCAACTATATAGTCGACGAAAACTTACACTACAAAACTCTAAAAACGCAGAAGGTCATAACAGACAAAGGACAAAATCTTTAGTTCCCATGGGTGGGAAAGTCGAATTAATAGGGTGGGAAAGTGCAATTATTAATAGGGTGGGAAAGTACAATTGTAGGGTGGGGAAGTACAATTAAATACCCATACTTGTACTACGCATGCGTAAAAAAAGACCACAAGTGAAAATTGGGTCAAAACTGTTCAGATTGTATGCAAATCATTATCATTATAAGAGTGTATTCGATCAGTGTGTAACACAACGCTAAAGGTGAGGCGTCCCGCAAGGGCGGCCTCATTCGTTCGCAATGGACTTGCGTCGCAAGGGCTCAGTGGAATCGTCATCCGCTGTGCGGCCGTTCAATCGGTATCACGTCGTTGTTCCGCTGTTGTGGCAAAGTGCCGGGATTCTCAAAGTAGCGCAAGTACATGACAGAACGAATGGGAGCTATCGAGCCACGAATGATCGAATACATTTAACAATTTATCAAATAATTGGTAATAGCTAGGTGGGGAATTGAAATTTCGGCGTGTGATTTTCGATTTGACCTTTTGATAAGCTGGGTGTGAAGTTCAAATTTAGGCGTGCGATTTTCATTTTCACTATTCTCAGCACAATGTCGAGAGCAACCACCTCTTGCATGTTAATTTAGTTTTAAACCGCTGGAATTTGTTTTTTCAACGTGGGATTTTATAGAGTGGTATTTGGCACTTCCCATTAGAGTAAAACATTGCAGGGTCCCACGCGTGGGAAACATGTACTTTCCCAGCCTTTTAAGGAATGTTGTAATATTATTATTATTATTATTATTGCGGATACAACTTCTCTTGGTAGTTTATTCCACGTTGGCACACATCTATAGTAAAATGATTTAGTTTGGGGTCCATTGAAGCCGTCATTAGCAAAGTTTGGTAAAAGCTCTTTGGAATGTCTTCGTTTAGGACGTGCACGGCTGATTAGTTTTGAAGGTATAGTATCTTTGTCGTAAAAGGAAAGATGTTTATAGACCTGCACCATATCACAAAACTGTCTCCGAAATTCGAGGGTTGGTAATCCAAGCCTTTTTAGCCGTTCACTGTACGGGAGGTGTCGATATATTGGGATAAGTTTTGAAGCTCGTCTTTGGACTCCCTCGAGCATGTTCACATGTTTGCGTAGTTTGGGTGACCAGACTGACTGCGCGTACTCAAGGTGCGGCCTCACAAAGGCGGAGTATAGTGTCGTTATGGTCTTTGGAGTAAGATTATCAAACCCCCTTCTGATAATACCAAGTGTCGAATTCGCTTTGTTTACCTGTTTGGCTATATGTTCTTCAAACATCAGCTCAGCATCCACCAAAACTCCCAAGTCTTTCTCCTCGAAAACATGCTCCAGTTGATTACCAGCGAGAGAATAAGGATGTGCGTGCTTTATGTTAGCTAGTTTGCCAAGTGTTAAAACATGACATTTATCGGGATGGAACTTTAAGAGCCAATCTTTAGACCATTCATTCAATGTGTCTACATCCTTCTGAATGACAAGAGAATCATTGATGGAATTGACCTCTTTGAATATCTTCGTGTCATCTGCAAAAAGTAATAGGTCGGAAACAACTTTGTCAGGAAGATCGTTTATATACAGCACAAAAAGTAGAGGTCCTAATACACTTCCTTGTGGTATACCGCTGATTACATCGTCTAGCTTTGAGTGAGATTGGTTCACTTTCACTAGTTGCTTTCGTCCCTTGAGAAAAGATGTTATCTAATTTTTGGTTGTTCCGGTGATTCCATATCCTTCTAACTTTTTGCAAAGTCGGCGATGGGGCACGGTATCAAACGCTTTCGCGAAATCGAAATATATGCAGTCGACGACTTTACCTTCCGACATACTTTCACAGCATTTGTCTATATACATCAGTAGTTGAGTGACAGTAGAACGTCTGCTGATGAATCCGTATTGCTTTTTGGATAGCAACTTTAGGTTTGTAAGGTATCTTGTGATATGCTCTCTTAAGATTGACTCCATTAGTTTACAAACTACTGATGTTAGACTCACTGGTCTATAGTTGACTGCTAGATTATGAGCACCTTTGTTTTTGTAAATAGGAGTAACGTGGGCAAGTTTCCAATCCTCAGGTAATTCTCCTTCAGTCAAGGTCTTGTTCATTATACGGGAAAGAGGATCTGCGATCTCGTCTACAAGCTCTCTTAGCATTTTCGGGTGGATTTCATCGGGAGCGAGTGATTTATTGGTATCAAGCTCCTTTATTTTCTTAGATAGCATTTCCTTGGTTATGACGATATCGTCAATAATTTCCTCGGTCCTGCTTGGAAAATCAGGGACTTCACCTTCTGGTTCATTAGTGAAAACACTGCAGAACTGTTTTTGGAGAATATTCGCCTTTTCATTATCTTCGTGCCGCAGGGATGAATTATCTTTTGGTGTTTCTAGAAGAGAGGAAACTCCGCTAGCAGATTTCATCTTACTTCGCACGTGTGACCAGAAAACTTTCGGATTGGACTTGGCTTTATTGCAAATGTTTTGTTCGTAGTTTCGACGAGCTCTTGTCATCATGCGATTCACTCTGTTTCTTGTTGTTATGTAGATTTGACGGTTGCGTCTTTTTTCAATGGGGCAAACCGATCTAGCCCATTTCCTGTGTAGTCGTCGTTTTTCACTTACTTCTATCTGTAGGTCTCTTCCTATTGGTATCGATCCTTTTCTTCTCCAACCCTGACGATCAATTTCTTTCAATGGCACATAAAGATTCCTAAGCTCCAACAGCTTACTTTTGAATAAATTCCAAGTTTCCCCTATTGGCATTTGATCTATGCCTTCAAGAAACTCTCTAGACCATACACTAGCTTCTTGTTTCATGGTGGCGTAGTCTCCCAGGTTATACGCATAACGTTTTGAGTTTGATTTGCGCTCAGTGTAAGCTGTGAAGTTGAAAGCTAGAACATTATGGTCGCTTCTTCCAAGCGGGCTTAGGTACTGTAGATCACGAACTTGATTCTTTTCATCTGTAAAGATTAAATCGATGGTCGACGGATCATCAGATCCACGGCATCTTGTCGGCTCATCGACATGTTGGTGTAAGAAAGAATCACGCACCGCATCCAGAAATTGTTCTTCCTTACTCTCCTCGTTATGGGGTGTGGTCCAATTCTTCCAATTGATTGTCGGATAGTTAAAATCACCAATGAGGATTTTATGAGAGTACTTCTTGTCCAGAGAGATGGACTTGACAAGAGAATTCAGCTTGGCATTGTTTTCGTCAGATGATCTGGTTTTTGTTGGGCTACGATACAGACAAGCAAACACCAACAGATCTTTATCTGCAAGACGAACTTCGATAGTGCAAGCTTCTTCAAATTCAACTGTTGAAGACCTGACAATTAAATGCTTGATGGAGTTATGCGATAATATGATGATACCACGTCCCTTGTTAGTGTCAACATTTGTTTGATTAACGAGCGTGTACTCCCCAAATTCGTATTCGTGTAGATGTTTCAGCTGGCCTACTTTCGTTTTCACTTCACATATTGCAATCAGATGAGGTTTTTCTTTCTGTACATGGGTTTGTAATTCAATTAATTTTCCAGATGTAAATTGATCGGCGTTAGCATAGAGAATTCTCATGTCTTTTTGAACTTTAATATTGTTGGTAGATGTGATATTAGCTTGTTGTGTCCTTTGATTTTTTGGTATGTTTTTGGTTTTGCTTCTTACTTCTTTTACGGTTTTTTTTGTTTTTTGTTTTTCTTTTGTTGAATTTATTGTTGATTTGGGCCGTTGGTCTTTACCCTCTTGAGGCGGAAGCTGTTTTTTGATGACCCACGGACTCGCCAGACTTCATCTGTTTCACTTTGATTTCTTTCCTTGGCTTCCTGCAGAAGGTCTTTGAAGTCCTTCCTTTGAGTGGGGGTTAGATCTTCACAAATGCTGACACCTTTGTATTTGGCATTCCCTTTCAAGACATGTAGATTTCCAAATAGGCTTTCTTTTTCTTTTTCGCTCTTAAAGGTAACAAGTATTGGTCTACTCTTGTCGTCAGCTTTAGATCCGAGTCTCATCATATGTTCCAGGCGTACCCAATCGATGAAATCGATACGGGAAATCAATCGATATTAATCGATTTTAATCGATATTAATCGATATTGATCGATCACCAATCGATACTAAGACTTTACGTTCTTATCGATTGGATTCGATTGTTATCGATTGCTATCGATTGATCGCTGATTGCTTTCGATTGTTATCGATTAATATCGATTTCTTTATATTCGCTAAAAACGCAACCCTACAGTGGTTTTTCTAATTTAACGCGTGGCAATAAATAATTATTTTCGACGCTATGCGTGAAAAACTACTAGAGAACAATTAATTACGATGTTCAAGTGTTTTAAGTACGCGTTAAAGGCTTGTGTAATATATATTACATATAGATCGTATAATGTATTAACAAGCATTAGCTGATTTGGAGGAGCCAGAGGAGGATGACGAAGATCCCTTTAATTTGTGTTTTTGAAAGAAAGAAGTTTATCAAAAATAAAACTTTCCTGTCTAATTTTTCTTGTCCAAGGCTTGATCACGCGTAATAATTAGAGTAAGATTAATTACGATTTTTCGCCAAAAACAGGGAACGCGTTAAATTAGAAAAACCACGGTACACGGTATTTGGCCATTCCTATTCCCCTGTGCATTAATCCGATTAATACAGTGATTTGTTTGTGTGATTCTACCCAAGCCCTGGTCGCCAAGAGGGTTAGAATTGCGGGAAATTCGGCCATCGAGATAGTTATTCGGTCGGTGGATAGTCGTCCACCGACCGGTGGAAAATTGGTCGTCAGAATAGTCGAAATACTTTATTGCATGAAAATTTCGCGGTTTCGCGGTCGAGTTCAGAAAACCGCGAGAATAAAATGCCGCGAGTTGCAATTTTGGGCAAAAAAACCGTGAAATTAAAATGATCGCAAAATTTTCATGCCGCGAAATTTTCATGCAATAAAGTAGTTACCCGGTCGGCGGAAATCTTATATCCGGCCGGCGGAAAATTTACTGTCGGAATAGTCACCGGCCGTTGGAATAGTCATCCGGCCAACGGAAAATTGGCCGTTCGAAAAGTTATACGGTCCGCGGAAATAGAGGCCGGGCTAGTTTTTTTCGAGCTATTTCGGCGGCCGGACGACTATTCTGACGGCCTACTCTCCGCGGGCCGAAAAACTATTCTGACGACCGGATCACTATTTCATAATTTCTATTCGTAAATATAGTTCATTAAAAATCATTCTGACGTCCTCAAGTTGATATCTAATCGAGTGTACCCTAATAGTTTTGCTTTATTTTGTTTTTCAGGTTTTAACGTACTGGACATCACTCCGGTCAATAAAATGATTGGAACGCTGATGAAACTGATTTGTGGTCTGGAATTGCAAAACGAAAAAAAATTGTCGACAGAAATCAGATCCACTGCTGGAGAAAAAAGAATAACGGGATTTTTTTTCTAGAAAAACACATAATCTAGCAAAGTACTCAGTCATTGATTGGAATTCGTCAAAACTGGTCAACAATACGAGATTTTTGATAAGAATCCTTCCTGCACAGCGAAAAAAGGGACCCTAAAATGCCCTTCTAAAACCGACAAAATAAATATGCTAGTAGCCAAAATTAGTATTAGTATGTCGTATTAAGCTAAAATATACACATATTACGAAAAACAACTAGCTGAAGAATTCCATGGTTACCTTATCGGGGAAAAAATGTCAGAGGTTTAATTAGTCTTGGAAATACGGATTGTCAAGAAAATGGTTGCTGTTGTGGTTTGCTTTATTTATTTGGTTCTATTTAAGTATTTTATTATCAAAGAACTCGATTGAGAAAAGAAATTTTTATTTGTTCAATTAAGAAGCTTCCATGAAAAAGTGCAGAACGAAAAATTACGATAAGAATCCCTTCTTTTCAAATATAAAAATCGGGGGAAAATTTTTGTCCGGGATTAAAAAAGCGAGTAGAAAATTTCGTAGGACATAAAAAAATCGGGGTAAAGATTTGTCGGGGAAAAATTTCGTCACCTCGAAATTTTCGTCAATTTACCCCGACATTTTTTCCCCCGATAAGGTGCATGCTTTCGCTCGGATACGTAATAGCCGGGGGTTTGGAATAAGCGAGGAATGGAAAAAATCTTAAAACTTAATAAGCGGTTCGAATAAAAATGTCCTAGGCGAAACATTTATCGGCTATTAGGTATCTGGGAGTATTCTATAGAGAATAGGATAAGAACAATTTGAAGCTCGAAGTGCCGAAAAAAATACTGGTTCGTATAAAAGTGTTAAAATTGTATTTTCGCATATTGATAACAAAAATAATAGTTTAAATTACAGCTTCTTTTGAATTTTCGCCTGGTGTTCTCCCGGTGTATATTCCCCATCTCTTTGTCGTTTTCTAGCATTTTGAAACCAAATGACAGCCTAAATGATAGGTAAATAGTGCTTGATGTCAAAGTGCGGGTTAAGGGCGTGTCTAGATTTTCCAAATTTTCTAAAATCACAATTCCCAACTTTGAGACCAATAGCAACCATACTCGCTGATGAATTTTTATTGACCCTGCCTAAATAGCACGGAGCAAAATCCTCGTCTTTTCGCCCACAACGCAAATTAGCCTATAGGCTCCTAGATTAAAACCAACGATGCGTAAAGCCCAAAGGGCTAGATCTCTAGCTTTTGCTGAAAAGTGTGTCGAAGTTAGATTGGAAATCCTATCTAAGTCACGTGACATTACAATAGAATTTCAGCGCTTGACCAATCAGAAGCTTTGCCGATTTTCGGAAACAATAGCAGAAATATTTTTCCCGGTACTCACTTTTTCTTGCTTGGAAGAGCTTGAAGCACGCCATCTAGCCTTTCGGGCTTTACAGAAATCTGTGATTAAAACTGAAAGGCGTGGATAACCACAGAGAAAATCATCTTTTACTTACGTTTTTCGCAGGTATGTCAGCGATTTTAGATAAGGCTTCTTTTGTGTCCTCGTCAAGGATTCCACGTTTGTTTTGGTAATATTTATCAAGTAAAGCTATTTGAACTTTGCTGAACTTGTATGGTTTTGCTGACTTTCTGAAGTCCAATTTTTCTTTAACTAAAAAACAAACAAATAATAATAGACTATTATCTAAACGCAATCTTACCATCAAGCTTCGGATCTTATAGGCAATAGACACGATTTTTCAATAAAATTAGTACAATTATTTTTATTTCATCTTTGAGTTATGTTTTCTTATAGATTAGATAAAATTAATTACAGAGCTTTAAAACAAATTCACAATTTTCGCCTGGAGGGAGAGTGTCGTGAGTGGAAATGTATTAGAGGCGACGCTTACATAGAAACTTGAAAACATTAGGGCGTGAGTACAAAAAGCATTTCGTTGATCAAAATCGTTTGAAATTAAATTTAACTTACCTTCCCGGTTTTTGAAGGCGGTTATCAAATCCGATTTTTCTTTGGTGCTTTCGAGAAATTCTTTCATTCGGATCCAAGGGAGCCAACCTTGACTGGATTTTGGTATTTTCTTTTTTTTCAAAAGATCGCAGAGCGTAGACTGCCTCTTCTTTAAGATACTCTCTGCGAAAAATGTTTTGCTCACACCAGATTTGGCAAGCCAAGCCTCGACCTTTTTTGATACATCTTGGACGTTTACCATTTCTTCTTCATCACTTTCTTCTACGGAATCTTCATTATCTTGATGGTCTTGAGCCTCCGTATTTTCTGGAATTTCTTTGGGAGATGATGTGCTTGTCTCATTCATATCATCAGGAACAGGGTCGCATTCTTCAACGACTACGTAGTCGATTGATTTTGACTTGAGGAATTCAATAACTTCATTTGTTTCTTTTTCATTCTGACATTTTGCAATCAAAACCATCTTGACTTGACAACGCTTTTAATTTCATTTACGCGACAGTTCGAAAAGTTACTCTCCAACAGATGTCATTTTCATTCAATTGTTTGTGTCCTTGGCGCCGAATAAAAAGGGGAAAAAAAGAAGAAAAAAGACATAATAAAAAAAAGCAGCCACGGTGAAGAGCGTTCTACAGTGGACTTTCCAAAAAATAAATGCCTCTTGTTTTCGGGGGGTTAATATCCTAACATAGAATGTACTATTATACTATTGACTCCATGAATCTTTTTAGTATTTTAGTGTGTTTTATAGATACAAAAACAAATTAAAATGGTAGTTTTTCTTTTCTATTCAGGATATAATATACTGACTTGTCACTTAAAGAAAAAAAGTCAAACCCCCTGAAAGATTACACCGAAAATGCTTTCTACATATTTTTTAAACGGTCAAGTGTATGGTGTTGCAATTTGGCGTTATTTCTGTGAAAAATCTTATTTTTATTTTCTGGTAATTTGAATTCGCATCATGCTTGTGAGACTAACTTTCAATACTGTTTGCAAAGGCTATCATGAATGTGCCTTTCGTGTTACAAGGATGGATAAATTTATTTTTCATAAGACCAATCGAGGGCATGGCGATAGCATTACAGGAATGGATGACAGAGGAATCTTGGGAAATTTGGAGAGGAAACTTGGAGATATTTTATTGCGTTTCCCGTACCTAAACATTTATGGGTATACATGTTAAACTCTTATCGATATTCAATTTTTCCGAGCGGGCCACACCACTTCAGAGTTTGATGTCGGGGTGTAGCGTTGCTAAAGATTCTTTTTTTAATCTTAAAGTCCCATTTTAGCAAAAATTGGAATTTTGTTCCTTCCAGCCTAATTAGACTACAATTTCGGACTTAATCAGGTCATCGTAAGGTTAGACCACAGATCTGTAAAGCCCGAAGGGCTAGATAAGTGACTTTTATCGAAAAGTGAAGCCAAGGTTTGGAAGGATTTCCTACCAAAGCCACGTGACTAAAATATGAAATTTCACCGGTTTGAGAGATGCGAAATAGCGTTTGCCACCTACTTTTTTTGATCTTGCGCTTCAAAAACAATTAAATGCTAGATCCTATCCGCAGGCACGAAATTTAAAAAGTCCATTTTTTGCTTCAGTTTTGTTTTGCTGGAAAAAGCTTAAAATTGCATATCTAGCCCTTCGGACTTTTCAGATCTGTGGGTTAGATCAGAATCTGCTAACATAGCCTAATTTACAATAGTTCCTGACTGAAAAATCGAAACGAACCCTAGGGCCTGTTAATATCGCTACGCGGAAACTCTATGGAATGGGGAAACCAAAGTAAAAGATCAATTATGTTTAGACAAGATTTTTCTTCCTTTTATTTTGAAAAGTAAATTAAAGCCTCGATTGATCACGAAATATAAAGGCCTATCCACACGTATATTTATTCTCCTTTTTCGATGTAATACATTAACCAAGGTATATTTATTGATATCAGAAGGATGTAATCTATTTTGCGTCGTGTTCGTACGCTATTCTGTAATGCGGAAACTCTCTTTCCAAGTGCTTGTATGCTATTCTGTATTGCGGAGACTTTCATTTTAAATCTTGGTATACTATTTTGTAATGCAGAAACTTTCATTCGAATTAGAGAGAGAGCATAGATACTAAGAATCATTCGGACTCGAATTAGAAAGATAAAGTACACGTTTTTTTATAAAAACATCCAAAACTTTTGAAGCAAATAAAAGGAGAAAGGTTCATGTGACAAAAGTGGCAAGTGTGAAAAGAGCTCAAACCATACGCGTTTAAAAAGACAGAGAGAAAAAGAAAGAAAAAGTATCAGACGATCATGTTTATTTAACGCATCAATAGCTTTATTTATTTAATTTGATCACACCATAAATATTTTAGTGATTGCTACATTCCATAGAGTTTCTGCATAGCAATATTAACAGGGCCTGAACCCAAAATCCCGCAACCCGGTACCCTACATAGGGACCCAAAATTTTCCAAATCGGGATAGAGATTGGTGTCGTGGATATGCGGGTGGTAAGAGTTGAAATTTCAAATTAGGAAAACATGATACCCCCTGGACTTGCTTTGATACGAAAAATTCGCAAAGTTTTGTTATTGAGCTTATCAATGTTGATTTTATTCTTGTTATGTCACTGGTAACCACTTTCCGGATCCTAGAGGCCGATACAACTATGGAGGTGGTTTGAATGTACCAATCAAACTAGAAATTTTAGTTGGAGAAGGACAAAGGGCATTGAAAAACGAATTAAGAAGAGCGGGGTACAATTTTCTAGAAGAAGTTGTATGAAATATATATATAGTCCTATACAATGTATAGCAATGTGCCCTCCCGGTTATTACCATAATGGCTTTATGGCAACTCCTGAACTTGGGCACAGGATGTACGGTTACACATTTTGTAGATTGCATTGTGGAGTCACAAGAGTGCTCAAACTGCGAGCAGCGAGCAATGCATAATGCAAATAGTGAGCGTCTTAAATAGTCCTATATATAGATAAAGAAATTACTTTGTTCTTTTTCATTGGTTCTCATCCGTTCTCATCCTCACAAATTTTCTTCAGCTAAAGCGGAATTATTTGCTTCACAGGACTCTTCTAAATCGAACAAATTTTAGTTTCGTCTTAGTTTACAATACTTTATAAATTCTACTCCATAACTTGTAATTCCTTAACTGGAACAAATTTGTAACCCCTGTTTATAGAAACTCATAGATACTTCACTGTTGTATATATTTCCAGTAGAGTAATATTAAAATGTCAAAATAATCGAATCCAGATGGATACTTACGATGAGGAAATATGGAAAAGTATAACAACTTCTTTAAAATGCATCAACAAATCGAATGATATCAAGCTACTAGGACGATTAACCGACCCAACGTTTTCAATATCATGCAGATGTATGAAAACTCTAATTACAAAAAAAGAGGTCAAGAGTCAATGGGCAATATTGAAACGACACGCCGATACTAAATCACATCAATTGAAATGTGGCTGGACCTTAACAGCAGATTGGAGATGTAAAAGTATCACGACAGGTAAAAAATCTTTTATATACAATAGAATCTTCATAACTTGAAAGTATGAGTAAAGAAATGAACGGTTTTGATGCAATGTATAGTTTTAGTGAAGATATTTAGTTTTCCCGTGTCAAAAACCAATTACTAAACGATTTCAGCTCCACTGGGAAATTACTGGAAATTGTTTTTATTCCCTTTGGAAATTCAAAATTGCGCTCCGATAACATCCTAATTGATATTTTGACCCAGGAAACAATGGGATTCCTACTTCCAAAGAAATTTTGTAGAAATGTTCATCCCCACTGTGGGAAGAATGTGTTGACCATCACAATCAACAGATGAATTTATATGTGTTCTTTATTTGTAGGAGCTGCTGACATTAGAGGATTCTTCAATCTCGGAAATGGTTCACGGAAACGTCAGGCAGAAAGTACAAATGAAGATATTTCTCCAAGCCTTACCGATCAAACAATTCAAATTGAAGCACACAAGGTAAGAATTTTTAAGTTGTCCTTCAAATGTACGTTTTGAGCTCAACCAAATCGACCAGATTTTCTTTGGTGTCATCATTTGATCATTCATCATTCATCCACTTATGAGTGGAAAAAACAAAGATTAAATTTTTGAAATAGATAAATTCATAAAACCATTACCGTCTTTGCAGATATAAAAGAATTTCGAAATTCCGAATGAAGAAGAATATCTGATTGAGGTGGACATTTACAAATCCGCTAAACTTCCCTCCTTGTTGATTAAGAGTGTGTCCCTTTTTTTGTTTCAGATGGCGAAAAAAATGATGAATTCGTCCAAATTAGAGGTTGCATCCAAAGAAGTGAACCGCCATGAAGTGGAATCGAAAGAAGCTCGATCATTAGAAATTGAATGTCAAATCGAACAGGTCGAAAGATTTCAAAAAGAAAGAAATGATCTCCGTTGTATCGAAGGAGCTAAACTTGAAGCAAAGATTTCTGAAGAACATCGAATATCGTTAGGCAGAGAACACAATAGATTGACAGAGAAAATAATGGCGATGACTCAAGATCAAAACAAGGTTTGACTATCTATATAAAAATAGCCTTACATACCTGAAGCCTTTTCTGCAGTGATTTTGTTTCGCTAGCGATTTCAGTTTTGTTTTTTCTTAGTGGGTATTGTTTCATTAAAATGCAACAGTTTTCTGTCTGTTTTATTCAAAATACAATTATACGACCCCTTGTTGAAAGTCGTAAAGACGGTACAAAATTAATTGCCGAATAAAGAAAATCAGTATTACTCTAAACAAGGCCTCGTGCAAATTCTAATCTACAATAATTGAAAACGATAATTGAATACAATTATGATTTTTTTTTCAGTTATTCGATCACGAAGCCTTGCAAAAATCAGTAGAACAAATCACTCTTGTTCTGGACATTAAAGAAAAACAAGCAAACGATGAACAATTGAAACTTATCAAGTCTTTGGCCCTTATATCTGAACAACAGGTTAACCTCTTATATCATAATCTACATAATTTATCAAAAATATACAAACTTTGAAGGACTCCGACCACAATTGACCTCTTTTGATAGCTTTGCTCGTAAAACAACCATTTTAAATTGCCCTTTGGTTGTAGGGGTTTTTCCCCTTTGAATGACAATTACTTCGAATTATAGAAACATTTGAATAATACAGTAGAGTTTAAATTAGTGAGAGATGACAACTTATAAAAGTGTTTGTTTTATCTTCCATCTTCAGAAAATGGTATACGATACCAAAAAACTTATCCTGGGAGTCAACATTAAAGAAAGTCTGATGATCAACAAAGGAGTCGACAAGCCTTACAAGAAAGACGTCATTGAATTGGCCTCGAAAATAACCGCCATAAAGTCAAACCCACAACACGAGACACTGTACAATTTTGTTCGAGACATTTTTTACAATTTGGAAAAGAAAACTGGAAAACGCTGGACCGAGTCAACTCAAACACTTTTTGCCACTGTCTTAAATTATGGTGGTAAAAAGATAGCTACAATCCTTTCAAATGAATTAAGTGGACCCTCGTCCCAGACCATGTACCGACAAGCAAGAATGTCATTTTTACTTCCAATGAGCATTGAAAATAGGGCTTTTGCGTATGCCTCAAAATTGTACCAGCTATGGGGTTTTCCAGGGCCTTTCATTTTAGCTGTGGATGCAACAGTCATTGTACCAGCATTGAGAATAAGAAATAATCAAGTGATCGGTCTTGCATCTAATGAAAAATTTATGGTAACGACTACCGAAGATATCATGGATCTGTTGCACGTTCGAAAGATTGGAAAAGCAAACCAGGCCAACCTTTTTCTCTCGGTACCGGTAATTGACAATATTCCCTGGTGTATCATTAGCATTCAACCCGTTGTCAAAGGTAAGAAATATTTCACCAACGCGTTTGATTTTAATACTAAATACTCCTAAATACGAAACTCTATAATATACTAATTGGAATTGGAATTGCAATTTCCCGTCAAAAGTCCCATATATCTTTCCCCTTGGAGGAGATTACTTTATGTAATCTAAATCATCTCAGACGGTAAAGAATTCGATTTTGTTTTACTCTTTTGAAATATTGATTTATAGGTGAAGATTGGAAAAAAGTCAAAGATTGGTTCGATATATCACGAAAAATGGCAAGAAATCACCAAATTGATATCATTGGTTTAGCGGCAGATGGCGATTCAAAGGTATATAGTCTTACACAATTCATGAATGAATAATCGATTTTTTTGCAAGTTGTTTCTAAAGGATTCCTGAATTTTCATTTTAGTATCGGAAATATTTCATAAGTACATTCTCCGCACTGCGTGAAAAGGCAACACTACCGTCTCTTGATCTGATGATTCAAACAGAAGAATCACTGGCTCCATACATCCCGTTCTCGGACTGGAAACATCTCATTAAAAAGCTTCGTAACCAGTTACTTAACATGAGAAGAACATTAGTGCTTGGTAATCATTTGGTTTTGCTAGAGCATCTCATGCAATGTTTTGAAAAGTAAGCACAGTATTTTTTTTTTGGACCTACCTCGGAGGTCCTATAAATTAACCGATGTCCGTCCGTTCGTTCGTTCGTCTGTTCGTTCGTCCGTCTGTTACCAGCTTTTCTCAGGATTGGCTCATTAGTTTTTTCTGATTTTTGGCACAATGATGCAAAATGGCAATGCCCAAAATGTGACGGAGCCCGATTTTCGAAAAAAAATCATTTCCGGCCGAAAATGCCGGAAATATGCCGGAAAAACCGGTTTTTTGGCATTTTCTCAAGATTTCATCATTAGTTTTTTCTGATTTTTTGCACAAAGATGCGGATTAACAATGCCTAAAACATGGAAGAGTCAGATTTTTGAGAAAAAATTTTTTTTGGCCGAAAATGCCTGAAATATGCCGGAAATCGCCGTTTTTCTGGATTTTCATTGAACTTTTTCCTTATAATTGGTTGTTTTTTCATTCAAAAACATCATTAATAGTAATGCCCACCATCAAGCATGTTTTGATTTTCAATAAAATTGATTTTAGAAGCCGGAACTATTTAAAAATCGCTGGAACAACCTATTTTCGCCGGAAAGACAGTATTTCTTGAATTTCTCAAGCTGTACTTTATATTTTTTTATGAAATTTTGCACACTGATGCAAAATGACAATACCTAAAATGTAACGGAGACCGATTTTCGAAAAACATTTTTTTCCGGCTGAAAATGTCGGAAATATGCCGGAAAAACTGTTTTTTTGGTATTTTCTGGAAATAGTATCATTAGTTTTTTCTGATTTTTTGCACGTAGATGCGTATTAGTGCTGTCGAAAATGCGTTGAAAACCGTTTGTGGAGAATTTTTTTTTTTCAGTTTGTAGAACCGGAAATGTTCCGGAAATCGCCTTTTTTATGGATTTTTGTGACATTTTCCCAACTTATACAATTGTTTATTTACAGAAAAAGATTCTTAATAGTAATGCTCAAATTACAGCATGGTCTGATTTCCAAAAACAAAATTTTTTGCATGCGGATCTCGTTAAAATTCGCTGGAATAGCCGAAAACCGGCATAAAACAGGTTTCGTCATTTTATTAAGCTATATACCTGACGGATTTCACGATTTTTTGCACACTTAAGTTTTAGCGTGAACAGTTTGTCAGAGCCAGAGTTCCAGGCTATACGTTTTTCAGCCTAGCTTATCAAAAGGTTCATAGATTTTTGATTGCTTCTCCATCCAAAAAATTACTTCAAACAGAACCATTTTCGCGCGCTTTTTACTTAGTAGATGTATTTTTTCTTTTAGGTTGGTAATATTACATAATTGAATGAATGAATAGGTTTCCTGCGTTTTAGCTTTACAATGCAAAGTCATCAATAATTCATTGTGTTCGTATTTTTTTCTTAGTGTTCTTCACCGCAGTGTTAATTTCTCTCTCTCTTCTCTCTTTCTTTATCTTTCATGCACTCTCTGTCTCTATAAAAAGATGCATGAAAAATAAATTCTGCGATGAAGAGTTTGAAGAAAAATAAATACACCAGTAAAATATTTTGTCTAGCACAAACGTAATGGGATAATATGCACTCTTATAAAAAAGCATTTGTGTGTCGAAAGGTTGAAAATTGTTAGCTGTAGGGTGGGTGGATAGCTGAACGTTCGAGTAATAATATTCGTTTCAATGTTATTATTTTTATACAAAAGCTATAAATTAACCGATGTCCGAGAATGTACTTTGGAAGTATTTTGTGAAATTCTTACTCTGAAGCTGCACTTAAACATATTTTTAATGATACTTCTCTTTATCTTTAGAATAATAAGCAATAGAAATACAAAATAAAATAAAAGAAGAAGCCAATTTGATAAAATCCATCAAATACATTTCATCAAGCAATCACTTTGAAAACCCCTGATAGCTGAACTCTTGCAGACACACTGAACATTCAGTTGATTTTGAAAGAAGTATTGGAAGTAGCAGCTAAGAAGAACGAAGAAATAGTAAAAGAAGAACTTATTTTACTAGGAAAATTTTGTAAAATACTTATCGAAAAAACAAAAAAACAAAAGAGGCATAAAAAAAGAAAACCGAGAAAAAGAAAATAAAAAATATAAGAAAATATAAAAAACAAAAAAATATCAAAAAAATAAATAAACAAAACAAAAACTAAAAAAAAACATGCCCACCATAAGAGCTGATATCAGCCAAAGTCAACGAAGGCACCGCCAAGGTAGTAAGGGATACTCTCTTTTACTTCCTTGGTTTGACTATAATCGCCATTACGAAGGTCAAGAAAGGCACGACCATTATAAACGCCACTCGAACTTACAATACTTGCAATACAAATATACAAATAACGAACCCCTTGCTTACGATACAAGTTTTTTGCTAATGACTCGGCTTATTGTAGATGGAGATGTAGAATTAAATCCAGGGCCAATTAACAATGCAAATAAATCTCCAAGAGGAAGACCAAAAAAGAAAACGTGTTTTCGAGGAACCCCAAATAACATACATAATAATACTGTAAATTTCACCAGAGAAAACAAACCATTAGGATTGAAAAATCTAGGACAAAATGTATGTTTCTTCAATTCAGTTATTCAATCATTATACACTATTGATAGCTTCCGCGAATTTGTTAAAACTCTTGATACCAATGACTCCAGTACTTTAGCAATCAAAGACTTATTTTCTACAATAGAAAGCTCTGAATCACCCATAGAAACGTACGAATTCATAAAGTCTATAGAACTTCCAGGCTACAATTATACACAACGAGAACAATTTGATGCTCAAGAGTGTGTAAATTCTATTTTGAACCATGTGTATCAAGTTCATTTTGATGAAATTCCTGAAGAAAGTTCATTTCGAGTGTCATTTTTGGAATCAGTTTTATGTCAAAGATGCAATAATCCTTCTGAACGGACAGAATACTATAATATGTGTCGGATTCAATTTCCTAGTCCTTTTAGTCCTGATAATTCGATGAAAAATTTGATTGAGAAATTAACTAATGATCCTTACGGCGAACTTATTGAAGACTACGTATGCTCAAATTGCCCAATAAGAACAAATGCCACAAAAAGTAGAACCCTATTTAATGTTTCTCATGCCTTGATCATTCAACTTGTAATTTTTTGCTATGATCAAACCACCGGACGCTTGAAGAAATTAGTTCCAAATTTAAATATTGAAACAGAAATAGAAAACGTTCTTCTCGGGACACTTGAATTGCAAGCAATTGTTTATCATCACGGTGATACACCTGATAGTGGTCATTATACATCTGTTGTAAAATATAATGAACAATGGTATTCAGTAAATGATGATCATGTTACCCTTATTAAAGGTGATGAGTTTAACTGCAAAATTAGTGATAAAATAGTTCCATACATATTGATTTACAAGAAATGCAATCGAGAAATTGATTCTTTGCCTCTGAACTCCGATAATAACATTCGTGACCAAACCTCTAGTGAAGATAGCATTATCATTGAAAGTTCAGAAATTCCCAATACTGTCAAAATTGAATCAAAGTTAGTTGAAACCGACAAAGATAATCCTGAGATACAAATGGATAATTCGAATACCATTGATTTTTCTATTGATCAATCATCAAATATTCAACCAGAAAAAATGATGAAAAATGCCCTCCTCAAAGAATTAGAAAATCAAGAACGTAAAGTCACGGCATAGAAAAACAAGCTAGAGTCCGATATTATTAAGTCTACTCCTTTCAAAAGGAAGCGAAATTTCACAACTGTGTCAAATAAGACTACAATGAAAAAAGCCAGGTATAATCTCGATGATGTCAAAAAAGAGCTTTTTAAAGACACTGATAGAAAACGAAAGAAAGATATGAGGGATAACCAAGACGAATTTGAGAAAGAAAATGTTCGTAAATCTGATAAACTAAAAAAGGAAAGTTTGAGGAAAAATCTAGACGAATCAGACAAAGCAAAAGAACGAAAATCTGCTTCAAAAAGAATGGAAATTTTAAGAAAAAATCTAGACGAGTCAGACAAAGCAAAAGAACGAAAATCTGCTTCAAAAAGAATGGAAATTTTAAGAAAAAATCTAGACGAATCAGACAAAGTAAAAGTTCGAAGATCTGACCAATTAAAAAAGAAAAATTTAAGAAAAAATCTAGATGAGTCAGACAAAGCAAAAGAACGAAAATCTGCCTCAAAAAGAATGGAAATATTAAGAAAAAATCTAGACGAATCAGACAAAGCAAAAGAACGAAAATCTGCCTCAAAAAGAATGGAAATTTTAAGAAAAAATCTAGACGAATCAGACAAAGCAAAAGAACGAAAATCTGCTTCAAAAAGAATGGAAATTTTAAGGAAAAATCTAGACGAATCAGACAAAGCAAAAGTTCGAAGATCTGACCAATTAAAAAAGAAAAATTTAAGAAATAATTTAGACGAATCAGACAAAGCAAAAGTTCGCGAAAAAGATAAAATGAGGAAAGAAACTCATCGGCTTCTAAATAAATCAGAAAGGAAAAATGAGTTTGATAAATTACAAGGTAAAAGTATGGTTGACCCATCGATCACCCTAACTAAAGCATTTGAAATCGTTGAGCAAGATTTTGAGTGTGCTATAAAAGAAGGCCCAACAAATAAATGTCATATTTGCATAAAATGGGAGTATAAAGGAAACGGTAAAAGATTTCTCCACAAAGAATATGAAAATTTGACCATGTTTGAATTGTGTGATTTGTGTAATACTGATTGCGATTCTGAAGAAATTTACTGGATTTGCAACTCATGTGATAAAGCCATAAAAAAAGAGCAACTCCCTGTACAAGCACAAGCCAATAATCTCCATTTATCACCAAAACTTCCAGAGCTAGAGGAATTATGCCCAATAGAAATGATGCTAGTTTCCCAAATAATTCCGTTTATGTTCATTGTACCAAAGCATAAAGGAGGACAGCAAGGTTTAAAAGGACAGTGTGTAATGGTACCAGCAAATCTTGACAAAATTCAGAAGGTTTTACCAAGAGTTTGCAATGACGAATTTTTGATTTCACTTGCTCTAAAACGACGTCTTTCTGATAAAAGTTCAGTCAACAAACAAAACATACGACCAGCTTTTGTAACAAAAGCATTGCAAAAATTAGTTGAAGTCAATAAATTTTATGAAAATGTTGCACCAAATTCTAGATGGGAGGATGAAAGTTTACGATCAGACCCAGAATTATGGTCATTTTTAACTGATAAGAATGCTCAACCTCAGGAAGATGAAAGCGATAGTGATGATAACATTGAAGGAAATGATCACAATCTTGAAAGACAAATGAAAAATAGTAACTCCTCTCAACCAACTTTGTTATATGATATTGATGGTGCAACGATTTCTTCAGATAACGCTATCGATATTGCTCACCAACAATCTACTACTGACATAACATCTGATCAAGTCGTCAATATTGCTCCCTGTGAAAATGAAATACCAGTATCATTTTATTCAGAACCTGATTGGGAAGCTCTTGCATATCCAGCCCACTATCCTGATGCAAAAAATCATTTTAATTCTCCGAGAGATAAGAACATAACCCCATCAAAATATATTCATACTCGATTGAAATCCTCAGATGATCGATTCGCTTCAGATCCACAATATATTTTTAGTTCGTTGCATTGGATTGAAAGCTCTAATGTTGCTAGTGCAATTAGTTTCTCACAACAAAAGCATTTTCAAAGTGATATATCAGCAGGTAGATTAATGAATCCTAATAATGTTAGGCAAATGATATCGGATGATCAAATTTTTCAAAATTCTTTCAAAAATATAAGAGGAACTCCACAGTGGTGTCATAATATGATGCTAGATGTTTTAGCAAAATGTCGAGTTTACGGACCAAGCACATATTTTCTTACGTGGACTGCAGCATTATTCAAATGGACTAATATTATCAAAGTAGTTGCTACACAATACGGAGAAAATCTAAGTGATGAAGATGTAAATAGGATGGACTGGAGTCAAAAAGTTCAATATTTTAAAAGAAACCCCGTGACAGTTGCCAGACAAATTGACCATGTTTTTAATAAGGTTTTCCCGAAAATGCTCATGAATGGTATGCATCCAATAGGACAAATTTTAAATTATGATGATCGCAGAGAATTCCAACACCGATCAGGTCTAGAACATGTCCATGCTCAAATTCATATTAAAGATGCCCCTGTAATTGACGAAAATGACAGTAGCAAAGACAATCAAGTTATTGATTTTATCGACAGATACATTACATGCTCATTACCAGACAAAGAGGAATATCCAAAACTTTACAAATTGGTGAATACTGTACAAAAACATCATCATACAACAACCTGTAGAAAGAAAAGTGGATCAAGATGTAGATTTAAAGCTCCATGGCCACCATGTGAAGAAACCCAAATCATTCGAGGAAAACAAATCGACAAAAACGATTATAGAGCAAGTAAAAAAATCTTAGATAAAGTTCTTGATGAAATAAATAATTGCAATAGTGACCTGCAAGATGTTACCCTTGATGATTTGTTGCGATCATGTGATCTTTCAAGAGAGGAATATTTCACTGCTTTAAACATGGTTCAAAAGAAACTAACAGTGCTCTATAAAAGAAGTCCAAATGAAACTAATATCGGTCCATACAATACTGTCATGATTAGTATCTTACAATCCAACATGAATATTCAGTATGTAACAAACATGTATGCAGTGTTAGCTTATATTACTTCTTACATGTGCAAGCCAGAAAGAAATATGAGTGAACTCATGAAAAAGGCACACAAAGAAGCATCCGGAAAAGATGTAAAAGATAAATTACGTGCTGTTGGCAATGTCTTTCTAATTAAACGTGAAGTATCGACTCATGAAGCCATCAAGCGAACGCTGTCTTTAAAAATGAGAACTTCTAATATCAATGTAGAATTTGTAAAAACGTACGCGAATACTGAAAAGTCCATCTGAACTAGCAAAACTTGATCCAGATTCCAAAAATGTTTACAAAAACAGTATGTTCGACAAGTATCAGAATCGTCCTAACAAATTAAAAGATATGTGCTTAGCAGACTTTGCTTCTATTTATACGTACCCAAAGAAAAAAGAAAATGAAGAAGAAATAGAAGAAGCAAACGAAACAGATGATGAAATAAATGAAACTCTAGAAATAGATGACAATGCTCCAAAAACTATTACATTGAAAAACGGAATGGGAAAAATGAGAAAACGAAGTCGTCCATGCGTAATACGTTATCACAAGGTCAGCAAACTCAAAGAGAGGAACGAATATTTCATGGTACTCCTCCAATTATTCATGCCCTGGGAAAATGAAAATGACTTGAAAGGAAACTGTGATACCTTCGAAGAGAAATTCAATGAAGTCGAAGAGGAAATCAAACCAAATATTCTAAAGCATGATCCTTATTTTGGCAGAATCAATGACGTCGATTTAAATGATATACATGTCTATGACAGTTCTGATTCGGAAAGTAGTGACGACGAACAAGATGATGATTATCGAATTATTCATCCGGATTTGATTGATTTAGATTATGAAAATGATGCCCAGGATGCAACTAATGAAACCTCTTCAGTACCATTTACGACATCTGACCAAAATCCTACTATGTCTCTTGATAGATTCTACAACATGTGCTCCAACTTAAATGTAAAACAGCGAAACTTTTTCAATTTTGTCTTCAAATATGTACTGACTCTCAAATTTTCCGAAAAAATGCCATCAATTGAAAAACCAAATCCATTTAGACTTTTTTTGAGTGGCGGTGCAGGAGTTGGAAAAAGCTTCTTAATAAAGTGTTTGACTGAACAACTTAAAAAGATTCTGAAAGAACCAGGACAAAATATAGATAGAGAACCATCTGTTTTTGTGACAGCATCAACCGGTAAAGCGGCAGCAAATGTTGACGGTACTACTTTGCATTCAGCTTTCGTGTTACCAATTTATGATGAAGGAAGAGGAATAATGCAAAAACGAGATTTAACTGGAAATGCCTTACATGAATTGAGGTTGAAATTCAAATATTTAAAGGTTTTATTGATTGATGAGATTTCAATGATTGGAAAAAGGAGTTTTGACGATCTAAATAGACGATTACAAGAAATTAAACAAATCAAAGAACCATTTGGCGAGGTTGCATTGTTATTGATCGGTGATTTCTTTCAATTACCACCATTAAACAAAACTCAATATACAAGACAAAACTTGACTATGCTTGGGAAGAATTCAAACTTTATGAACTGGACGAAATTGTGAGACAAAGTGGAGATTCAGAATTTGCTGCATTACTTAACAGGCTTCGAGAAGGAAATCATACGCAAGCTGATATTGAAAAAATTCAGTCATTCGAACATACTGATACAACTGAATGGCCTGAGAACTTCATGAAAATGTACATCACAAACAACTTGAAAGACCAACAAAATGAAAAGAGCTTAAAATCTTTACAGGATTGGGATAATAAACGCACTTCAATAGCTAAGGATGAATCAAGACAAAAAGTAACTTTGAATAAATATGTTCCGATTAACAAAACTGCAGGACTTCCAAAAGAATTAATATTATGTGTGGGTGCTAGGGTTATGCTTACAATTAACAAAGATGTAGAGGATAAATTGATCAACGGATCTACCGGAATAGTGAAACATATCCAAGGCTTAAGAGATAACAAACCATGTGGCGTTATTTATGTTCAATTTGACAACCCTTTATCAGGAAATAAATTGAAAAATGCAAGATTGAAAGGAGAATTGAAAACGTGTGTTCCCGTTCAACCAGAAGTAAAAACATTCAAAACATCGAAAAATATTTATGTGACAAGAAAGCAATTTCCATTAATCGTTGCTTTTGCTACAACAATACATAAAGCACAAGGTAGCACATTAGAATATGCCAGTGGAGATCTAGATCAAACGACTAGAAGCGGAAAAGGATTAGCACCAGTTGGACCAGGATTACTTTATACACTTCTGTCTCGCGCAACATCGAGTGACAAGATTCATCTGCTAAATTTCATTCCTGAAAGGCACATTGTTGTAAATTCAGAAGCAAAGAAAGAAATGGAAGAAATGAGGACAAACAAAGTGTTATCAATAGTACATCCACTTGAGGAAATGAATAGTAAAAATTTGTGTCTGTACAATATTAGATCGTGGAATTTACATATCAATCATTTTCTTTCAAATGACTTGCATACATCCAGATGTTATTTATTATGTTTCACAGAGACTGGTAATAACGCTAGAGGAAACATTGAGGATAGTGAAAAACTACGACATTGGAAAACGATTCATCAGAGAACTGCCCATGGCTTAGCAATCAGTTACGATACAAATCAAGTAAATGTGATAAAAGAACTGAACACTGTTAGTGAATTAGAATTACTTCCACTTTTGGTGAGCATAAACGACAAACATTATTTGATTGTTTTGATATATAGACCTCCAACGAGCTCTGTTCCTTTATTTGCACAATCTCTTCAAATTGAGCTTGATAATCTACGGGGACAGATTAATGCGGAAAATTACTCAACCATTGTTCTTGGTGATTTCAATTTACCTGACAACAAAGAAATCGTCAATGAAGCATTACCACCAAATATCTTTCATCAAAGATGCGAACATCCAACACATATTGATGGAAATATTTTAGATCTTATTTTTGACGATCATCGCGAAACTCCAGCTCAATGGATGCCATCACCATACAGTGATCATTTTTTTATTTTCATTGATATCTGACTTTCGAAGATTGGAATTTATATTTCTTAAATGATATCCATTTTGACAAATAGAATTTTAAATGAAATTAAAATGGATCTTCTGCTTTTCAATTTATGTAAATAATTTTTTATGCAATGTACCATAAAACTTTTAAATATGTAGATACTGTAAATAAATATTATATATAATGTGAATATACAATGTAAATATTAAATTATTATTTTCACTCCTCCCCCAACCCATTCTTCCCTCATCAACAATCGATGATGAGATATTTAGACTAATGCATTGATTGCATTAGTTCTATAACCTCTGACTGATTGGTATTTATTTTATCCTGTAATAACTAAATCATCAGGTATATATCTAATCAAATTTTGTATCCAGAAATCCTTGAAAATTTCTTCATTTACAGACCATAGTCTGATTTTTCTTATTATTATTGCCTTTCTTTTGACGTTAATCATTAGGTAGGTCCATTCAGCATGTTGCTTGTTTTATATAATATTATTATTATTGTTATTTTGATTGATAGAAATAACAATAATGAATAACATCTGATCATTTGAACCTACAATCTTTCGAGAAATACATTGAGATTTAAGTGCATTTTAACGTTTTTCAGAATTTGGCGTTCGGGCGAGAATTGCTATTTTAGCACTTCAACTATCTTCCATTGAACATTTCGATTTTAGATGGGTTTAGTGGCTTCTAGACTAGATTCCAAGCCTCATTGCAAATTTGAGCTTTTGAATCCACAGATCCTAAGGTCGTAAGTCTTTTGAAGTCTAATGTTTGAAGCTCTACTTTAGAACCGTACTTTAAAGCACTTAAAAATCACTTGTGGTTTTAAAATTCCACCGGGAAGTCCCTTTGTCTCATATTTTTCTTGAGAGACTGTAGAAACAAGAGTGACATTCAAAAGTATACTAGTACAAGGTCAACTTTCTTATCTATAGAAAGAAACTTGAATCGGGTTTATGGAAAACAGACATCTACGTTCGGGACAAACAAAACGTAGACGCTGCAAAACGAATACTGAATCCAACCGTCAGAAAAACACTTTCAGAAGAAGAAAATGCTGGGAATCAGAAGAATCTTGGAACGAGAGTTTACCTGAAGATTGGCGCAGGAATCTTAGATGCATACAATGACAATAAGCTTAGCTTGAAAGAAAGAATAAAGAAAGCATGGACAGCTGTTGTCTTTTTTAAGTAGGTAATTCGTCCTTTGAGCAGTTAATAGTCAACCCGGGGGAGGCACTTAGGCAAAATGGGTGCCGCATATGTGCGAGCCACAAGGATCCCTTTTTCAGAACCTAAAAAGTATCTCAAAGAGATAGAAGGACCATTAAAAAGCAAAGTGAGTCTCTGTAAGAGTCCAAAATTCACAAAAAAAATCTAAATTCCTATCCTTGCATTTTGAGAGAATTACCAAATCGACCATTTTTTGTAAATAATAGTTTTCTATACGGTGGTTTATACTGGTACAAACTTCGGGCACTCCCAGCTGGCACAAAATGGGTCCACAGAACGTTCTTTAATCTAACGTCCATGTAATGTTATTTGAACGTCGAAACAACGTTGGATGCTAGCTGAGACGCAGGTGTATTTTAGATTTTATTTCAATGAAATTTGAAATAAAATCTTTAAATACACCTACATTGCCTGAACTTCACGCCAGCATAAAACACCGTGTAGCAATTGATGTATACTTATATTATTGAACTTGTAATTTCGTATTTATTAGATTGTGGAAATCGTGGATTGACATCACAGAAAGTGACGATGAAAAGTATTAGTGAAAAGTAGCAGACCTATAATGACGTGATAATTGCTGGTAATACAATCATATTGATATCGATTCTATTCCATCGGTACTACCCTGATGTCAACTACAATTTCCAACTACTCGGCTCAGATGGTTGTGAACAAGTTTTTGCAAGACTCCGTGGCTTTGTCCGAGGAAAACCAGCATTTACGATGCTAGAAATGTTGGATTTTGCTGCCAGGTAGATTTTTTACCTATATAAAAAATAGTGCGTAATTTTGATTTGCTACCAAGTGTGTTTCCACAAGCCAACAAGAGTACCACATCATTGACCATCACATCTAGTATAATAAAAAGAAAGCTAGTGTTTTGTTATTTTTGCCTGCTTTTACATTACAACGGTTAAATGAACTAAATGTGAAACCGATAGCTGTAACACAGAAAGAGAGCCTGCCAAATATTGAAGAACTGATCAAAGAGGGTATGAAAGAAGCAGAAATCGAGGTATTTCTGAATGGTATTAATAACCTTTGTTCCTCGTCTCCATGACAAGTGCCCTCTAGAGACCTAAAAAAGAGGGAAATATATTGATACATTAAGATGAGGATTCCAACAACTTAGAAATTTATATCTTCTACAAGTACACGAAACTGTTAAAAAGAAACGGCCATTTCAAACTTTTTATGAAAGCAAACTTATACTTTAAATATTTTTTCTAAATTTTCAAGGTTGTATCAACTATAAGAAGCCTTGGAATGGTAGAGGATCTTATCACTGGCCGCGTACTTGTAAAACAAGGAGATGACATACTTTTGAAAAACATCACGTATCATGGATGGAATATCAACTTATCAACGCCTGATCAGCCAGACGAAAACGATGTTATTGATTTTGAAATTGATGATATTGATGATAAAACCATGGAAGCCCAGGATAGTATTGTGGAGGATTCTCTAGAAGATTTGGTCACTGTTGCGTCAGAACTTGTTATTGATGGTAGGCAAAACAAATCTTCCATTTGTCGTTTGTGCTATAATTATCCTAAAAACGAGAAGTTGGATATCAGACTGCATTCAAAGAAAAGTCTATAGCCTTTTCTTATTGTTGTTAGCCAAAGATTCTTTTAATCAATTCGCATCGATTAATTGATTTCAAACTTTGTGAGTTATGAAACATAAAAACCCTTAGCAAAATTCAAAATAGAAAAAAAACATAACACATTTTTCTTTAACGATATTTCGACGCTTAAGTGTCTTTTTCAAGTTCAATTACTTCTAGTTGGGCACATTTGTCACAAACACCTAGACTTGGCTCAAATAACGGAGTATTTTTAAAATTAATTTGTAGCAAATACTGAAGAAGCGAATAAGCCTTCTCAATCAAACGAATGTTCACTTGCTACTAAAGACAAATGCCTTCATGTGATTGACGAAAAAATAAAAAGAAAGACGAAAATCAATTGGATGCAATGTGAATTCCCTGGGTGTGCGAAATGGTATCATTATGAGTGCGTTGGTATCAAGTTTAAACCGAATGAAGCAGCTAATTATCACTTTGATTGTCCCGAACACGACGGAAACAGTAACCAATTGTACAGAGTGAAGGTTTCTTCTACAGATGTGAATGTTTTGGCAGATAAAAATGAATTCACTTCTCATTCCCTGCAACGTGAAGTATCTGGCAGGAATAAAGGTGCGTGGCGTCCACGATACGTATTTTGGGAGGGGAATTATTACCATATTTCAAGATTTCTTTCACTACAAGCTGGTAAATCGTATACACCTGCCGCTTCTAGAGCAGAACGCTGGAAGTCAACAAATACGACCTCTTATTTTGATAAGCTTGGCATTGTGCATGATGGTTTGGGGCTGGGTGAAATTATCGTGTACCGCAAGGACAAAAAAACTTGCGCCGTTGGTTTTGTTGTTCGGATTGCTCAGAAATTTGGTGCGAAGGCAATTCACCCGACTCTATCTCTAGAGAAAGAAAAGAAACTCGATAAAATTATTTTTACGTGCCACGGTATCGAGTTCAAAGGAAAGAAGGCCATTTTTTCAATGCCCCTTGTGAAAAACATTGTATTAGTTATAGCCAGTCATTTATCTCTAAAGTAAACTTAACAATGGATACTGTAATAGAAAAGAAAACTCTAACTTTGTTAAAAAGGACAAAGTAATTTGAATACTTCACATACTGGAGTCGTTTATAATGCATGTAATATAGTAGGCATTATATGATAATACGATTATTGTTACGGGATTTAGTTTGTATAAACTTTTTATTTGAATCTCTCTTTAATTTGAATCAAATTTCAGTCGGAGAAGAGATATAAACACCGTAAAGAGATATCTTCGTAGAATGCTTTCGATAATTCGAATCTCTCCGTATTCGGACCAATCAGTCCGGACCGATGAGATTAGCACACGTTTGAATGCAAATTGGCAAGAATCAACTTTTATTATTTTGTTAGCTGCATAGATACTTTTTGATGGTTTAAATCGATTTAGATTTTAACGTTTTCACTGCACTGTTTCTAATCCTGTAAATTTTGTTTAAAAGAAAACTTAAATGAACTCTAGCAAAATAGTTGAAAATACTGAATATTCATTTTATTTTTCGAGTCCTCATTTTATCCCCTCTATTCTAAGGTCCCACCACCCCGCTTCTTAATTTCGGAATTTATGTTTGTGACCCCTAAGGCCGATGGTCGTCGAATAATGCTGAGTCCAATCGGGAAAATCCCTCATTTTACTCTAGCCTTTATTTTAGCCTTAATTCACATTATCAGGGGCTTTCATCGAGTTTCAAGCCCGAAGGGCTAGAGGCGAATCTTTAACCCTTCTCAGGCAACATAAATTGAACCACTTATTATTTCCCATCCAAAACTCATCATTAAGACGGATTATATCTAGTGGTTCCTTTGTTTTAGAGGACTACGCTTGTTGAAATGTTGTATAAACAATGAAATGTTTATACATTTGTATACCTCTTCGGGTAGCTTATTCTCACATTCCGGGATTCACTGAGGAAACAAGACGCTAATTATAACCTCGAATAAGGACAAAACGATGATTTTTGGCACTGCAAGCGATCATATAGTCTGTACACAAACCCGATTTCTATGGATAATTTCAAAATTCATTGTCGTACTACCTTAAGGTAACAAATTTTCACGGAACAAATTTTCGCGGAATTTAATTTCGCGGTTTTTCGGCAAATCTGCGAAACACGACTATTTTCAGGATTAAAAAAAATCACCCGAAAATTGGTATTTTTAGGGCAAAATAGGTCTTCCCTTAAAGTACGCTACGGTATTATCGTGAGATACACTCTGGTACACAGAGTAGCGATCATACATACAGAAAATTAGCACAATCGATCGCAATCGATCTTAATCGATAACAATCGAATTCAATCGATGGCTAATCGATAATAATCGAATTTAATCGATGAAAATCGATACCAATCGATAATAAAATTTTACGTTCCTATCGATTGGCCATCGATTAAATCGACAATCGATGTTATCGATTGGGTACGCCTGGTATGTTTGGTGTTGATTTTCACACGAAGATTTTCGATAAGTTCTTTCACCCAATCCTCATCCTCCTTGTTAGGATCCTCTGTCGACTCTTTGACACCATGGATTATAATGTTATTCGATCGTCTAGATTTATCCTTCTCCTCCGCTGCTTCCTCTTCATGTACTTGTTTGAGTGCAGTTTTTATGTTGTCATTTGAGGGAGCAGATGTTCCAGCAGAAGCGACTGCAGCGTACGATTTTTTGTGCTCCTCCTTAATGGTGGACAGTATTTCGGTGCGAAAGTCTTCTAACTTCTTTTCGAGCTTATTCTCGACATATTCTACAGTATGGAAGGCTGGATCATCTGATAACTTCTTCTTTAGTTGTGAAAGCTCTTCTTTTTGTGTTTCTACGATTTCGAGTAGATGATGTTCATTTGTCTTTAGTTTCTTTATCGTATTCTCGTTTTCTTTGATTGTTTCTTTCAGTTTCGATAGCTCTGCCGCTGTTTTTAAAGAAAGTTGAGATCTAGGGATCAAGGCCAGCAAATCCTTTGACACCGACAAACAGTTCTGACATACAAAGTTACAATGTATTCTTCGGTCGTCGTTAAAAGCAGTTATCATATACGCTGGTAGCCTCGAACATAGATAGTGAACTAGTCTGTTACATTTTGAACATGCCAGGTGTGTCATTCTTGTCATCTGCACATGCGTTGCGGTACAAGCAGGTTAGGTGTGTTCTTGTCGGTTGGACGTCATTTGTGATGTATCAGGATGCTGGTAGAGTGTTTGATGGTGGAATAGAGTGTATTTTTGAGCGATTTTTATAGATTTTTCAGAAAAATTCAGATTTTGTTGAATTTGACTGTCGCTGCAAAAAGACCTCTTCACTCAACTTTAATTGACGTCAAAAAAAAAAAAAATATATATATATATATCGTTGCAAAACTGATAGTTGAAAGTGTCATCAAATAGGCGACAGTGTTTTACAAAGGGGATATGCAAGTTGGAGAAATGGTCGATTTTGGATTTGGACCAAAATTAAAATGTATATACTTTTTTGAATTTAATTCGATCGAGCAAAGAGATGAGCTGAGAAGGATTTTACTTGAATCTCTAGAGCTTATAAAGTCATTTAAGCATTATGTGATAATATCAACAGCATACAATGGCAGTTTCTGTTTCTGTCATATTCTTATATTACTCATATATACGTATCATTATTTTATCAAATAATACAAATCTTTTGTACGTTAATATTTTTACTTCATAGTTTCTATTTAAATAAAAAAATACCTAGGCACCTTAGGCATCAAAATATGCCATTGGAAAATTTAATAGAACCCTTACTCTGAAAATAAGAATATATAAAATATATTTTGACTATTTCCTATTCCTAGGAAAAACACTATTCTTATAAAAAATAGAAGCGCGTTTCTTAGTTTAGGCATTCTTTAGTTTAACCCTACCAGTTTTAAATTTGACATTCAGCTATATGTCATAAATATATCTCTTAGATATTTGAATGTTTTAGATAGAAAATAGTTTTATATCATAAATATTGTAGATAAATTTACAACGTTGAAAAAACACTAACGATATATGATTAGTGTTCATATATTTTGTATACATCTGTTCATTTTGAAAATGTACTTACTAATTACTTACTAAATCTTTAGCCTAACGTTTCACCAATATCTTCAACTATATACTTTACTACTCTCGGGTACCTAATAGCCGTCCCCCCGCTAATTAATTTTCGAAAATTTTCAACCCAAGACATTCTTATTCCAACCCCCCCCCGCTTATTAATTTTTGGGAAAATGTTTTTGAAAGTTCCCTCTTGTGTCCTAATTATGCTGTATTAGCCTCCTTTTCAAAACACCCAGGATATTTTTATTCCAACCCCCCCGCTTATTAAGTTTTGAGATTTTTTCCAACCCCCCCCCGCTATTCCAAACCCCCCGGCTATTAGGTACCTGAGAATATACTAATTGTTTTCAAAAATATTTAAAACTATGATTTTATTTTTAGAAAGGAAACAAAAATGTGACTCCCCAAGCGAACTGGAGTACATAAAAATCTGACCGGTCTAGGCCGGCCAAGAGACCGGCTATGCAGCGGCCAAAATACGAATGCGACCGGTCCATTGTTTTTTTTGATCGGCCAAAAAGCGGGCAAAAGAAAATTTTGCCCAGTTGTTTTTTTTCGACTGTAGCGGCCCTTTTCGACTGTAGCTGCCTTTGATGAATTTCGAAGCGGCCTTTGGATGAATTTTGAAGCGGCCTTTGGTCCGGTCTTTTTACCGGTCAAAATAAATGCCGGCGAACGATAAAATCATAACAAACGATGTGTATTTTAGGGAATCGTTCGGTAATATTTTTAGTATTTTTAGATAAAGTTTATATTGCGGAACGTACCGAAATCAATTTGTTTGTCGAGAAATAAACCGTTCCGTAAAGTATCAAAATCTCAACGTGCGAAGAACCTTTTCTTTTGCCTTCAAGCTGTTGAAGAGTCAGGTGCTTGGATGTAGTGTCAGAAAATTTATTTTGTTGGCTTTTATCTTTATATCTAAGATTGTAAGTATTTTAAAACATTTATTAAACTGACACTTAAATAATTGAAGCCAATTGAGAATTTTGATTTTGCAAAGAAAAAGACTTTTGCTTGTGTCATACCCAAAGTTCTCTTACTGTACCAAAGCAAAAAGCAGGACAAATTTAAGTTTTATTTACGTTTTTCAAACTATGTACATTTAAAAACTGCTAGTACAACCCCAAGGGCTTTCTAGTTCGACAGGATATTGTTTAAAGAAAGTAAAAGAAAAAAAAGGGAAGAAGAACTGCTTCTTCAGGTTTTGGAGGAAAGAAAACATTATTTTTTCAAAACAATCTCAAGATTGGTATTCAAAAGTATGAATTGTTTAATACAAACAAACTAAGACGGCCATCGAAAATTAGTTATGTTCGCGTCGCAGAAGGTCTCAAAAATTGATGCGGACGGGCGGGCAGAAAAATTTCCGGGTTTTTGAAATATCGCCTGAAGCCCTCTGCCCCAAAAAAAAAGAAAGACATTTGAAGAACTAAGTTGTTTCTTCTGGATTTTTCCTGGAATTTTTATTGCATCTCCGCACTTGAAACTCAGTGAAAATATGATGCGGGCAGGCGACGCACTGACACTTAAATAATGATGCTGCGATGGCTGCCTATAATTTCAAAAACTGAAAATATACAAATTACAAACTTTCATATCACAAATAACTAAGGGTGTTTGACCCTGAACCCTGTACTCATTTCCCAATCAACAATTAAGCTCTATTTCTAGAAACAAGGTGGGTGAAAAAAATTATGTTCGTTGCAGGTTCGTTGTGATAGTCAATGAAAAAATATTTTAAATTTCTCTCTGTTTTCGATCAAAAATTGCTTCACATTTGTATCTATTCAATAAGAAAGAACTTGTAATTTAAAAAAACTGAGTTAGCGAATGAAATCATTTTATCTCAGAACAGAACCTTTAAATGAATAGATAATAAAAGGCAAGATCTTGTGTAAAAGATTGGACATTTCAAAACTAAATTAAAATCATTCTGACAGAAACCATTTCCAAACGTTAAAATAATTTCAATAATGGAAAATGAAAGTGTTTCATGATTAGTTATTAGCTTTTTAATGCTTTTTAATCCATTGTCTGTATTTTTTTAGCTTTGCTGTAATCATCCTTTCAACGTGTGATTCTAAAGACTTAGGAATGTTAAACTTTTGATATGCAGATTTTAAAATTGTTTGCATTTTTGTTTCATCAAATTTTTGTAAACCTTGTTTGCCATTAATGTTGCAGCTTACAATTTCTGGAATGGTATACCACTTTTTGATTTCACTGACAGCATATTCTGCGGCAAGTTTGATGATAACTCCATCGCATTCAACACTAGCTGCAGATGCGGCAAGCTGTTCTGCAATACGCTGTATCTGTTGGTTTGAATTTGTTAATGGTTGTTCGGCAGTTGCGTTTGGTTGGACTTCTGTGGCCGTGACTTCAATGACTTCAACTTCTCTCTCTGGTTCTTGCGGTGATGTTATCCAATCTTTAAGGTTGTTGTTGTTGACAAAATTGTCAATTTGCCCAATGTCATTCAATTTAATGTCATTTATTTTGTCAATTCTGGTATGGATTCTATTGAACTCAATTTTCATCCAGTCTTTTAGTTCGTCCAATTTGGTCTCAAAGTTTGACTCTCGAGGTCTTGACGAAGCTCCACTTAAAATCACAGGGTTTCCCGCTCCTGGTAATGTCCAGTGTTGGTGAGGGGAAGTCAATGAGCGTCTTACTGTCAGTGTCTGTTCTGTTGATTGTAATTTCTTACATGTTTCGGGTGATGCTGGCGGGGTTTGTTCAAAAAATGTTGTCTCCAGTGTTCCAGGTGGTGTTTTGATTGGTTCCGGTGTTTCCATTTGTTCCATTGTTTTGATTGGCTCCGGTGTTTCTGGTGGTGTTTTGATTGGTTCCGGTGTTGCTGGTGGTGCTTTGGTTGGTTCTGGTGGTGCTTTGGTTGGTTCTGGTGGTGTTTCGGTTTGTTCCAGTGTTTCGGCTTGTTCCAGTGTTCCGGCTTGTTCCAGTGTTTCGGCTTGTTCCAGTGTTTCGGCTTGTTCCAGTGATTCGGCTTGTTCCAGTGTTTCGGCTTGTTCATGTGTTTCGGCTTGTTCCAGTGTTTCGGCTTGTTCCAGTGTTTCGGCTTGTTCCGGTGTTTCTGGTGGTGTTTCGGTTGCATTCAGGGTTTTCCGTTTGTTGCTCTTTTCGGTTTGTTCTGGTGACAGTGTACGTTTCGGTCTAGACTGGACTGCAAATTGTGGCGTGTTTAGTCTGACTTCCTTTTCCATGAAGTTTTTGCGTTCTTTTGATTTAATGCGTTCCCTCTTTGAACAAAGATCAACCTTTTCAATCAGGAAGCCATTGACCATTTTAATCTTCTGTGATTGTCGCTCACGAAAAGCATTCATTATCTCTTGCTCCTTTGTAGTCAAGGCTCTAGCCTGAAAAGATAAAATAAAGTCTTGGTTAATAATTAATCATGAAACTAAAGGCCAAAAAATGGGACAACCTTCAAAAATAATTTTCAACTGGCTAATTTTCAGAAAAAAATCTCTTTTTTGCCTAAAATCTAATTAGTTGAGACACTTGAATATTACAAAAATTATCAAAATTTAATCTTGCCAAAAATAAAATAGAAATCACAATTATTACTATTATTCGTTATTTTCAGGTTTTGATGACTATCCAACTTGACTACATAACTTACAGTCCGCAACTTGAATAACAAAAAGAAAGATGCTTGGAATGCCAAGGAATCGTAAGTAACTTACTGGTTCTGGGCCACTTTTATCTTTCTCTGAGTCTTTGGCTCTCGCAGCTTTGGCAGCTGAGGTTGCTTTTGCTTTGGCAGGTTTTTTGGTGGCTGAGGGTGTTTTTGCTTTGAGAGGTTTTTTGGCGGCTGAGGGTTCTTTTGCTTTCGAAGGTTTTTTGGCGGCTGAGGGTTCTTTTGCTTTCGAAGGTTTTTTGACGGCTGAGGGTGCTTTTGCTGTTTTGGAAGGTTTTTTGGTGACTGAGCATTCTTTTGCTTTAGAAAGTTTTTTGGCGGCTGTCATAGTTGCGTTGGAGGTTGATTCAGATGGTAGTTTCTCAGGGGTCAAGGTTGCTTTAGATGTTTCGTTCTCTGTTTTTTCTAAAAGTGAGAAATTACTAATGAAAAAAAATCTAAAATGAAAGAGAAAAGTGAGTTTAATTTTGACAAACTTATTTTGGTGAGTGGCAGATTATAACTTCTTTCTTTTTTGTTATCAAGTACACCTTTTCAATGAGTTTGTCAAAATAAGTTCTTGTCAAAATTAAAAAATAAACTCACTCTTCTCTTTCATTTTTGAAATTTTTCATGTATTAGATTTTGCAATTTAGGATTTTTGACAATTTTAAACCGTACTAAATTTCAAATTTCAGTAAAAAAATTGCAAAAACTGCAAAGTTAAGAAAACAAAGAGACACCTAATTTTTCTCATCCGGGTATGTTAAAAAATTTCGCCAGAATTTTATACGTTCTTCTCAATGGTATAATCAGATTTGTAAAAATTCTTAAAAAATATTTTTCTGCTCTGTTAACTAATGACGTCATTTAACAGGTGGTCGGATGAGAAAATTGGGTGGATCATATAAAAAAAAATCAGCATAACTTTAATCTCAATTTTTGGATTGTCTAAAATACAGACCAGAAGTTAAATGCTAAGAACCTTGCGCTAATTCGCAAAGTCAGTCACATGCGTTTCAATTCTATTTTAGATCATTGACGTCAAACTTGAAGAAATAGTTATCTAAACGTATCGAAACGAAATTGGAAACGAGGCAATATCGATGCATCCAAACGAAAACTCTCGTAATATATTAATTCGACTGACATCAAACTCGTAACGTACCCATCTATATGCACCCAATCGGAATTTGCAAGAAAATTAACGAGGCAATATCGATGAATCCAAACGAAAATTCTCGTAATATATTAATTCGACTGACATCAAACTCGTAACGTACCCATCTATATGCACCCAATCGGAATTTGCAAGAAAATTAACGAGGCAAAATCGATGAATCCAAACGAAAATTCTCGTAATATATTAATTCGACTCACATCAAACTCGTAACGTACCCATCTAGATGCACCTAACCCGAATTTGCAAGAAAATTAATGAGGCAATATCTATGCGTCCAAACGAAAATTCTCGTAATATATTAATTCGACTCGTATCAAACTCGAAACGTACCCATCTCGATGCACCCAACCCGAACATTTACTTAAATATATGATTTATACCTCTTCTTCTTGTTCTTTCCTTTTCTCCCATTCGAGTTCAAATTCGTTCAGCTCTTTTTTCGTCGCTAGAATCAGATGAGAAAAAAGTGAGCAGATCAGATATCTACGAAATTGGTCGTAAGGGGGAGGGGCTTCCCAATGAAGTATAAGCACAGATCTGTAAAGCCCGTAGATTTGCGGCTTTTATCGAAAAGTGAAGCCAAGTTTTGGTAGGATTTCCTACCAGAGTCACGTGACTAAAATATGCAATTTCACCGGTTTGAGAGATGTGAAATAGCGTTTGCCGCCTACTTTTTTGATTTCGCTCTCCGAAAACAATTAAAATGCTAGATCCTATCCATCGGCACGAAATTAAAAAAGTCAAATTTTTGCTGGAGAATGCTTTAAGTTGCCTATTCGGGCTTTACTGGTTTTTACACAAATGATAGATTGGAACTAAAATTTCGAAAAATTATCACTCGAAAACAAATTTTTTCTTGCCTGAGAAAGGTTACAGATTCGCCTCTAGCTCTTCGGGCTTGAAACTCAATGGGGCTTCCCTTTCTTCCAATTAAAATTTATCTGCAAGCTGATTTATACTCTTAGGTGACAAATACACGCCCGCTCGTTAGTATTTCGGAAATTTTCCAACCCCCAGACCTTATTAGGACCCTGCTCCCCTGTTTAGTAAGTTTTAAAAATATTTTCAGCTTTCAAAGAGAAGAATCCCTATTTTGCTCCAATAAATAGCCTCAATTTAGCCTATATATATAAATATCTTATTGTCACGTTTATTTCGCATTTCAGAGTACCCTCCTTGCGGAATCTCGCTATTATAAACAAATAAGAATTAATTACCTCGCATTGCCAAAACTTCGCCACGAACAAGATTTTTGCCATCTTTTATATAGCCAACTTCACCGTAATCTAGCCATTGTACGTCCTTTGTTTGAACTAAACAAGTTGTTTGATCGCTTTCGCAAAATAGTAAAGTAAATTTCAAATTGCTTTTCTCCATTATGATTAATTGTTAAACTTCCCCCTTAATCTTAATTAAAGTCAGAATAGGATTTTCTGAATTTTCCCCCTTTTATAGGCCCGCACGCGTAGAATTCGAACGCACGTTTCACGTTCGAAAAAAGTGTTTCGGATTTGATTGACGTCACTAACTCACTTAGTCACGTCACTCATAATATTAATGTTCTTTCCGAAAAGTATATCATGATGATTCCAATTTTGCATGACATTAATGCATTACTATTCGAACGAATACTATTAGACTGTACATTCAAAATACTATTATTATTACATCATAAATATATAATATTCAACTGACAAATAAATGGTTGTTTCTTTTGCGTCCGTACTTCCCCTATATAATAGTTTTTTTTGCCCCGCATCATCGCATTCGGGGTTATTAAAATGAATTACCAACGTGAATTTGATGTTGCTGAAGAAGAAAAGATAGAAAAATTTTATAGAGAGGGCTGTGGCTGCAAATTAGCTGCACAATCATCGCCATGCTATTTACAATTTTTGAAAGCGGACATTCAGGAGCTACGAAATACTATGTTTGAACTTCACGAGACAGAGCGTGACATGATGATCATGGGGTTTCTTTCGTCACAGAAATCGAAAAATGGAGATAGAATTGAGTATTCTCTACGTGGTGTTCGTGTATGTCGAGATTTTTATTTATTTTCACATACCTTCTCTAAAAAGCTCTTCTCGACTGTTTCGAAGCATTTCGAGGAAAATGGTCCCGTTCCTCGTGTTCATGGCAACACGAAAAAACTGCCCCATAATGTATTTACTTTGGAGACAAGAGAGATGGCAGTTAACTTCATCGAGAACTTTGCAATTTCGAACGCAGTAACGCTCCCTGGCCGTGTTGCGAATTATCGTGACGATGATGCAAAGTTACTTCTCATTCCTTCTTTCGAAACTAAAGAGAGTATCTATAATAATTATCGGGAGCTATGCTTGGAGTGTAATTTTGATTTTATGGGGTTAAGTTCCTTTGCTCAATTGTGGAAGTCACAATTGCCAAATGTTTTAATTTCGAAACCGATGGGTGATCTGTGTTGGGTGTGTCAGCAAGGCAACGAGCGCCTCCTTAGGTTACGTTTAGACGAAGATGATGATAACGACGAAATACAAGACGCGCACGAGGCCCACATCATACAGGCTACCCAAGAGGCTCGTTATTATAAGGCCCAGGTGGAAGAAGCCAAGATTCATGCACGCGATTTCAACGACGCTTTTCAGCGTCACGAACCTTGTTCGTTCAAGGGAATGGCTCATTATAGTTGGGATTATGCCCAGCAAACACACTACCCATCTAATCCTCTTCAACCTGGACCGATCTTTTTTAAGACGCCTAGGAAGTGTGGAATTTTCGGACTTTGCAATGACGGTATAAACCTACAATATAATTATTTAATTGACGAGATCAACACAACTGGAAAGGGTGCAAACGCAACAATAAGTTATGTTCATCACTTTTTTGAAAATTATGGGATGGGAGAAACTGATTCTTATCTACACGCCGATAATTGTTCTGGTAAGTTATTTTTAAAAGACTTGGGCTGTTTACGCACTTTTTCTTTTATAAGAACATCGAGCCTCAGATTTAATGGTAAATTTTATCAAAACTGTATGAAGAACTCACAATTTTGGGCATGGGAATTTTCCTCAATGAAAGCTTATAACAAGGGAAGTATTTTAGGCATCAAGGGTAAGTTGGGGTATTTGAGAAAACGTGTATCAAAGTTAAGAACATCTCAGCCTATTGATTCTTATAAAAGTCTAAATCTATATTCTCAATTTAGCTTACTACTGCAAATCTTCTGAATATTATTTCTATTAATGATGGTTTTTCTGAAAGTATAATATGCTAACTTTACTGATAAATTATATGACATTAAATTGAAATTATATACTTATAGTAAAAAATCCGAAAATTGTCTATTGTTTCATTCTAATAACAATTTTAAAAAACAAACGAACAAACTTCCTATGTAAATTCATCAGTAAATTTAGCATTGTAATGTCTTTTTTACTATCCTAAACAATTTTTCAATTTCAGGTCAGAATAAGAATAATGCATTTTTGTGGTATCTCATGTGGAGAATTCTCAATGGCTACCATGAAAAAATTGAATACTCATTCATGATAGCAGGTCACACAAAGTTCAGTTGTGATAGGTATGTAGAATATCATTCCGAAAAAAATTTTGTGATTTAGTTGTAGTGGTTAAATATTTGAAAATTTGAAACCCAAGAAGGCTCTAAATGGGAATGATTTTGGGTGTAAAGAAATTGAAAAAATGCATTACCCCACTTACAATTAAAGTACAAAAGATAGAATAAAGTCTGACATTTGCTGTAAAACTCACAATTTTAAACTAAAAAACTGAAACAAAATTTTTCCAAGGTATTTTAATTGAATTAACTTTTGGGAATTTTGCCCTTTTTCGCGAAAATTTATCTTGCCAAATTTTGTGACTTTTACAATTCGCAAAAGTTAATCCAAAAAAATTTCTTGAATTTTTTACCTAGCGAAAATTTATTTTGCAAAGGTAAATCTGATTAAAGTATCCCAATCGTTATTATAACAAAGTTACTCTAATTTCTTTAGATGTTTTGGCAGCTTCAAAAAGAAACTGAGGCTAACAAGAGTGTCATCATTGTACGAGATTGGTGACGTATGTGACAAAACAAAATGCAACTTCTCTGTTCTTGTTGGGTCACACAACAAAGATGTCTACGTGAAAACACACGACTGGACAACTCATTTCGAGAAGACGTTGAAGTTCCAAACCATCAAAGACATCCTAAAATATCATCATTTTAGAATGTCGAAAGACGAGCCTGGTATTGTTTATTGCTCTGAAACCCTCGACGATGAACCAGTAAAAGTGTCGATCATTTGTAAACGCAACCCACCACAAATTTCAGCAATACTTCCTGATGTTATTGAGCCAAAAGGATTCACCGTTGCTCGTGCTGAGTATCTACGAAACGATATACGCCAATTTTGCAGACATGGTACTGAGGATTTAGTTGCTCCTTAATTTTATCATGACTTTCATTGTGCTTTGACATTTCTTGTAAGGAATTTCAACAAAAACATCATTTTATGAGCAATGTACTTTAAACTGATCATTATAATTATTGCTTCATGTTCATATTTATTAGTAGAGTTCTTCAATTTAGTCTGAATCTAAAAAAAAAGTAGAATCCACAATTATTTTCTAAAAAAAAAAACACTACTGTGGTACCTTTATTTGGCTTGCTCAAGTTATAATTTAAAGTATAGAACAAACAAATTTAATTCTCAATTATTTTGGGTGTTGTACTGTACCCAGTGACAGTACATCGGTATGACTCTGAATCTGTATATAATTTAGCTATAACCTTATTTTATTGTAAATTTTGACGGTATTGTAAATATTTTTTTCTTTCAGTAAAAAGTTATGGCGACATCACAATAAAAAATATGTTCCGTTCGCGTCGGCCGACCAAAGTTTTTCATCAAGCGAGCAAATAAATATTAAAAACTATGCTTTGAAAACATTGTCCAAAAACCCGACTAAATTTACTACCAACCAACCGACTCAATTTTTAGATGATTTTTGACGCGAACAAAACATATTTTCGATTGCCGCCTATATGTTATATTTCACTTTTCGTTGAAAAATGTATATTTAGTGAACGACACAATTCTTAAATTTGAATTCTTGGCACTTGGGAGCTCAAAAACCATTCAATTCCCATTTTTCACATTAATTAAAAGCATTAAATGTTGATATATTGAGGCCAACGCGCAAGCAGAATTTAAATCAAAAGAATCTAGTCAAATTTTAAACAGACATAAAAAACAGATGTGTCTTGCTCGACACTCAGACACTTTTCCTCCCTATTAATGACAAATGATTCTTTTATATTTACATCTTGCTTATGCAGCTTTTCACAAGACATAAAACTATAATTGCTTCAACTTGACAAGTATGTTTTATGTATACATTTTCCCACTCGTCTGAGGTCAATCGTGAGTCTTAAAATCAAAACTGTTAAGAGGAGCTTTAGACTGTTAGAGATAGCAACGAACACGTCAACGAACAACAAAGATAAGATTGAGCTACAGTAAAAAATAACAGCGCTAATCTAGACTGTTCCTTCCTTACTTAAAAACGAGAAGAGACTTATCTTATCTTATCTTATCTTATCTTAACTTCTCCTGGATAGAGCTTGGGTTGGGTACCAATAATAAAAAAGATATAAGTTTATATCTTATGTCTAGTTTTTCTAATCTACTAAAAGTCCTTTGAACAAGAAGGAAAATGTAAAAAGAATGAAAGTACATCTATCCTCCTTCTTTGTTGTCTTCAATAAAGAAATTTTAATATCCGAAAATTAAAACCAGAACTTATAGCACTTTTTGTTTTTGTACCAAAACCAGCAAGTCAAGTAGATCTCTTTCATGTCTTCCCTGTCAGAAGGAATTATCGTGTTTACATTTTTTGAAAACGAGGCGAAAAATAAGCCGGCAACCGAATAAGAAAAGAAACGGACAAGAAAGCCTTTCGACGGACCGGTCAATCGGCCGATCGGCCGATCTGGCCGGTTGACGGTCCGGTCTTTTGGCCGCTTTTTAAACATAGCGTTAAGGAGCGGTACGATATCGGCCCTTTTAATAATCGTAACGGCCAGAACGGTCAAAAGGCCGGTCCAAAAGCGGCTAAAACGGGACCGGTGCAAGACCGGTCTTAATTTTATGTACTCCAATTCGCTTGGGGAGTCACAAATATTAAAACAAAATGAATAGGATAATCAATGTTTATAATGAGAGTGCTAAAGTTGTGTTCCTGTTATCCTCTGAACAAAAAGATCCTGAATCAAAAAGAGAAAGAGCAATAGACTTTATCCAAGATAAAAATAAACGACAACAATGTAGAACGAAAAGACAGGAAGGAATTATTAACAAAATGGCTCAATTGTCATTAACAACTGATGACAATGTGTATGTGGAGTTTTATCCCCTAGGAAATGTTACCCAGCCAATTGTTTATTCAACTAACTTGACAATACTTATTCAAAAAAGAAATCTCCACTTGCTCGCACCTCCATCTCCATTCACCCTCAATTTACCTTCATCTCCGTTATCCCCTCCTGTTAAAGTTTATCATTAATAAAATCAATTATTTCATATACGCAACATTGATACATATTTCATTACGTCATCTTCCCTTGAGACTCTTTTCGCCCATAGTCACATTTTCTGTTTTGTCATTCTCACTTCAGTTACACGAGAGCTTTTAGAGACGTATGGTGTTGAGACATGTTTTTGAGTTTCACATTTTGATATCGTTTTACTTTGATTTCAATTTTTACATTCGAAGTACATTTTTCCTGGCAGTTTTTACACAGTGACTACACTTGGGCAATCTGGTAAGCATTTATTCTAGTTATTTGACATTTATAAATTCAGAAAATTAACAAAAATATTTATTCAAAACTTAGATTTTCATTTAGATTTTCATTTACTTTATTCATTTCATTGGACTTTCATTGCACTCACGCACGTTCGTGCTCAGGCTCTCTTGCTCGTTTAGTCTTTTTCCTTTTCATTGGCCTTGCCTTGTTTTCATTTTGGCTCAGTTCAGTTCATTTTCTGGCCTTCATTTTTAATTTGCTTTGCACGTCCGTGCCCTGGTTTCACGGTCTTCTCAGCTGTGTACTCGTTTCGCCCGCATTCTCATTCACACGTTCGTGCGCAGGCTTTTTGGCGGTCAGAGATTTGGTTCTCACCTTGTTCACGTTTCGTGCCTTTTTTGTTTGCGATTATTAGTAATTTTTTCATTAATTAGACATTTTTTCACTAATTAGTAATTTTTCACTAATTAGCCATTTTCATTAATTAGTCATTTTTTCACTAATTAGTCATTTTTCACTAATTAGCATCATCATTCCTAGTTTTCATTTATTTAGTCAAATTGTCATTTTTTCTAAATTATTTTCTTTGTATTCATTTCAGTTTGAACACTTCACTATTCCATATCACAACAATCACGTGTTACAAACATCCCTAGCGGTCCTGCCCTGCTACATTCAAACAGATACTCGAATCACAGACTCTCGATTCTATCAGAAACTCATTCAAACAAAAGCTTGATTCATACAAATCAATCATGTCGCACCATTAACAATTTCCATGCTGTTACGATCCAAGAAACGTATCGATTACAAAATGTTCAGTGAGGACGGTACAGCGTAGGACGGTAGCATCTCAAACCTGATCACACCGGAGCCACTGCAGGAGTCGTGGCTGATGAGCTTCAACATGTGATCAACTCAATCACCCTCATCCTGGAGGAAATCAAAGACTTCATCATTGAATCTGCTATTGACGGTTTAACACCACCAGAGGAGATCGATGACAACATTTCAAAAATTGGATCAATGAGATCAACTCTACGTCACCTCTTCATCAAAGTGCCGAATGACTCCATCGACAAAACGCTTTTCGAATCCTACGACTCAGCAATCTCTAGCATCCAAATGTACATCACTGATGCAAACCAAACCAAACGTGATCAACGAGAATTCGTCGAGAATTTTTCCATCGATTTCAATGAGGTAACGGACACTGTCGTCCAATCCCCAAGTAAAGATATTCCCGATATCACGAAGTCAATGAAGAAGATAGCAATCGAAATCAAAGTCATTATCAGAGACACAACTGGGACAACTAAGGAGCCATCAGTCACAATGCTACAGCAGAAGTATTCACGTTTGATTACTTCTCTTCAAACCTTCTCAACCAACGTCAAAAAGCAGCTTGCCGACAGAGAGATCGATAAACTCTCAACATTCAAAGATTCGATCCTGAAAATCAAACTGCAGAAATTCAGTGGATTCGACTCAAAACTAGACATTTACTCATTCCAAACCGAGTTTGAGACGCTCCACAAACGTCATACTCCAAGATACTACATGCCAGACCTTCTTCGCAACAATTATTCAGAGAATCCAGCCCTGTCAATCGTGAAAGCTGAAACAAACATTGACGAAATCTGGAAACGTCTAAAGTCATCATTCGGTAACACAAACATTTTATTGAACAATAGACTGCAAGAGCTATCCAGTCTCGAAAATATCTGGAGGCCTAAAAATCCATCCAAAATTTCTGAAGCTCTCACTAAGATCATCTCTCTCATGAAAGACCTAATGTCACTATCAGAACAACACAACATTGAAGCCAAGCTCTACAACAGTGATGGAATCCAACGTCTCTACAAATTGATTGGTGACTCTAGAACTACTCGATGGTTTGAGTCTATTTGTGACCAAGATTTAGAGGGTAAAGAACTTTGGTTTCAACTGATAGAATTTTTAGAGAGAGACTTAAAAGTTCAACAGCAAAAGCAACTCCTGACATCGCTAGACTCTGACAAGCCACCAAGAAGTCAGCATTCGCATTATGAGAGAGACTTAAAAGTTCAACAGCAAAAGCAACTCCTGACATCGCTAGACACTGACAAGCCACCAAGAGGTTAGCATTCGCATCCAAGCATTCGAGATCCTTCAATTCCAATTCCAGACGATCAAACTCAGTGCGCCATTTGTGGTTCAAAGGATCATCCAACAACCATTGGACCAAAAGGAAAAAAGCTGATCCAATACTTTGTCTGCAAGGAATTTGCAGATATGTCACCTTCTGAACGCTTTTCCATCCTAAAACGTAAACATTTGTGTCACCGACCAATGTCTCTTCCCTGGTGCCCACGTCGACACTGGCAAGCATCAGGAAGGTAAATGTCAACGTCAATTCATATGCAGACACAAAGATCATGACAACTTCACCATCAAGAAACACGTGCTTGTCTGTGAAGAACACAAGAGGGATCAAGAAAATGTCAACCAAGTCGAGCGATTCAAGCAGAGGTGCATCAGCAAACGTAACAACATGCCAGAGTTCTCCAAAAACATCTCCAACTTCATTGCAATTTCATCATTCCAAACCAGATCACCAAAGGACTCTGTGGACGAATCAGCCTTCTTCCAGTTTCAAGAAGTCACCATCAACCATAAACCGTATCTGATTTTCTACGATTCTGGATGTGACGATTTCATCGTTCGTACGTCATCAGTCAAATCATTGGATGCCGAATTGCAGTGCCAAATTCCTATCAACTTGGATGCAACATTTGTTGGAATATCACTGGACAAAATCACCTCAACATTTCCAACCTACCATTTGAACGGCCAAGTCGAGCATGACGTCCACGAAGCCTACAAGAAAGCTGGAGGTGATCCATCGCAACTTCAGTATCCTGGCCAACAATCAACGTTCGACATTGCTGAAAGTGCCGGCAGTGAAGTTACCTATCGTTGCACCAAATGTCGTTCTTGTGTCGATTGTATATCCAATGGATCAATAGAGGTAACAAGCATTCGTGAAGAGGTCGAACAAGAACTCATCAATAAATCAGTTATCGTAAAATCTGAAGAGCAAGTGACGATCGCAACACCTCCACGGGAATAAGGCGGGTTCGTGGAGGTCAAAATTCTTGCAACGTTACAAATCATTTTCAGAAGCTCGTTCTGGGTTCAAACGAAGCGAATAACTGATTAGAATAAGATTCAGTCTAGGCAGATGTTTTTTCATTTTGAAATTTTGCGTAATTCGCAAAAATCCTCAATTTTGCGCTATTTTGATGACGTCATAAAAATTGAAATTCAAATAACTTTTGATAGAATCATCAAAATAATTTCAAACTTTCACCAAAGATGCATTTCAATGCAAATTTTCAAAAAAATTTCAAAAATTTTCAAAATCTTGATGACGTCAGCATTTTTTAAGGATTTTAGTTTTTTGCCTTAAAAGTGATGACGTCATCAAATTTTATGAATTTTTTTATCTAATTCTGAAAACATTATATGCATCTTTGGTCAAAATTTGAAATTATTTTGATAATTGTATCAAAAGTTATTGGGATTTCAATTTTTATGACATCATCAAAATAGCGCAAAATTGAGGATTTTTGCGAATTATGCAAAATTTCAAAATGAAAAAACATCTGCCTGGACTGAATCCTATTCTACTTAGTCATTCGCTTTGTTTGAGCCCAAAATGAGCTTCTGAAAATGATTTGTAACGTTACAAGCATTTTGACCCCGCCTTAATCCCCTGGAGACTACCATTCATCCTAGATCCCATCACTTGTTTGGTGCCCAACCGTTCTAAGGCACTGAAAGTCTACAATCAACAAGTTTCAAAGCTTAATCGTCATCCAGAGGACAAGTCAGATGTATTAGAATCCCAACGTAAGCTTCAAAGACTTGGACACGTTGATTACGTCAATAATCTTCCAAAGGACCAGCAAGATCAACTGTCATCAAACGCTATCCAAAACTTTATGGAAACAACTGATAGAAAATATTATTTCTAGGGATAGAGTTTTCAGACTTTCTTATAATAAGGTGTTTTTTGGGTATTTTAAGGTATATATTTATCATAGATTTTCCTAAAGAATTGTTTGTTGTTTGTTGTTGTTAGAGGATGTCTCCTCTATTTTAGATATATATATATATCTGTTTTTAATGTTTTATTATTGTGGTGACAACTGATTTGTCATAGTTATCTAAATACTTTATCATTGTGGTGACAACTGCTTTGTCACTATTTATCTTATACGGAAATGAGTACTAAGGAACCATGCACTTAACCACATGTTACAACAAGGAAACTATGTCCTCGGTTTTCCATAAGAAAAACGCCTTAGTCACAGGTTAGCGGTGCATTAAGATATCAATGGTAGCATAACTCATTTCTTTTCAAAAGTTATATTGGTTTAGAGTTTGGATTTTTAAGATTCATAAGATATAAGTAATTATTCATTCTCACCTTCGATAAATGTGTTTTCCATAGATGAAGCTTTGCTTTTGATTAGAGAAGGATCTCGTGGTTTCAAATTTTTGATTTTGTGGTTTTCTGTGAGAATAGACCTATTGTTCTTGTTTTATTTGCGTCCCATGATTGGTCAATTTGGTTGTAAGTATTGTTTTCTTTTTTGTATTGTGGGCCTGGGCCGATTTTTTTATTGTGTTATGTTATTCGTATTGTTCTTGGCGTTTTAGTTACTAACCTTTTGAGTACTTCTATTATTATATCTTTTCAAGTCCGTTAGGTTTTAATTGTGCTATTGTTTTGATTTTAAAGTCGTTATGGATAAACCGGTTCAGTTCAAACCTCTAATGGGGTGGCTGAAACGATTAGGTTGGAATTTTCCGAGAAGTAAAAGTAGATGAAGAATGTGATAAGTAGAGATGTGAGAATAATAATTATTAATTAAGAATCAAGGTGGATGTTTTATGTATTATAAATGTATTTTCAAAAATTAATTAACTTGATAAAAATTATGAAATATAGTGTAAGTGGATCAATCTTTTATAAAGGGTGTACGTGTGATAGTTGTTTTAAGTTTTTGTGTCGCTTGTTTTATAATCTGAGGTCTGGTCGGGAGATAGATTTCAATGTGTGGTCATTTTTTAGTAGATGCCAGTGTCTATTTAGGATGTTTTTAATTGGTTGAAGATTCTCGTAGTATTCGATAACGAACGGAAGGTAATATTTAGAATTTTGTGAATTTTGATACGTTTTTTGTAGGTATTGTTGTTGTTTTTTGTTTTTCCACTTGTTTTTCTTTTGTAAACATTCTTTTTGTGTCATGTGTTTTGTTTTTTTGAATTTCTTTTCGATTAATGTTTTAGGGTAACCCCTGTTTATGAAGGTTTCTTTTAAAACTTTCAATTCTTCATTGAATAGTTTATTGTCTGTTGTGAGTGTTCGGTAACGAAGTGCCTGTGTATAGACTATGTTTTCCGAATGTTCTGTTGTGAATTTAATGGTGTCATGTATCTGGTTTATGTAACTATTAAATTCGTTTAACTCTTTAAGGTTACCTTTCCACAGGAGAAATATATCATCTAGAAATCTGCTGTATAATAAAATCTTTGATAAGTATGGTTCTATGAGTATTTTTTCTTCTTCTAGTTTTCCAAGAAATAGGGTGGCATATGCTGGACACATTCGGCTGCCCATAGCTGAGCCAAATTTTTGTCTATAGAGTGTATCTTGAAACATAAAGTAATTGTTTTCAAGTATAAATCTGAACAGTGTTTCTATTATTTTGTTATTAGGAGAGTAAGTCGGGATTTTTGATCGATGTAGGTTTATGTAATGCAAGCATGAATTTATACCTTCTTCATGTGGGATATTTGTGTAAAGTGATTTGATATCTATGGTCCTAGGTACTTTGTTTGGGGATGCTAAATTTTGGTTTTTCATTAATTTGATTAGGAAGTCTTTGGTGTCTTTAATGTATGAGTGTATTTCTTTTGTTATTGGTTGTAAACATTTAGAAAGGAATTCTGATATATTTTCTGTTAGAGAACTAACAGAAGATACTATTGGCCTTCCTGGAATTAAAGGTTTATGTATTTTAGGTATATATAGAATAGGCTGGTACGCGGTTTGTTCTGGTGGTAAAAATATTAATATATATTATCGTCTATATGGTAGTGGTAGAATATAGTATCCAGGAAGGCCTCTAAGTTTGTTTTGACATCTTTCAGTGGACTTTTATCTATAATTTCGTAAGAGTTCGTATCATTAAGATGGTCCATGACCTTTTCTTTATACATTGTTTTATCGAGGACGACTATACAACCTCCTTTATCAGCTTTTTTTATTTCTATTCTTTTGTTTTTTTGTAGGCGTTCTAGTGTTTTTCTTTCGAATTTGTTTAAGTTGTTGGTAAATTTTATTTGTTCGACAGTTTTAATGTGTTTTCTTATGTCTGCTGTGATTTTTTTGAAGTATATTTTTAGTTTCATATTTTCAGGTGGGGGAGCCTTCCAGTGACTTTTTCTCCAAAGTATTTTTGGTTTTTGTTTATTATTTCGAAAATAGTACATAGTAGACATTTTGTTTTTGAATTTCTCTAGTGCTATTTGGAGATCTTTTTTGTATTTTTTAAGTGTTGGGGTCGGAACGAATGTTAGTCCCTTTTTAAGTAGATCTTGTTCTATTTTCCTGAGTTTCATTTTTGATAAGTTTTTTATTATTTGAGGTTTAATTTTTTGGTTGTAGTTCTGTGGTTTTTGAGAAAGATTTGGATTATTGTTGATAGTTGTTTTTCTTTTTTGATAAATGTTCTTGTCTGAGTTAAAATTATATTGTTTTCCTAAGTTAAAATTACATTGTTTTCCTAAGTTAAAATTATATTGTTTTCCTTTTTCAAAAATATTTTGTTCTTCTATATACATGTCTCTTATTAGTTTTTTGATTTCTTGGCTGGTGTTGGTCCTTCTTCTGTTGCTTGCTTTTTGTTATAATGTTCATTTTGTGCTTCTTTATTAAGCTTTGAAATTGTGTCCGGTGTTAATGATTTTTTAGCTTCCTTCCGTTTATTGGAATGGTGGATTATCCATTGGCCGTGGTGTCGTATGATGATTTCTCTCGCTTCTTTTCCTGCTTTTAATAGGTTTTCGTCCCATACTTTCTTTAAATCGGCACTTAAAGTTGTTTTTGTTTGCAGTGTTGGGATAAAGCCATTCGAAATCGAATTCAATCTCCTCGAATTGATCAACTTCGTTTGCTTCGACGTATGTTGAAGGACTTTCGTAGCGTGGTGTCTATATTTCGATTGCATGTGTTCTGTGTCCATATCGTTCGCGTTAGTTTCGGTAGCCTTTTTCTTTGGTATTTTGAATGGTCGTGCTTTTGGTAGTGCTCGGTCGAATTCGTCTTCTGAATCTTCCATCTGGTTTTCTTTGTTGATTTGTTTGTTGTTTTGTTTTGCTTCTAGTCCAGGTGTTTTTGCAATTTCACTCATTGTCTTGTCGTCAAAGTCTATAAAATTATAAAAAATTTTATTGTGTCTACTGTTGTATTTAAATGTTTTAATTTTTTAATTTTCATATAAGAATTGTTTTTGGTTATTTGTGTTTGTGTTTATGCATTTCTTATGACAAACTTTTAAGTAATGAAAAACGTATTTTGTACTTTGTTGAACCATGGTTAAACTTAATATGTTTAATTTATATAAGGATTGTTTTTGGTTTCTTTTGTGTTTTTGTGTTTCTTATAAAAACTTTTAAGTTAGTTTTTTTACAACGGTTGTAAAATAAAAAATCTCATATTGTTTATCACTAGCTTCTTTTGTTGTACTGTTTGGAGATTCATTCTGTTGTTTATAAGAACATTATTATTAAATAGTAGTTTAATATTTTCATAAAAAAATCGTGGAGTCTTTTATCTTTGGGAAATCTTTATTTTGTATTAAATTAAATTGTTTTATATTTGCAAAGTTTTGTTGTAAAAATTTTTACGTTTCTTCACGTTATATATGTATTTTTTAGTAGTGGTGGAATTGAATTGTTCTAGCTATTCGTTTTTATTTGTTTATATTTGAATATTACTTCATTATAGAGATAGTTATAGATTATAGTTTTCTGCGAGTGTTCTTTCGTCGTGTTTTGTGAAAAATTTTCTTTTGTGTTATAATAGAGATGAGCTAATTGAAGCGAATGTTCTATTGTTTCAGTATTTTTCTCTTTTATTTATAATAATATAGATGAGATAATTTGTAGCGAGTGTTTTGTGAAAGATACTTTATCTTTTGTATTATAATAGAGATGAGCTATGAAGCGAATGTTCTAGAGTGGGGCGACGATTTGCACACTTACTTCGGCGCTGCGCGTGGCTTACGCAGTTAGCGCAAGCCTTTCGCGTGTGATATGAGTTATTCTAAGTCTGAAATGGCCTTCGCGACTTCGGCGCAGCGACGAAACATATTGCGCAGCGCGAGTCTTTCGCATATGGTATAAGTTATTTTATGTCTGGATAGCCTTCGCGGCTTCGGCGCAGCGACGAAACATATCGCGCAGCACGAGTCTTTCGCATATGGTATGAGTTATTTTATGTATGGAACAGCCTTTGCAGCTTCGGCGCAGCGACGAAACATATTGCGCAGCGCGAGTCTTTCGCATATGGTATAAGTTATTTTATGTCTGGATAGCCTTCGCGGCTTCGGTGCAGCGACGAAACATATCGCGCAGCACGAGTCTTTCGCATATGGTATGAGTTATTTTATGTATGGAACAGCCTTCGCGGCTTCGGCGCAGCGACGAAACATATTGCGCAGCACGAGTCTTTCGCATATGGTATGATTTATTTTATATCCAGTTCAAATGTTGTCACGGGAAGAAGTGTAATCATTCTAAAACTTGCGCTGCACAATATATTTCGCCGCTGCGCCGAAGTCGCGAAGCAGTATTATCCATGCTAAAATATCATTTTATATGATTAGTTTCACATCAGAAATGGCCTTCACAGCTTCGGCGCTGCGGCGAAAGATATTGCGCAGCGCAAGTCTTTCGCGTTTATAAAGAGTTACTTTGTGTCCTGAAATGACCTTCGCGGATTCGGCGCAGCGGCGAAACATATCGCGCAGCGCAAATCTTTGTTAACAGCAACTGAAGCTCATGCAGAGTTTCTGAGAATGAAAGTGACGTCAGATCAAATGTCGTCAGAAAAGAAAGTGTAATCAAGCGAAAGGTTGCGCTGCGCAATATGTTTCGCCGTTGCGCCGAAGCCGCGAAGGTAGACATTTTAAAGAATAAATAGGTTTATGTCTTGCGAAAGGGTGCGCTGCGCGTTGGGTTTTGCCGCTGCGCCGAAGTCGCGAATGTAAAAATTTTGAATAAGAAAACACTATATCTTGCGAAAGGCTGCGCAGCGGCGAAGTAATTGTGCAAATCGCCGGCCCTTTGGAGTTCTATTGTTTCAGTATTTTTCTTTTGTATTATAATACAGATGAGCTAATTTTCAGCGAGTGTTCTATTGTTCACTTAATTTTTTGTGTGTTCAGTTTTATTGTTCACTTAATTTTTTGTGTGTTCAGTTTTATTGTTCACTTAATTTTTTGTGTGTTCAGTTTTATTGTTCACTTAATTTTTTGTGTGTTCAGTTTTTTCAGTTATGTTTATGTATATTTTTACGTAGTGAAAGAAGTTTTTTTATATGAGTTTCTTGTAGTTAGATTTTTGTGTTTGAATTTTTGTGTTTTTCTTTGGTGATATTTTTTGAGAGTTTTAATCTTATATTCAAAACTCAATTTTAAATTTGAGCAAGGAATACTTTGATTCTTAATTTTTTGAAGAAAAAAATTGTGTGAGAGGGGTAAGTGTACTTATAGTTTTTTTATAAATTTTGTTTTTATTTGTTTTTAGATTTTGTTTTTATTTGTTTTTAGAGTATAAAGTACTGCTCGTTTATACTCTAGATTGTTCTTATTAGGTTGAAACTCTATATATCATCAAAGCTTTTCAGACTTTGAGGATATCGCAATCTTTATGGAAACAACTGATAGAAAATATTATTTCTAGGGATAGAGTTTTCAGACTTTCTTATAATAAGGTGTTTTTTGGGTATTTTAAGGTATATATTTATCATAGATTTTCCTAAAGAATTGTTTGTTGTTTGTTGTTGTTAGAGGATGTCTCCTCTATTTTAGATATATATATCTGTTTTTAATGTTTTATTATTGTGGTGACAACTGATTTGTCATAGTTATCTAAATACTTTATCATTGTGGTGACAACTGCTTTGTCACTATTTATCTTATACGGAAATGAGTACTAAGGAACCATGCACTTAACCACATGTTACAACAAGGAAACTATGTCCTCGGTTTTCCATAAGGAAAACGCCTTAGTCACAGGTTAGCGGTGCATTAAGATATCAATGGTAGCATAACTCATTTCTTTTCAAAAGTTATATTGGTTTAGAGTTTGGATTTTTAAGATTCATAAGATATAAGTAATTATTCATTCTCACCTTCGATAAATGTGTTTTCCATAGATGAAGCTTTGCTTTTGATTAGAGAAGGATCTCGTGGTTTCAAATTTTTGATTTTGTGGTTTTCTGTGAGAATAGACCTATTGTTCTTGTTTTATTTGCGTCCCATGATTGGTCAATTTGGTTGTAAGTATTGTTTTCTTTTTTGTATTGTGGGCCTGGGCCGATTTTTTTATTGTGTTATGTTATTCGTATTGTTCTTGGCGTTTTAGTTACTAACCTTTTGAGTACTTCTATTATTATATCTTTTCAAGTCCGTTAGGTTTTAATTGTGCTATTGTTTTGATTTTAAAGTCGTTATTGATAACCGGTTCAGTTCAAACCTCTAATGGGGTGGCTGAAACGATTAGGTTGGAATTTTCCGAGAAGTAAAAGTAGATGAAGAATGTGATAAGTAGAGATGTGAGAATAATAATTATTAATTAAGAATCAAGGTGGATGTTTTATGTATTATAAATGTATTTTCAAAAATTAATTAACTTGATAAAAATTATGAAATATATTGTAAGTGTATCAATCTGTTATAAAGGGTGTACGTGTGAGTAGTTGTTTTAAGTTTTTGTGTCGCTTGTTTATAATCTGAGGTCTGGTCGGGAAGATAGATTTCAATGTGTGGTCATTTTTTAGTAGATGCCAGTGTCTATTTAGGATGTTTTTAATTGGTTGAAGATTCTCGTAGTATTCGATAACGAACGGAAGGTAATATTTAGAATTTTGTGAATTTTGATACGTTTTTTGTAGGTATTTGTTTTTGTTTTTGTTTTTCCACTTGTTTTTCTTTTGTAAACATTCTTTTTGTGTCATGTGTTTTGTTTTTTTGAATTTCTTTTCGATTAATGTTTTAGGGTAACCCCTGTTTATGAAGGTTTCTTTTAAAACTTTCAATTCTTCATTGAATAGTTTATTGTCTGTTGTGAGTGTTCGGTAACGAAGTGCCTGTGTATAGACTATGTTTTCTTTCATATGTTGTGGGTGGTATGAGGTGTAGTGTAGTAGTGGTTTTGCATCAGTGTCTTTTGTATAGATTTTGCTTTTGAATGTTTGTGATTTTTTGTCAATATATATTGTGGTGTCTAGAAAGTTAATCATGTTTTCCGAATGTTCTGTTGTGAATTTAATGGTGTCATGTATCTGGTTTATGTAACTATTAAATTCGTTTAACTCTTTAAGGTTACCTTTCCACAGGAGAAATATATCATCTAGAAATCTGCTGTATAATAAAATCTTTGATAAGTATGGTTCTATGAGTATTTTTTCTTCTTCTAGTTTTCCAAGAAATAGGGTGGCATATGCTGGACACATTCGGCTGCCCATAGCTGAGCCAAATTTTTGTCTATAGAGTGTATCTTGAAACATAAAGTAATTGTTTTCAAGTATAAATCTGAACAGTGTTTCTATTATTTTGTTATTAGGAGAGTAAGTCGGGATTTTTGATCGATGTAGGTTTATGTAATGCAAGCATGAATTTATACCTTCTTCATGTGGGATATTTGTGTAAAGTGATTTGATATCTATGGTCACTAGGTACTTTGTTTGGGATGCTAAATTTTGGTTTTTCATTAATTTGATTAGGAAGTCTTTGGTGTCTTTAATGTATGAGTGTATTTCTTTTGTTATTGGTTGTAAACATTTAGAAAGGAATTCTGATATATTTTCTGTTAGAGAACTAACAGAATTTGAATATGAATTTTTTTATCTAATTCTGAAAACATTATATGCATCTTTGGTCAAAATTTGAAATTATTTTGATAATTGTATCAAAAGTTATTGGGATTTCAATTTTTATGACATCATCAAAATAGCGCAAAATTGAGGATTTTTGCGAATTATGCAAAATTTCAAAATGAAAAAACATCTGCCTGGACTGAATCCTATTCTACTTAGTCATTCGCTTTGTTTGAGCCCAAAATGAGCTTCTGAAAATGATTTGTAACGTTACAAGCATTTTGACCCCGCCTTAATCCCCTGGAGACTACCATTCATCCTAGATCCCATCACTTGTTTGGTGCCCAACCGTTCTAAGGCACTGAAAGTCTACAATCAACAAGTTTCAAAGCTTAATCGTCATCCAGAGGACAAGTCAGATGTATTAGAATCCCAACGTAAGCTTCAAAGACTTGGACACGTTGATTACGTCAATAATCTTCCAAAGGACCAGCAAGATCAACTGTCATCAAACGCTATCCAAAACTACATTCCATGGCGGGCTGTATGGAAACTCAGCTCGCTAACAACGCCATGCAGAATTGTGTTCGATGCATCACAGCCAACAAGTAGCGGATATAGCTTAAACTCAATCCTCGCCAAAGGAACCAATGGAATGAACAAATTGGTGGAAATCTTTATCAGGTGGTATACTTACAGATCCGCCTTCCATACCGATGTCACCAAAATGTATAATTCCGTCAAGCTACGCTACCAACGATACTTATGGCATGACACACTCAACATCAACCAGCCACCTGAAGAGAAAGTGATAAAGACGTTGATATACGGTGTGCGATCAAGTGGCAATCAATCCGAACGAGGCATTCGTCAAACCTCATCCTTGTCAAAAGAGGTATTCCCAGCAGTTGACCGAATCGTAAAGGAAGACTTGTACGTCGACGATTGCATGTCTGGTGAAGTTGATGATCAAACCTCAAAACAACGAGCCGACCAAATGGAAATCGCTCTCAGTCGGGGAGGGTTCGGTTTGAAAGGTTTCACATTCAGTGGTGATGATCCTCCAGCATCCTTGACCAAAGATGGAGAATCAATCGGCGTTGGTGGTCTCATTTGGTATCCGAAATCAGATCAAATTTCCATCGACGTAACCGAATTGAATTTTTCCAAAAATCACCGTGGTAAAAAGCCAACCATCCAAGTCGGCATTAGCTCACTCGTCGTCATTGCGTTTCGAAAGTTGGTGAAATATTCGACATCACTGGCAAATTGACACCCATCACCGCTTCATTCAAGCTTGATCTTCGCAACCTTGTCGATCTTGGACTCAGTTGGGACGATGCCATTCCTGACAATCTCAGACCAATCTGGGAAGATAACTTCACCATGATGCAAGAAATCAAGACCATCCGGTATCAAAGAACCATCGTTCCTCCAGATGCAGTCAATCTGAACATCAACACTGTCGATTTTGGGGATGCTAGCAAACAAATAGCAGCTGTCGCTATCTACGCACGAATGCTCCGTAAAAATGGCGAATATTCCTCGCAACTCATCTTCTCGAGATCCAAAGTCATCTCACCGACAACGCAACCACGTGCAGAGCTCATTGCTGCTGTGCTCAATGCCCATACTGGTGAGGTCGTCAGACGTGCACTCAAATCAAAACATGATGGATCAATCAAACTAACTGATAGTACAATCAATCTGCACTGGATCAGCAACGACGAGATCACTCTAAAGCCATTTGCACGTAATCGAATCATTGAAATCAAACGCTTCACGTCATCCGAAAATTGGTACTAAGTCAACACGAAGCAAATGTTGGCCGACCTTCCAACACGTCGTGGTTGCAAGCTGTTTGACATCAACAACAGTTCGAGATGGATCAACGGTGAATCCTGGATGACAACTGATGTCAAGGACTTCCCCATCAAAAAGGTGAGTCAGATTACTCTTAGCTCTTCTGACCTTACCCAAATGATGAAAGAGGCTACCTTCGAGAGCAACCAACATCATTCATTCACGAAGACTTCTGGACATTCGTCACTTCCTGCCAAAGTGAGTGAACGCTACTCATTCTCGAAATACTTGATAGACCCCAACAGATTTCGTTTCACCAAAGTTATCAGAATCCTTGCTCTCGTATTTAAATATTTGCGAAAACTTAGATATTTAGCTCAACAAAGACGTGCATCCAATACCAACAGTCATCAGCTTATCATCAAATTGGACGATATGGAAGTTCACATCAAATCAGCGGAAGCTTGCTTCTGGCACAAGGGAACCAATGAGGTCAAACGATCCGTCAGCCCTAACAAATACAAACGTATCTCAACTGAAGTGGACGGTATACTCATTTACACTGGTCGCATTCTTCCAAACGAAAGCATCAACATCGTTACACCAATGACTCGTGTCATGAAAGATCTCCATAAAACTGTCTTTTGTGTACCGATCCTGGAAAAGCATTCACCACTTTCCTACGCCATTTTACAAGAGGTTCACTGGTTTAACAAGACCGTCAAGCACTCGGGAATCGAATCGACATTACGTTATGCATCCAAAGTCGCCCACATCATTGAATGTCGTGAGGTCACAAAGAAGAACAAACGAGCCTGCAAACTGTGTCGTTATCTCAAAAAACAACGCATCAAGGTTTCGATGGGGAAGGTTCTAAACTCCTGCATGACGATTGCACCAGCATTCTAAAACACTCAATGTGATCATAGAGGTATAAAGAAACAGGAGAAGTATGCTATTGTAACCATGCTCGCCCTACGATTAAAAAAATACGAGGTATGCATGCTCATAATCTCATATATCGTGCATTTATAATGAGCTCTTTTGTTGATAGGTGAAATCTTATTGGCTTATTTCAGTTGTTGAAATTAGATGAGACGAGATCCATTGTTTCTGACATTGGTGTAAGAAAATATTTGGATTAAAAAAGGCCTGTAAACTTTGCAATCCTTCATCAAATGACAAGATTTTTCGATCAACATTTTCTTCAAGGCGAACTCTATTGCTTAATACTTTCCTCCAAAATTCTCCAGCGACTTTTTGTCTACAAATTGGGTCTGAAATTGTGTGTGCTTATAAAGAACTTTTAATTTTCTGGCTGGAGAAAAAATCTTTTCAAAAAAAAATTTAATGGATGACAAAATTGAACGCAAACTTATTTCGTGGAGCTAAATTTTATTTTATTATCGTATATTAGAAGGCTAGAAATCTTCGATGTTGATAGTAAGAATGTTCAGAGAAAACTTGAGTTCTACTAAAAAGTCGTATTTCATCGGGCGAGCCTAGAATTTCTTTTGATTTATTACATAAAAGAAATCAAAAGACTTTAACGACCAATTACCGACAAATTCATCTCCTGTCTTTCTTTATACCTCCATGATGTGATCTAGCCGGACCATTTCAAGCATACAGTTCATTCAACAAACGCTAAAACGATCAAAACTTGGTTGACGATCTTTTGTTGCTCCACAACTTCCACCATTTCGATCAAGACAATGGACGACTACAGCACGCCATCTTTTCTACTCTCACTTACTCGCATCGCTTGTGATAACGGTTATCCAATGAATATGTTCATCGATCAAGGCAGCCAAATGGTCAAAGGCTGTGACGATTCAAGGATTTCGTTCAAAGATCTCAAAAACCGCCTTCATGTCGACGTCAAGATGAATTTCGAAGTTTGCCCTGTCGGCGGACATAATTATAACGGAAAGGTTGAACGTAAGATACGAGAAGTGAAATCATCAATCAACAAATCATTCCAAGGAAGGAGACTATCGATCCTGCAATGGGAGACACTATCATCGGAAGTAGCAAATTCCATGAACGACCTGCCTTTGGCACTCAATGGCATTGTATCCGATTACGAATCAATGGATCTCATCACACCGAACCGTCTCAAGCTTGGACGTAACAATGATCGTAGCCCTACCAAACCACTCATCGTTTCCAAGAATCCATCGAAAATCCTTCAAACCAACACTGAGATCTTCGACACTTGGTTTGACCACTAGCTGATCAACCATGTTCCAAAAATCACTTATCAGCCCAAATGATTCATCAACGACAGAGACATCATGGTGGGCGACATCGTGTTATTCCTCAAGAATGACTCCCTCATCAATTCCACGTATCAGTACGGTACCGTTCGAGAGTTATTCCCAGGACGAGATTCAAAAGTTCGGAAAATCAAAGTCGCGTACAAGAACCATAACCATGAACCATAACGAAAGCGTGTTCCGCGAGACAAATCGTGCCGTTCGTGAGTTAGTAGTTATCCATCAAGTGGATGAAGTTGATCTGGTGGATGGTTTAAATGAAATGTTTAACTTGACTAAGTGACTTTTGCATCTGCCCGGGGGCAGTGTTAAAGGACTCTCAAATGACTTCAAAAGTCTTTAGTATATCATTAATAAAATCAATTATTTCATATACGCAACATCAATACATATTTCATTACGTCATCTTCCCTTGAGACTCTTTTCGCCCATAGTCACATTTTCTATTTTGTCATTCTCACTTCAGTTACACGAGAGCTTTTAGAGAGATAAGACGTATGGTGTTGAGACATGTTTTTGAGTTTCACATTTTGATATCGTTTTACTTTGATTTCAATTTTTACATTCGAAGTACATTTTTCCTGGCAGTTTTTACACAGTGACTACTACACTTGGGCAATCTGGTAAGCATTTATTCTAGTTATTTGACATTTATAAATTCAGAAAATTTACAAAAATATTTATTCAAAACTTAGATTTTCATTTAGATTTTCATTTCATTGGACTTTCATTGCACTCACGCACGTTCGTGCTCAGGCTCTCTGGCTCGTTTAGTCCTTTTCCTTTTCATTGGCCTTGCCTTGTTTTCATTTTGGCTCAGTTCAGTTCATTTTCTGGCCTTCATTTTTCATTTGCATTGCAAGTTCGTGCCCTGGTTTCATGGTCTTCTCAGCTGTGTACTCGTTTCGCCCGCATTCTCATTCGCACGTTCGTGCTCAGGCTTCTTGGCAGTCACAGCTTTGGTTCTCACCTTGTTCACGTTTCGTGCCTTTTTTGTTTGCGATTATTAGTCATTTTTTCATTAATTAAACATTTTTTCACTAATTAGTCATTTTTCACTAATTAGTCATTTTTCACTATTTAGCATCATCATTCCTAGTTTTCATTTATTTAGTCAAATTGTCAATTTTTCTAAATTATTTTCTTTGTATTCATTTCAGTTTGAACACTTCACTATTCCATATCACAACAATCACGTGTTACAAACATCCCTAGCGGTCCTGTCCTCCATTATATTTTTGCTCACCTTCATCAACACAGGATTGTACTAGATTCACTGGACTTTTCACTCCCCCCAAGAGGGTATAGGTGAACAAAACCTGGAATCCACAACAACAATTTCCCATCCCTTACAACAGCTTGCTGATCAAAACAATCAACTCACATCCCAAATACAACAACAAACAGAGTTTCAACGTATTTTGGAATCAACATCCGCAACTTTAAACAGTTTGGACTCATTTTTATTGGAGAATTCGCCATCATCAAACATCACAAATAAAAGAAAATTAAACCGTGAGTAATGTCAAATATGTCAGGGGGTATCTGGTGAGGACAATGACTTAGATTCACCATGGATTGGATGTGCTGCAAAGATAGTGTAAAAAAAGGGTCTGAAGAAGATGCAGGATCCGAATTTAAATATTGGTGCCCTGCACATAGACAATCGAAGTTAAAAGCTTGTAAGAAACGTTTATGCTTAGGGAAATGAACTGGACTTAACATTTAACCTACTAAGAGATTGGTACTAAAATAGTTGGCAAATTGGATACAGTTAATTACGTGGTAAAGGTTTTTGTTAAAACTTTCATTACCATCAAAAGATTTTTAGAAGGGTATTTTCAAGTCAATCAAAAATCGCCATATTTTAGTAGCAACCTCTCTGATAGGAAAAATTGATGAAGATTCTGGCAAAGAAATCTAAAAACATCTACTCTTCTTCGTCAGAGTCTTCAACAACAATATCCTTTAAAATATTATCTGCCAAGATAGGATTAACCCGAATATTTGCAAGAAGAGTTCCTTGCTCATGCATTTTCCAGTACGATTTTCTTTTCTCCTTCAATGTTGAGGAAAAGTTTAAAGTTGATCATTCGCAATTTCTCCATGTATGTTGAAATCGGTGAGTTCATCACTGTATTCTAAAAATTTTGAGTGTCTTAGCACTGCTCTCCATTCAAGAATTTCTTCCCCGAGTAATGTAATCCGAGATACCGATTCATCTTTAAGGTGGAAAGGAGGTGCAAGGTTGTCATAAATATCATCTACTTTGTCAACACATCTTGAAATTTTTTGCCATGTTGTTTTCTCCACAGGGCCTTTCGGAGACAACATTTTCTGACGCTGGAGGAGCAAAAAAACAACACCTTGACATTTTCCTGATACATTACTGCTAGAAAATGTTGTGTTTTCATCGAGTTGTTTCTTGATAGGAATTGGATACTTCACCTTATTACTAAGGTCACGATATTCTACTTCTTGGTAGATAGGGTGGTTAATGGTGTAAAAGAAATCGAGAAATGAATAACTTTTTTAATTTTTCAAACGTTGAGAGAAATATATTTAAAAACAAATTTGTTCGCTATTTTTTCTTTTGATCATATTATTTTCTCATTTTTGAATGTATATAATAACCCTTATAATATTTTTGAATTTTTGTTTCTTATTTATCTTTTGACTTTTTTCTTTTAGATATATATACATATAAAAAAGAAAATCTAGTTTTTATTGTATTTTTAAAAGCAGTTTATCTATTTTCTGATATTTATTAACACAAATGTAAAAATAATTACCCGAAAGTACGATTTGACTTGATTCATACTGAGATGACCCAATCCTGATAGAACAATGACCCAATCATACTTCTCTGGGGTATTTTCAACCAAACGACTGGCTTAATTGTAAGGGGGACCATCACATCCTAGTTATGTCCACTGTCGACTCTGACCAATTCCAACGTATTCCTCAAGGCTATCCAACACCTCAGTTATACTCTGGTAGCTGTTTGGATTGACGAGTATTGGCTCTCCGATTTGTTGGGGTCTGCTATTACTACTCTGCTGCTCACCCAAATGAATATATTTTTCTCCTTTAGAAGTGGTCTGCTTTCCTTCACGTTTCTCCTCCACTATCTTCTTCACTTCTGAGCCACACTTGTCACACTTCCTTTTCAAGTTACGATAGATAGTCTTGATGACAATCCTAGAACAAAAATGGTCATAATACTGTATTTATACACATCATCTATTTTTTAACTTGATTTCTAGAACGGGTTTAATTAAAGAATTTTTTTTGGGTGTAAACTTCCATATAGAAAACAACTGACAAATCTAGAAATAATTATTATTAGAGTATTTTGTCATTCTCCTGGATTTTTTATTTTTCAAATTCCAGTATATATACCGGAAACCAAAAGAATACACAAAACATATTCAATATTTTCTTTAATTGGTATTGTTTTCAACTTACTTTATTTACACACCTTCGATGTTGCAGCTTCATTAATTCGTCAATCCTCCCTTCTACATTCTGCTGCTCCTGATATACATCAATCATTGTAGAAAAGTATTGCAGTCGGCAACGACGAAAAACAAGTTCAGATTCAGTAATCTGTGTTTCATTTTCTGTTGTTGTTCAATTTTTGTCTGCTTAATCCAGTGTTTTGGTTTAAGGCTTTCTTGTAACTGCAGACCCTCATCGGGTAAACTTATGTGTAATGTTGTTGTGATGATGTCTGCAGTGCTTGCTTTATTTTTAGAGATTGGATATGTTTTTGGGACATATTTCCCAATGTTATCAAAAAACGTTTCCACATCTCCTAGAGGGCATTGTAATGGTGCTTTGCCATTTTCAGTAAACCAGTTTTGGTAAGATGAGTATCCTCCAGATGGTGAAATTTTTCCATTAATTTCAGTAACTGTTTTGGACCCAGAAATAGCAGACTGAATCAGATTAGTAGCGAATGAGAATGGCATAACCCATTTAGCAAGCCATAAAAACTTTCCAAAAGATTTGAAAATTTCCACTTCCCAGTGTCGGAAAGGTTTTGAAAGGTTTTTTCAATAAAAGATATTAGCATAGATAGTACATATGTTTCAATATCAATGTCTTTTAAACCTTCGACACATTTGAAAATTTTAGAAAGTTTGTTGCCATCTGAGCTCAATTGCCCATGGATAACTTTCTGTCCAATTGTCTTTAACAAAGATGACCAATGATGGTTAGAAACAGAGTTTACTTCGTCAGAAGTAGAAATAATTAAAATATTTTGAAGTTCCTTTATTTTGGTCTCGATGTTATCAATTCTTTGTTCATGTATTTGTTCCTGCTGCTGATGTGAATCGTCTCCTTCATGTTCATCTTGATCTTCTTGACGTTCTTCTTGATGTGGTGGTGGTGGTGGTGCAAGATTTTCTTGTTTGTAAAGTGTTTCTGCTTTCCTCACACATACATCACAAACAAAGTTTGTCCGATACGAAATAAAGTGTCTCTTTCTCATGTATTCAATAACTAATGTTTTGTATTTCTTAGAGCTGGAGATGTTATTGACGGTAAATGTTTTGGCGCCATTTTGATTTCTTGTTTTTATTTTAAAGCCCGTGCTACATTATAAATGTTTATCTGCTACGGTGTAGATAGGGCAATACACCCGCGTTTTATACGCGTTTTTGTCGTTTTTTAAGGATTCGAAAGGTTTTGACCCGATTAATGGCCCTCTCAACGTGTATTCTTAAGTTGGCAACTACTGTTGTCTTCTCCTTTTCGGCTTTGGTCATTTGAGCCTTTAACCTGGCTCCAGGGGGTATTGTTAGCGTACAATACTTCAATAGCAGTTCTTCTTGCATAGAAAACCCACGATCAGCCATGACCTCATCATACAGATCCAAGCACTCAAAAAACCACTATCACGACTAGCCTGGGTATCCAGACCGTAAACTATTTCTAGTTTTTTATAATCTTGTCTCTGGTTTACGGTCTGGTCCAACTAACTCCTCTGCAGGGATATTTGTCCCTGCATATGCGAGTGTATCTGATTGGTCAGTACGCGCCCAGTCACTGAGCGGAATTTTCGCGGGGTTTTCGACATTTCTCGATGTGCGCGCATAATTTATGGAAAAAGCTGACATGGCAAAAAAAGATAAACAAATGAAAATGAAAAGGATCTTCTAAACAAAATGGCTGATGGAAAGGAGCCTTTATGAATGTGGCTGACGTTTGGATATAGTTTAAAGTAGTTTTGAAAGTTTATTGAGTTTGTAAAAGGTTTTATGGTAAGTAATTATGTGTGTCTGCCTGAGTTTCCAAAGTTTTGAGATTCTGTCAACAAGGGTTCACTCACAGACTGTGTCATTTAAAACTGTATCAGACTTTTTTAGTTGCACCAGACTCTAAAGTTTTAGAAACTTTGTATGTCGAGGTAAGAGTTTTTTTTCTGAAATTTTGAGTCTGGATACCCAGGCTATAGCACGACCACCATAGCAATGTGACAGAAATGTAATAAATCATGTTGGTGAGATACCAATAAAAAGTTTGAAGGTATTGTGGCTCTTGTAATCAGACCATCCCACAGCTTGATTGTAAAGTGATTTCGGGCGCTGGATAAAAACTTCACTACAATCAATTATCACTCTAACTTTTCCATACCCTGCCTTCTTGAAAATTTTAGGCATGTTTTCATGGATAGACTCAATCGGTAACCATTGAACCAAAACACCAATGTTATTGGCTAACAAACTTACGTATGTTTTGAATGTGTTTGAGCATGTAGCTTCTGATATCCCAAACTGGCGTAGTCTAATCAAAGTCATAAGAAGTGAGTCCTTTGGTGATAACTTTGTCTTACGATAGCTGGTCAAGTTCGGTTTGACCTTTTGGCTTATTACAGATTTCCTTGCTCTCCATTTTGTGATGTAAGGAATATATGGCTCAATTATTTCATACAGCTTGTTGAATATTTTGATTGTGGTAATACCTGTGTAAAAGTTCATTTTACGATCAGATTTGATACTGGTAATAGAGAATGGTTTCGATGGTCATTTGTGTAAAGGTTGACATAAGAGTCTTTAATAAGAGTGGTATCTTTTAGCTATTTTTTGCCAAAATTATGCTTGGTGAATTTTTTTGCAATTCTTATATTAATATCATTTTAAATGTTATTTCTATTTAGAATCTCTTCAAACATCTTCCCAGTGAAAGACAGTTACCTAGTGAATTGAAGAAAGACACTATAGAGTTTTTGAAATTGAAGCCAAACAAGAAACTTGTCCAGCAAGATCTTCAACTTAAAAGTGGAAAAGTTGTTTATATGAGAGACGTTCACAATCTAGCGCCGAAAGCTAAATCAAATAAAACTAGAAACGAGCTTCCTGAAGTAGTAAACATCCTAATAGAAGAATTTGGTAAGTATAAGAGTTTCAGAAAGTGAAGGTTATTGTAAGTGAAGACCCAATCATTACTAAAATAAAAGAATCCTTGATGACCTCATTTGCTGCGAAATTTATATTTGAAGAATTTAACAGCTTCACCAAAACAACTATTCGCACCATACCACTACCACTACCTGCAGCTGTCCTTTTGCATCATCAATGAGACTGCCTTGCAGACACATATTTCTTTCACATTTTGAGGCTAACTGCCAGTCTTTATTCGTGGAGGAGCTCTGTATCAAAAGATGGTCCAAAAGCTATTGTTTGGAAACCCAGCGTTTGTTCAGGAAATCAAATGGTTTAAATGGTTATGGGGCACCGATCAACACCACAACCAGACAACTAGAAAAAGCCTTGAACCAAGCTGAAAGATTCAACAAAGCTCTGGGGATCTGCAAACAACTTTCGTCACTTGTTGCAGAACATGGTGGTGAAACTTTTGTATTGCTTTTACATGTCTTCAATCCATTTGGGAAAGAGGAGAAGAAGCAACAATTATTTCTAAATCAGTTGGTAACACCATCAAGGCCGCCTTTTTTACTAACCAAAACATGATAAATTAAGAATTGAATATGCTTTAAGAAATGCAGATATAGTATCTGGCTTCAATTCCCATTCAATTATTCCTATACAGGGAAAAAATATTGTAAAAAGTCCTGTTTATATTTTTGTAATGCATAAGATTTGTAATGCATAATAATAAGATTTACAAATCAAATGCATCCCATAACACCACAACACAAAAATGCAATGAAACTAGATAAATATAACATAAACCTATTTACTGGAAACTTCTGGACCTTTTGATAAATCTATGTACTTTATCCCCCAATTCTTTGAATTTGATAAATGTCTGTACCGAACTGTATAACTCCATTCGATTGTATTCATTGAGAGGGACTCTACCCCTTTACTGAGAATTAACCTTGTTTCTTGGTATCTTCAGTTGATCCTGATTCGTTGAATTGTTCCAAACCCGAGCATGGTATGTGTTTTTTGATTTCTTCATACTTTCGCTTTGATAAATGCCTGTACTGAACTCTATCACTTTCTTATATTCTTTGATAGGGACTCTACCCCTTTACAGAGAATTAACCTTGTTTCTTGGTATTTTCAGTTAATCCTGATTCGTTGAATTGTTCCAAACCCGAGCATGGTATGTGTTTTTTGATTTCTCTATACTTTCACTTTGATAAATTTCTGTACTGAACTCTATCATTTTCTTGTATTCTTCGAGAGGGACTCTACCCCTTAACAGAAAATTAACCTTTTTTCTCTTAGTATATATTTTTTTATTTCTCTTTACTTTCGCTTTGATGAATTTCTGTACCCAACTGTATAACTCTAACTATAATTAATAAGAGACTTCAACCGCTCATTGAACAGCTCGATCACGAAAATCAATGTAGTTTCAGAAGGGGTCGTGGCTGTACCGACGCTTTTTTTACTGTAAAAATGGCTATCAAGAAACGTCGTGAGCATAACCTTGAAACATGGATTTTTATTTTTGGACCTGGTCAAGGCTTTTGACAGGGTTCCTCCTCCACTCTCATGGTGCATTTTTTCCAAATTTGGTGTCGCTAAGAAATTGATTGATGTCTTAAAATTGCTACATAAAAACTTCCAAGTTACTTTTGATGTTGAATCTGTTACCCATACCATGCCTTGTACTATCGGTGTGAAACAAGGTGATGTACTCGGGCCAGCATTATTTATCATTTTCATAGCCGCTGTTAAGATTACATGGAGGAAAATCCACAATCGCCCACTCTGTATCTTTAGAACAAAAAACGATTACAAACTCACAGGCAGACGATATAATTCTAAAGGAACTGACTTTGATGTTGATGACTCTGAGTATGCAGATGATACCGCAGTTCTCTTCGAATCCCGAAGAGACATCGAATGCTACTCACCACTTTTAGTTGAACATTTTGACCGTTTTGGAATGGAGATTCATGTTGGAGATTATAATTCGCCTGATAAACCATCCAAAACAGAAATTCTTTTCGTTAGCAAACCTCTAAAAAACTACACTGACCCCGAATCTTTCGACAATACCGACCTTACGAACATCGACAGTCAGTACCTTTAGCCAAATTAGGAACATTTTTCTTAATTTTACGAGTATTCCTAATTAGGAAGAAAAAAATGCCTAATTAGGAAGAAATATTTAAAAGTTTAATATCTCTGAAACGAGATAAATTTGCAAATTCCAAGTAAAACCAACAGATTCGGTATACCAAATATGATAAATGTGCAAAAATTTGAAAAGTTTCATTCGCGGATGGTGGAATTATTAAAGCTCCAAAAAAATAATTCCAAATTAGGAATTAAACGAACTGCCGTTTTTTTTATCACGAAGAAAAACAGAAAGTGAGTTTCCCGCGTTTTATAAATAAGATGTCAATTTACCGGGAGGGGTCAGACTTTGAATTGTAAAGAAGAGGCAACTAAGACCCCCCCCGCTTTGATTAAAAGTCTTGTTGACTTTCTTCTCTTCTCTGTCAATTTTTCTAAAGAGTATATGTACCTGCTAAGGGAAGAAAATTTGCTTCTTAAATCAGTTAGTTGACTTGATACGGCTATAGGAGTAAAGAGCTTTGGAAAATGTGTTCAAATGTTGCAATGATTGAGACGGAAATGGGAAAAGGTGACTTAGAGGACATGGTTTTCTACAACAGTTTCAGGTTAAAAAAAGGATGGAGAAGACAACACGTCTACCTCGGTCTTTATGCAACAATAAATGGAATTCATCATTTCAGATTCAAGCCTCCTACTTTTGTATCCCTACGTCTACAACGGGAGCCAGGAAACAAATTTGATCCAAAAGCTATTTTGGTCATCTTTGAATATGGAAACGGGAAGATTACAACCGTCGGCAGAATGCCACAGAAATGTTGCAGCATTGTCTCAGACTTTCTCGACAGTGGTGATATTATCCATGCAACGGTGTTTTATATTGGCGGAACTCAAAGTGGGGCCACAGTAGACTTTGGTCTAGGCCAAAAACTTACATGTACCGGGTGACCCACGAAAAAGTTCAGACGTTTCCCGACGTCTTGAGGCCGAACAAATGTCCCAAAGTGCTTGGAGTTTTGATATTTAGAAAGTAAATATCTTAACTTAAAATTTGAGCCATCACTTTTTAAATTTGACCAACTTGTTCTCTACTTATGAGCTTTTAAAGTCAAAATTCACTTTTCTAAAAGTGTAAAAACACGTAAAAAAGAGGTATTAAATTCATGCAATCAATTAGAAAATCATTACAAATTGACTTATTTAACGAGTTTTATGACATTAATAATTAATAAAAACACCTTTGAAAGTAATTTTTGTTTAAAACAAGACTAGTTTTTATAAAAATTGGCGCTTTCATAGATTTTTTTCAAAAACTGTATATCAAAAACGTCTAAAAAATACCAAATTTGATACCCCTTTTTTACGTGTTTTTTACACATTCCGTAAAGTGAATTTTGACTTTAAAAGCTCATAAGCAGAGAACAAGTTGGTCAAATTTAAAAAGTGATAGCTCAAATTTTAAGTTAGGATATCTACTTTCTAAATATCAAAACTTCAAGCACTTTGGGAAACGTCTGAATTTTTTCGAGTTTCAGTCTCGGGAAAGGAGAAATGATATGAAAAAACTTTTAATGGAGAAATTGATTACTGGAAAATCCTTTTGGCACTAAAATTTCTGCAAGCCTCTTCTTGTGTTTATTTTGATCATTTTGCATTTTGCTAAAGAACTTTTATCAGAATATAAAAAACTAAGTGCTTAGTCGATTTGTTTATTTTTCACTTGTATATTTTATATGAAATGAAAAAAGGAAAAAAATATATAACAAATTACTTCATACTTTTAACATGATAAGAACGTTTTAGACTGAAACTTTGTAAAAATGAAGAATAACTTCAGGAGCCTCAGCCAAAAATTATTGGTGTAGTTCTAAAAGTTTTAAAAATAGTGGTTTGAATTAATAATTCATCGATTTAATTAAAAAAATGTTACAATTTTTGAAAGTATAGACTATACTAATTTCCATTTTCTTACAGCAAAAAATAAATAAAAATGAAAAGAGTTTCATACGTATACGATGATAAAGGAAATGAATATTACAAGCTCGAAGCTAAAGACAAGAATGCAGAATCAGCCAGAGAGAGAGTAGTAGATTATGTTGAAAACAAGAAGCCCAGAGGGCATGAAGGCCCAGCGAATAAAAATATGAACTGAACAAGACTTGAGTAGCAGAGGGGATTTGAACCTGGAGTCGCTAATACAAGCCATAGACGCCTTAGACCATTCGGCTATCTCTTATTTACAACAATGAGAAATACTACATAACATTTAATCTTATATACAGAGATGTTAGTTTTTTTCCTAACACGTGAACAACTGAACTGTTCACATGATAGAGAAATGTAAAAACAACTTTTTTTTAAAAGAACATCTTCCTAAAGAGAAAAAGGTTTGTTACGATTATTTCTGTGTAAATCACATTGTTTTTCTTAAAACGTACTACATCTGTTATATTCTTATACTTTTAATAGTTAATTGTATTTTCTCCTTTTATGTTTTTAACCAATAAAGACGATTTCAATTGTTTTTTATTCTGTCAATCATGTTCTAACAGCCAATCAAATCCTTCACAATATGTACTAGCCTGTGCTGTGCTTGAAAACGCGTATCGCCTAGTAAATTGTTACACACTGACACCGGGCAGAATGCTAATGAAAGGCCCAGTACGCTAAAGCTAGCTGGGCCAATAAAACAAAACGCTCCAACACAAGAACAAAAAGAAGAAAAGGAATTATCGAACATATGGCACAACTACAATTAGTTACAGACGATCACGTGTACGTGGAGTTTTATCACTCTGATAAGAAATCAGATCAACAGGTTTTTTGTACCAGTTTGGAAGTTCTTCTTCAGAAAGCAAAAGATATATCACCAGTAGCAGTAACAGTGACTTCGTCAGCTCTTTCCTCCACCCAAGACTTTCAAAACTTGAGTGGGTTATTGACACCAAAAACTACATCACCTGTTACTCAAAACACCACGACCAGCTCTGCATCGTCAGAAAGCTCTTTAGCAGCACCCTGTTTCCAGGATGTTGGGTGCACAACACCTCAAGCACCAGGGCCCGATTCACTCCTATCAACAAGCAACACATATGTTCCAGAGTTCCAAAGACTTTTAGATCATTCTACCGAAGTAACACCAGAACTTTTGGACTCTTTTTTGTTGGAAAACTCCCCTTCCTCCCAAAATGTAAAGAAAAGGGCACTAGACAGAAACCAATGTCAAGTGTGTAAAGCTTTCTGGAACACAAAAGACGATATTGAGGATAGTTGGATAAATTTTTCAGCTAGAAGGTGCAATCACTGGGTGCACTTTATTTGTATTGGCTTGGAATGTAAGAATGGAGCTGACCAAAAGGAACTCAAAGATCTTCTTAGATATTGGTGTGAAACACATAGACAATCAAAGTTGAATTCACTTTAGAAACGTTTGATAAAATAGCAAAATTATATAAAGTCTTCTTTGAGACCATTCTACACGAACCTTTGCTGAAAGAAATTGAACTCTTTAAATCATAAGTAGAGCTAATAAGAGAAACTGGTAGATATTTCTTAAGTGCAAGGATTATTTTAAAATGGACCGTTAACGTGTTATAGTTTATTAGTCATCTTCATCTTCGTCACCATAGTCTTCTGTAATTATATGTTGTGGTAGTATATTGTCCGGCAATATAGCACCAATTCTTATGTTTTGAAGAGGCGTTCCTCCCAAATGAGCTTTCCAGAAGATAAACGTTTATCTTTAAGGGTTTTAGAGAAATCTTGTAGCTGATCATTCAAAACTTTACCATCAATATTTAAAGCTACTAGCGGGTCATTGGATTCTAAAAATTTAGAGTGTCTTAAAACTGCACGCCACTCGAGTATTTCTTCGCCAAGCAGGGTAATCCGTGATGCTGGTTCATCTTTAAGATTGAAAGATTTTGAAACATTTTCGTAAATTTCATCAAATTTGTCAACACTCCGTGATATTTTCTGCCATGTTGCATTTTCAATAGGTCCTTTTGGTGAAATTAGTTTTTGCCTTTTAATTTTTTGCTCCATTAAAAAGTCTCCACCTTGATTCGAACAAGGTTTGTTATGACTGGAAAAGGTTAAATTTTTGTCAAGTTGCTTACGAATGGATTCTGGATATCTGACCTTGTTGCGTAGGTCACGGTATTCAATCTCTTGATAAAATGGATGATTGAAGGCATAAAAAAAATTAATAAATGAATAACGGCCAGCATCACTGATAGATACATCATTATACCAACTCGTTGAGTGTAGATTGCAAAACCAAATTTTAAAACAAAGCTAAAAATCATATTTAGTGTAGCAGATTGGCAACTTTTCTGCCAAGCAATAAAATCAATAGCACTTAATTCCTTTGTAGTCTTTGAATAAATATGAATCAACTCAAGGACGATACCATGGATAAAAATTTCGAATGATTGCCATGCTTTATGTGTGTCACCAGCCGCAATAAAAAAATTAGATGCTTTGATCGTTTTGAAGTTCAAAACATCTGTTCTGAGGGGCTCCATGCAAATCAGTTCTGCAATCTAAAAACAAAAGAAATTTCAATTCTAGGGTTGCGTTATTTATGTAAAGGATCTATGCTAGAAAATAAAAATGATTTCATTGTACAGAAGAAAAATTGATGATTTAAGGTTGATTTGGGGAATCTTAAGAAGAAACATTTTTAAAAGCAAGCTTATAAGCAAATCCAGGCTCATATCTTGAAAAAAAATAATAAAAACGTGTATTTCTACATCAATTTAGATTTGATAAATGATATTCAAAGCCAAGATTAGGTGTAGCATTTGATTGAACACTTTTTTTGTATATACTTATGTTAATCTCATTATATATGTTTGTGTTAATTTTTTTTGCAGCAAGTTAAGGTTGATAAATATTTGAAATTGTCATATTTTGTTATTTATTACATTAAAAAAGAAAATATCATTCCAAAATACTCCACCCGTCAATGGAAGTAGTAACTGATACGCATCAATACGATGCGCTCAAATCGGACTGATGCTTATCGAGTTGATTCGCTGTTCTCGTGCGCTAGAGCATAGCGCGACTGATAAGCATCGATTACTAACGATCATTTACCGCTATTGAGCTTCTGAACCAAGGTACATACCAAATTCCAAAATGGCGTCGAATAGCTGTAGTACTGGTGCACGTTGTTCCAACCAACAAGAAAGCGATGAATTTATGAAATTGTATTTTGAAGGTAGGAATTTTGTCTGGTAAAAAATATTTGTTTGGAACATTCTGAAGAAAATAGTCGCAGAAAATTCTTTAACATTATTCTTGTTATATATGTGGTGGGGAAATAGGGTGACTTCTGTGTTTGACTTCCAGAAAAAAACTTTCACAGCAGGAGCAGGGCATATTGTCCAAGGGGTCCATTTAATCATATCCTAGGCTAAAACCAAATCTCCAATGCCATGAATGGTGGTTGTTGTTCCTATTGGTCCTCACTCATGGATTTAGCGATTCACAGTCCCTCAAGATCATACGGTTCAATTGCTGAGTGTGGAGTTACTTTTTCATAAATGACTATTACTACTGGGTTAACTTTCATCACCACAACATTTTCTGGTCCTAAATTTATAAAAGCTAGAAGTCATGACATGACTTGTTTATATCCTAGCTAAATTTTAAATCACAGACCAGAACAGTCTGCTGTTGAAATAAAGTTACCCCTTTTATGAAAGTAATCCCATTTGATGGTATTAGACGTCATGATAATGTACTATAATTCTCTCTGAGGTGGCCATTGAAAAGTTTCTCTCGCGTTGCAGCGGGAGTTAATGCATGCGGGTAGATGGGCGGTTGGGCGGTCGGAAAAATTCCCGGGTTCTTTAAAATTGGGACAGTATGTCGGAGGCGAGTGGTGACACAAACAATACAAGTTTAAATTATTTGATGGCTGCCAGAGAGCGATGAAGAAAAAAGCTATACCTTTTAAAAGCTTTACCTGGATTTTTTCCCGCGTCTCTGCACCAGAAAATCAACGGAAAATATGATGCAGGCGGGTGATACAAATAGAACAATTTTTCGATGGCCGCCTAATCAGTGTTAGCTATTTTGATTGAATAGAAACAATAAATTAAAAAGGGCAGGTTAACAAGTTTTCATTTTTCATGGTCTCATTTGCAGAGATTTCATCTAATTTGTTGTTAAATGCTGAGATCTTGGAAGTCAAAATGTTGCTCTGTTCTTGGTTGTCTGATATTCCGGTGGATGGGGTTTTGGCAGCTATCCATCTATATTATTAAAGTAGTAACAAAATATAAAAACATTTTAACAAAAAAAATTATAAATGTAAATGAGTTATTCAAAAATAATTCATAAGCACCATGTGCTGTGCTAGAATTCTAAATCAGCAGGCCAATTTACCATCAAACAGTCTGGCAAATATCCGAAAACAGATATTCAATTTTGACATCAAATCAAAATATCTGTGTACGGATATTTTCGTTGTGATTCGTAACAAAACCTTAGGGCGGCCCACATCGTGTGGGCTTCGCAAAAACATGGATGTGCTGGGATGTGAACAAATCCAATTTTTTCTAGAAAACCAACTACCCTCAGTGATATTTAACCTGAGACAAAAAATGTGGGAATTGTAATTAGGTTTCTAAACTTGGTGTCCCTTCCTTCGGGTAAATGTATGTTTTGAATTGAATTGAATTGTGCGGGCCACACCTAGGGTCGTTTCGTAACCTCCTTTTGCCGAGGCATGACTCCCGGTCCCGGGACGTCATTGGAATATCAGATAATTTTTTATATGACCAATCTGGCACTTAATAGTGTCCATGCAACTTGTTTTAGATTTACGAAAAATAGACCCCAGAAAAGCCCGGAAGCATTGTAAAGTTTACAAATTACTCAAACTCCTCACAATTTTTCAAAAACATGAAGTTCGAGTAAGTTTGAGTAATTAGCCAAACTTTTGAACTCTAAGGTATGGTAAAAATTTGAGTAAAATTCAAGTAAGTTTGAAAATTTTGAAAATCTGCCTACTCTAGTTTAATTGTGGCATATTTCCTCTAATTCCTCAAATGGAATGTTCTCTGGCAGAGTAAAAGTAGAAAGGTTTCTATCAAACTTATTCTTCTAAATCATTGAACTTTTCTCCAATCGAAATTTATAGAACTTCCTTGATCAAGCTTCTCAAACTCTTCATAATTTTTTGCTTGTTTGAGTAATATGGTCTGTTTCGTACATAAAAAACAAAAAATGATTCTGGAAAATAACAAGGTTTTGAAAGATTTTAAATTCAATAGGTACATAAAAACCTTTTAAAATTTACAAAATAGATACCAAAGAAATTCATGCTGAAATGAAGTTGAAGCAATATTAGGAGGGAAATTGCCACAAAAATCTAAACTAATCTGATCCGAAAAAGAAATATTGCTGGTATTTTAGAATATCATTTGGAAACGAGACTCTTTTTTTCATTTTAGCCCCATTTGCATTATAGTATTATTGCATTATTAATAGTTTTTCTCTTTCAATTTTAAGCTATCTGGGCTCAAGTTTTTGAGTGCATTGAACCTGTAATTAAGAAGCCATCGAAACGAAAGACAAAGATTTTGAAAAAGATAAGGAAAAAGTTAGAGGTTAGAAGAAAAGTTCTTCATTATTTTTTAATAGCCTTTTTATTTGTATTTGTTTGGTGCACAGCTTTCTGTTGCAAGTCAGAACTTTTTGACTTTTTCATTATTATTATATAACTGTGTTTTTATATTTTTTCCTAGAAAAAAATCTCCAAAACAGTTATAAAAGAAAGCGTTGATAAGACTCTAACAACTGTTGGAGCAGACCTGTCATCACGATTCAATGTATGTAATTTTGTGTAAAACTGTCTAAAATTTGAAAAATACTCAACCCAGCTTTACAAATCAGTTTTTTTTAACCTATTTCCAGCCTTGAATCTTAGTTTTTCAATATTTACCCATTTTAAGATCAACTTTCTTTGTGCTTTTTAGGTCACTTTAAACCTCAAAATAGATGAGAATGCGAAAAAACCATTGGGAATTATAGAAAGGGTAGAGTACATTCTAATAAAATACAAAGAATAAATACTGAACTAGAATCTTAATTTAATACTTTGGCATAAGCTTTCTTCGTGCTTTTTAGGTCACTTTAAACCTCAAAATAGATGAGAATGAGAAAAAACCATTGGAAATAATAGAAAGGGTAGAGTACATTCTAATAAAATACAAAGAATAAATACTGAGCTAGAATCTTAATTTTATACTTTGGCATAAGCAACCAAATAAATGGTTATTTTCGTTTCATAACAAAAGCCTTTTTATTACCTCTTTATCATTGTTTTAGAGTACCAGTGAAAATATCGTGGAAGAAAGTAGTAGTGATAAAAGCAGTAGTAATGAAAGCAGTGGAGAGGAAGAAGTATGTAGTTTTCTTTTCATCTCGTAATTTACTATCAAAAATTCTTCCAAAAAAACAAAAGCAAATGCTTTACTATATTTTTAAAGAGATTTATGGAGCAATATTTCATCTTGTTCACGTCTAAAAATTAAACTCGGCCATGAAATTAAAAACAAGAGACAAAGAATTTTTTTTGAATTTAAAAATCTTTAATTGATAAAACAACAGCAATATATTTGTGTTATAGGTTACCCATGCTCGAAAGAAATTTAAGTGGACACTCAAAAATCAAAGTGAGCAAAGGCTTTCAAATGCAAAGAGTCATATCAAATCACTCAAAGAAATTCAAAAACAGAAAGACCATGAGATAGATTTATTGAAAGAAAAGAATGCTTCGTTAACCCTTAGAAATGCTCACTTTACAAAGCTAAAAATTCTAGATCAAATTGGACGGAAACGGTCAACATTTTTAGTTGATGCTTCTCTCTTCACAAATGCATTTCATACAGGCGACTATCTCCTTCAAAATCAGGAACCTGTTCTTTTAGATCCTGCTCAATTTCATGGGATTAAACCAATTGCTATCCATCAGGGATCATTTTCAACAGTAGAGAAAGTCTCTTTGTTGGATGGTGAAACTGTGATGTGTAAATACCACCTAGATGGTGCCTTTGGGCCTCAAGAACTGGCTACTCTAAGCCACGAGCACCGACTATTAACTTTTATTGGAAAACATTCAAACATAGTAAATACTATTGGGCTAGTGCACTCCTCAAAAAAATTTTCACATGTTCTTCAATTTCAATCTGGCATGACCCTGTCAAAGATAGTGAAACCAATTAGTTCTTTGCTGCAACTGAAAGGGTTGCTCAATGGCATAATTGAAGGACTGAATTTTTTATTTGAAAAGGGCGTATTGCACAACCATTTGGTTGCTGACAACATCATATTTGATGGCTACAAGCCCATCATTATTGGGTTTACGTTTGCCTGTCGTGTTGACACTGCTAAGTTCAACATTGCAGATGTATTGAAGAAATTCCACGATCAACACCATTTTGCTCCGGAACTTTTCAAAGGTGCTAAAGTCAGTTTGGTTCTGACATGTTTTCATTCGGTGTATTACTCAAGCTTATCCTAAAGAGAAAGATTAATTTTGATATCGACGATTGTTTGGAAACTCGACTTACGGTTCTTGCTGATCACTGTCTCAAACGAAACCCAAAAGAAAGACCCGCTTATATTTTTCTTGCAAATAGAGTAAAAGTAATGCTTGAAGCCGCATGATGGAATTTTTTATTTTTATCTTCACTTTGTCAATTAGCCTTATATTTCAGAGCCCTACATGTTGTCACATTTTGCGAAAATTTTAACCAGATAACACATTTAATCAAAAAGTACAATAAAAGCTTAAAACTATAAACCACATATTCAACGTAGCTTCGTTGAATATCATCAAGCTCGACTGAATAATTTTCGATATCCCATTTTTCTTGTCGAATATATCTGCGTATTATTTGTGCTTTATTTGAACGGTTCAATTTTCGGTTTGAATATTTTTATCTCCTTTTTTTTGTAGAATGATCACAATTATAACCGTAAATGTTACAGTAAATCGATTAACAGAGAGTCTGAATTATATTTATGTCGGTGCCAATGTCTAAAGTGTTAGTCATGGATATGGGTTTGTTCACATTACAGATTCTTTTTTGGGAAGGAAACCTGTTATCATCAACACTAATTCTATAATTTACATGTTTTTATAAGAATAAGAATAGAATAGTACACTTATGCTAAGAGAGCTTGCTAAGTTTGAGGGTGAAGTAATCACCATGGCAACATACTCATATATAGTGCCTCTTTACGAATTGGCCAATTTTTACTGTGATACTCTCACAGAAGCCCTTTTCTTATAACATAGTGTGTATTCACTGTCATCTTTTAAACAGGAAACATATAAAAATGTCTGTTCAACGTGTTATCAAGACTCCAGAGCAAGTTAAAATTCTTGATGAGTTATATGAAAGAGGGATGACCTCTTATGGACGAGATCATAAAGAGGTAAAGAAATTGATCGAAGAAGCAGTTGAGAGGACTGGTTTGACTGCACAACAAATAAAGGTAATTTTCGCTAATGAAAATGTCGCAGTCTATTTCGGGTCGAATTCGGATTTTGCTCAACCACGGCGAGAGTTATGATTTTATATTTTGAAAATGTTTTATCTTTTTCTTTAAAGTATTTGAATTCCTTAGTATCCATTCATTTTATAGAATTGGATAAACCACCAGAAAAAGCCTACGGATGATAGCAAAAAAGAAAAAGTGTTGACTCGAAAACCACGAGGCTATGATTTGTTTAGGAGAGAAGAATTAGCAGGTATGTTGAAAGTAGCATGTAATCTAAGATCTAACCAATTTAGATCTTTGGTTTGGATACCAAAGGTTCATTGAATGTTCTCACTGGGGTCAGTTCTTAGGTCAATAAACCAGGTTCCCAATAAATTTTCCGATATGTTTTTTCTTTGATAATCATATTACCCTTTAGTTCAGACGCAATCCCCTAGAAAATGTACACAACTCTATTTTTGCATTACTCATTGCTATGCGTTAAACATAATTAAGGTGGTATTTTTTTTATTTCTCTACAGGCAAGGTCAACCCAACAAACTCCGTGGCTGCGGCAAACAAGGCTTGGGCTGATCTCTCCGCAGAAGAGAGAAAGGAATTCAACGAAAGGGCATCTCAAGTGGTTATACCAAAATTTGAAGACCTTTCACCTGATGCGCAGAAAATTAAGTTGACTTCGATCAGAAACAAAATAAAACAATTAGTAAGTAAATAGAGGATAGTGGATGGTGTATAAAAGTATAAAAGCTATAAGGATAGTGGTAAATAATATTGGGAGAAGATAGAAAGTTCTACAGCTTCACTATAGTTAGAGAAGTTTAAAAAGTGATGTAAAAGATGAGTGAGTTTTCAGCCATATTAGAGATATTATGTCGAGTGATATAAATCAAAAATTGAACGTGAACGATGAACGTATATTTCATACGTTTAGCTTTTGCGTCTATTTTTGAGAAATCTTAAGTGTATAGTGCAGGCATGAGTATTCGTTTATACGTTACGAAAGGTTCTTATAATACAGATTCAAATTTTTCTTTTTTAGTGCACGGAGTTGGAATCGTACGGCGTCGACACCTTGGTAATTGAGGCTGATTCTCTTAGAATGGGGAGGCACATAAACGCGTACGGCAGTACTAAAGCACGTGATTTTTGGGAAGCCCAAGAAGATTTATACTGGGATTTTTCGACATTTATTAATGGTAAGTCTTGACTCGTAATTCTAAGATAAATTCTAACACAAAAGCTTTTTTTTAACTAAGAACCAATGAATCTTTGTTCAGACTGGGCTGTTCTTGAATTTTTGAATTTTTCAGGCTAAAATGTTCTTAAGATGTTCTTAAAATACGCTTAGTTTCTTTACTTAAGAACTTAATATGGTTTAAAATCCGTTAAAATCTGTACTTTATTTGTAATTTCTAAAATCTGAGGCTCAGTCTTAATTTGTTCTTAGGTTTTGGCCAATCTTCATCCCCGTGTTCTTATAAACTTGTTCTAATTGAAAAAAACGTGTATTACTTTTTCAAGAGAAAACGGTAAAGCTCTGTGGGGGCTCTGTTAATTTTATTGTAACTGAAATCAACTTTACATCTTATCTTGTTCAGGACAAAATTTACTGTTTTGTTTCTCTTAAAGGAACGTCCCACAATAAGGCCGATCAGAAACCTTCGAAATCTGTCCGACAAGAAGTTGCAGATTTATTGAACAGCAGGTTCCGTAAGTATTATTAGGACATTATTTATTAAATTCTTTAAGTAAATTAAATGAAGGAGAGAAGGAGGCGTCATGCAAAGTATAACAACCAGGCAGTGGTATTTTTTAGCTGCAGGAAAATTCTGAAATAAAAAGTAAAACTTTTCACTTTCTGTACCTTTTCAGGCAAGCAAATTGGAAATAGAAGCTCTGTGCCTTATAAAATGATATCAGAGGGTGAAATAAAAGTTGATGGCCTTCCAAACGATTTCGAGCTCCGAAACCCTTCGAAATGCGCTAATTGGGAATTGGACATAATTAAACAGCACATGGAAAACATTTCATTCCTTGGTAATTTTTTTACCTTTTATCTCACTAGCAGTCTTCACAGGATGTTATATCAACGACATTATTAATATATTTCTGGGTCATTTATATATACTTGTTAACTTTGGAATTAAAAATACTTTTCGAAAAATGTGAAAACATGTAAAAAGGTATTAAATTTTAAGCATTTTTCAAGCTTTTTCGATACGAATTTTTTTTTTTTAAACTGCCTATTTTATTAAAATCTGACTGTGTTACAAAAAAATCGCTTTTGAAGTATTTCAATAACAAATTAGGTCGTAAAATCCGGGGGGTACTAGGTTTGCGAGGTACGGTTTTGTCCGAGCCTAAATTTTGATGATTTTGGGACCCTTTGAGAGACTTTTTTTATTTTTGGTCTATTTTTTCCAAATTTTGGTTTTATTTTCACCAAATTTTTGGAAATCGTGACCCTTTGAGAGAAAAATTTTCTCTCTGTTTAATGTGTTCTTTGCACTTTTTGAAAAGTGAAGTTCAACTTCAAAGTCTTGTATCTTGTGACAACTACCAAAAATTGATGAGCGAGGGTTGCACTAAGAATGTCCTGGGTTGATAATTTTCGAAAATTAGTTAGTTTGGGGTCTATTCAGGATAAGTGTGCAGTCTTTTTTATTTTTGGTACCATTGGAAAAATATTCAAAAGCACAACATTCTACATTAGTATTTGTCTTAAAGAATTAAGCAAAAGTAAAGAAAAAAGAAGATGAAAAAAATGAGCTTTTGATACAAGCATGGCATGAATTTGATTTTTACACCATAAAACTTCATTAGCATTGAAGAGCTTCTTGAAAAGTCAGAGACAAAAGAAAAAAGACTGTCCATTTATCCTGAAAAGACTTTAGGTGTTTTTATTAAGTTAAGATAAAATTGAAAAAAAATTCATTTTAGTTGTCAAGACACGTGAAAAACCTCTCGAAGAAAAAAATACAGAATCAGAATCAGATCAGAATATCGAACTTGAAGGTCAGAATGTGGAAGCAATTGACCAAATGAAAAATACAGAACCGATTGAAGATCAGAATATCGAACTTGAAGGTCAGAACGTGGAAGCAATTGACCAAGTGAGTACAGAACCTGAAGAAGTTACCCACAAAAAAAACCATCGCAAAAGAAAGGCAGCCTTTGACGATCGTCTGGAAGATATTTGCAGGATGTTGGACGATGACGACTTGGTGCCAAATGCTAGTGACCAAGAAGTCACCCTGAAGGAAGTGAAAGAGAAGGATGAAAGAAACGAGGGCTATGTTGAGTACATAAAAACACACGGGAAGGTGAAAGGAGGGGAACGATATTTTGTAAAATGGATCGGGTTCAAAAAGTTGACGTGGGAGAAAGCTGAGCACATCCCAGAGCACATCCTTTCATATTATAAGTGCTCCTTAAAATGAAAAGGTTTTTTTTCGGTGTACTCTCCGGTGCTTTTTGTAAGGGAGGGGGTATTTTCCATTTTTCGATTTTTTTTCAAAATCACTTTATATCATCCCCCATTTTAACCCCAATTTTCCTAGGGAAAATCACTAAAATCACTCATTATGGCCACCCCATTTTATGATTTTTCTACCGGACTGTCGATCCCCTGCTTATTCGACCCCCTACAATTAAGCACAGAAGAGTACTGTACAGTGGAGTCTCCATGCCTCGGACCTTTCTATACCTCGAAAAATATGAATTTCTGCCTGATCTTATGAAAGAAACTTTGAGATAAATTCTCCATACCTCGAACATATTTGCTTTTCCTCGCGTGTTCGAGTTAAAGGGTATCCCCACTGTAAGAAAAGCCTTTTATTCTGCATTTTTATAAATATCTGATGCCTTTTTCATCTAAGCTGGTTTTTGCTAGTCTTTGAAGAGTTTATTCTTCCCATTATTCTTTGGATATTTTTTGTGACCGACTTTTATTAATCGAGTTCGAGCAATAGACAATAAACTTTCAACTGCAGAACTTGATAATCAATCATCCTTTTTGTTTATTCTATAAGGCAACAACAAAAGACTGTCGTTATATTTTGAAACAGTCACTACCCAAAGGACAATTGACTGATAGTACATATGAACTAAATTTATTTGAATGCAATTTTTCAGCCTTTCTGGTTTTTTTTTCACCCTAGAATAATGATGGTACATTTTGGTGATATACATTTGTAATTGTCGAAGGCCGCCTTTAAATTATTTTGGAGCTTCGTGTAGTAGTTGATGTTATTTTTATGTTTTTCTATTTTTCAAAAGAAGCAACATAAATATATTTTAGCATGAACATTATTTTAGATACATTTATTTTTTTTGAAGAAAAAATAATATGCGTTGACGTGTGTTTTCATTCGGCATTCATTTTTTATGAGAAAGAATAATTTCATTCACTTTTTCTAGGCGTGGTGAGCCGGGCGGTTCAGTAGAATATAACAAATATGGTTCATTTCGAACCATATTTGTTATATTCTACTGACCCGCCCGGCGGCCCAATTTTTTGTAAAATCGTAATAAATTGAGTAGAGGTATGCATGACGTGACTTTATAACAATATTGTAAAATTTAATCTTCAATAGCTTTATCGGCCCTTTTTACGTCGTTTTTAATTTAACGTCGGCCCTTATTACGTTAACCGTAAATAATGCCAAAATTTGCAAGTTTCGCTATTCAGGCTTCAAACAACAGTAGAAAAGTTGACGCCTTCTATAGTTCTATTATTACAATTATTTGTCAACAAGAAACTCATAAAAGGCAAGAAAATCGGAATTCCCCTTGAGGAAAGAATTGGAGAGCGTCAACTTTTATTTAAAAACTTATATACTAAAATTTACACTAAAATGTCTTTTTTCGGTAGTAGTTGTTGAAAAGTTCTTTGTAGAAAATGACTAATTTTTTGTGAAGATTTGGATGTGCAGTAAATTAGTTTTTCTATCTTCTAATCAACAGACCCAGAATAGGTGGTTAACTTCTTTCTTAGCTCCAAAAGATATCCATCCATCATAAAAGTTGATAACCTAACAAGGAGTGTTTTCCATGAGTTCTTAATCCACCTACTCTAACCCGTTATTCCAATGATACCTAAATACACATTTTAAATACACATACATATTTTTCTTTTTATAAGCAACCAGGTTGCTAAGGCTCGAGGTCTCAAATTTGCCAATTTTTTTTTTCACTATCTCGTAAATTAAAAGCTTTTTAGATAATCTAGCTATGGCAAACGATAGCCCTTGACCCAATAAGCATAAATATGCTATAATATAGGGGTGGTCAAAGTAAATTTTTCAGAAAATGAGCCAGAATGCTAGCAACCCCCCGGCATGACCCGAAAAATGGAGTTGCTTATAAAAAAATGTACAAATAAATTAAGAAAAACCGTCAAAAAGTAATGTCGCTTTAAGTAAAAAAGAGCGATGCATAAGGTATCATTTCAAATTTCTTGGAATGAACAACTGTTCAGTTGTAATTAACATTTTTTGACTTTAGAATAAGCTAAAATCTAAGCGATTAAGCTTATTTGCCCGAATCGAATGGACGTAAATAATTTCTTTCGCTTCAGCTCATTCCTAATAAATTCTCATGAAAAAAAAGACGAAAAGAGGCTTTTAACTATTCTGAGCACACTTAAATAGAACAATAACGCTTCTATACCCTATACAAGGTTTTCTTGTTGACATTAGTAGTACTTAGTTTTAGTAGTAATTTAATCAAAACTCGAAATAGAATGCGAGTGTCTAATAAAAATACGATCAAATTCTTAAATGGATAACCAGATACATAAAACTTAAAATCTAGCCTAAAGATTCCTTCCATGATCCATAGCAAAAGCTCCAAATTTTACAGGCTACCTTTTTTCAAAGCTGAGATATGTAGATTTGTAAATTCAATTTATGCTCGAAAACAATAAAATTTCAACGTGAGATACGAAAATCTAAGATTTCAAAAAAATCGTCATATCTTAACTTCAGAATGTTTATCAGTAAAAATATTTGGAGTTCTTACTGAGCACCATGAAAAGAATCTTTTAGCGAAGTTTCATTTTTTATCTGGCCGTCCCTTTAAGTGGTTTGGGAAGTGGCGGTATGTCTTGGTCGAAGGTAAGACAAATTATCCTATCCAAACGAAAGCAAACTTGCGGTTTACTGCATGCATCCAATCATATCGATATGCAATAGAAGCGTGTACGCAACAAAAGGTTGAACCAGACCCTGGTTGAACGCATTGCTTTGTCACTTTTAATCGATCTTCTTTAATTGGGTAGGGGCACCCTTTAAAATAAAAGATTTTAGTAAGGAAACTTGAACAAAAGATGCGTGCAATAAACAAATGTGTTGCGATTTCAAACACAGATGACTTGGAGAAAAAATCTCGAAACAGTGCAAACAGTAAGTGTTGACGTTTAAAAACTAATGCAGCTATTGAGTACACATTTTTTTTTATAAGCAACTCCATTTTTCGGGTCAGGCCTGGGGGTTGCTAGCATTCTGGCTCATTTTCTGAAAAATTTGCTTTGACCACCCCTAATATTATAGCATATTTATGCTTATTGGGTCAAGGGCTATCGCTTGCCATAGCTAGATCATCTAAAAAGCTTTTACTTTACGAGATAGTGAAAAATTTTGGCAAATTTGAGGCCTCAAGCCTTAGCAACCTGGTTGCTTATAAAAAAAAAAATGTGTACAACCGTACTCAATGCAAAATAGGAAATATTAATAAAAAAATCAACCAATGAAAAAAGCCTAGCAAAATCAATTAGCGTTATTATGATAGATCTGCTCATGAAGTAGTCTAGCATGCTAGACGACTTAACTCAGTAGAAAGTAGGAAGTAGAACACTTAACAGGAGCATCAATATAGTATATTTTAACCATATCCCGACATAAAAATTTCCCGCTTTCAAAAAAACGTTATAAACGACTGGATTTCCAGTCTACTCATGAAGCTACAAGGAAGTGTAATAAACTAGTGTATTCATATATCATGAATCTCATTGTTTGACTTTGATGGATTTAATTCAGGAAACTTTCCAGTGTGAACACGCGCCCAACGTTTTCCAAATAAAAAAGAAAAAAAGTTTCACATTTTTATTGCTTTTGGATTAAATTCGCGTTATTTGTGTCCTACACTGTCAGATTGTCTAAAATACGGGGCAGCCGGTTAATGTAATAAAAATGGAAATTTTCAAAATTCATGATCAGCAAAAAGTACGACAAATTATTTTGGCTATGTTTTTTCACCTACCTACTGTATGCTATGCCTTACCTTTATAATTAAGAATTATCATACGGCCTTCTTATGTTTTATACATTTAACGGTCACCCAGCTGAAATTAAACATAAAGAAGTTTTCGTCAAATGAAACATCACTTAAGTGGCCGTTGACCAAGTTCGAAAAAAAGACGCCGCACTTTCGAAAAATAATAGCCAAGTAGGCCCATTTATATAATTAAAAGACCAGTGTGTATTTAAAAGGAGAATATACGAGGTTTAAAAAAATGTAGCCTGTTTTTTACTTAAAAAGATATAGCATAAATTCTTATTATGTGACGTCATCAGAGGGTATTTGACCTGTAGCTTTAATTGGTGAAAAAAACTAAACAATCTTGAGGGGTTTTATCGGTAGGGAATCGACTCTCATAGGTTTTCAATGTTTTGAACATACCGTAATTATTCTAATTTAGCGCGTCCTCTAATTAATGCGGATTAATTATTTCTATTTTTGAAGTCAGATTCGAAAAAATAAGAACAGCCAAGCCCGAGTCAAAATTTAACGGTTCTTATAAAAAAGCGTGTAATTTATTTCCTCTAAAAATTAGTGCGAATGCTCTTTAAATCGAAATCGAAGGAAGTAAATTTAAAGGGTTTTTTGTAAATAATGTTGAGAGTTTGATCATAAAAACTTATAATTACGCCATTTCCTTGGATCGAAGGGTGCAAAAATGGAGTAACTTTCCTACTAAGCTATCCACCTCAACACGTATCGTGAACACTGACCTTTATATACCCTGGACCAAGCTACTCAATCTCGGCCAACCAAAATCTTTGATCGGAGTTTTTTAAAAAGTGGTACCCTAATGGCGGCACTACTCAATAGCGGTGTAAATGCATCGAGAGCGCTAGGTCTACTTTTCCTCAAATTCTTTTGATGATGTAGCGGCGTTAGACGTTAATTTTTAACATTGCAATGGCTTCTCCTCGGGTACCACTTTTCAAAAAACTCCAATCAAAGATGGCGGATGTAGCTTAGTCCAGGGTTTTAAATATAGGTCAGTGATCGTGAATGATTGCGTCAAAGGTATTTAGCAAAGCGAGAGAGTAGCGAGGGATACTTTCCTACTAAGCTATCCACCTCAACACGTATCGTGAACGATTGCGTCAAAGGTATTTAGCAAAGCGAGAGAGTAGCGAGGGATACTTTCATACTAAGCTATCCACCTCAACACGTATCGTGAACGATTGCGTCAAAGGTATTTAGAAAAGCGAGAGAGTAGCGAGGGATACTTTCATACTAAGCTATCCACCTCAACACGTATCGTGAACGATTGCGTCAAAGGTATTTAGCAAAGTAGAAAAGATATGGGCGAAATTGTGTAATGAAGGAAAGATACTTGAGGGGAATGAATTTAATCAGATTGCTTAAACTAAATACGGGTAACTCAAACAAAAGCCCATAAATTCAGTTCGGAATAAACTTCTTTCAGGGTATTTTGAGAACCACTACCAAGATACATCAGAGAAGAAAAAGACGCAGGTAAAAAATGCTTTTCTTTGTAACGATAGTTATATACAACAGTAAAAAATAGCAAACATCATTGGCAAAATAATTTATATGTACAAGTCATCACTTAAAACAGAGTCACCAGTGTCGCTGTCACTGTCACCAGATGATATGGCTTCTTCATCGCTCGAAAAATCTTGATCACTGAATAGGTACTCTTCATTTTCGGAGCCATTCAAGGAGATATGATTATTCGTGTGATTAATTTCTACTCGTTCTACTGGCTCGGTAGCAAACTCAAAGAGTTTTTTTAAATCCCCAAGGAAGTTCTTCACAATCAAGATTCTTTCTCTTAAGAGGTATCTAATCCCAACAGAAGTTTGGTGTGAAGCACATTCATCAAGAAAAGTCAATTGATTTTCCCAAAAGTGCAATGTCGATCTCATTTCTTCCTCGACGATAATTATTTCTTCTTGTGCTCTTTGTTTTCTGAGGTAGAATTGTACGAGTGACTTCACTACGTTGATAGGGACTTGTGAACTTCTTGCCTAAAATGAAAGAGGAGAGAAGAAACTGTAAGGATTCAAATTTGAGACCAAACCATTATGAAGGACACTTTTTTGCGATAGTAGACTTCATCCATAAAACGTCCTTGAAGAAAATTTGACAATATCGAAATGTGGTCGAAAGTTTATAGGAAGACCCGGTTGGAACTTAAAGACTTAGTACCATCAATGGATGGTTCTTTACACACACTAAACTTGCACCGATTGACCCTCGAAATACTTCGAACGTTTCACCCAATCTCTTAGCTCCCCGGGGGGGGGGGGCACTCGATCTGAAAACGACCATACGTTCGGCCCAAAATTTGGCTTCCAAAATCGGACCCTTACAGTGCAGTGAATTTCCATGAAAAATCGTACCCTTACAGTGCACTTTTTCAAAGTTTCTTGCCCGTAAGGGCGAAATTTTTGCAATTTCCAAGAAAATGTGGAAATTTTCCTCCAAAATTGACCAATTTTACTCCATAATTGCCCAATTTTTTTGCCAATTTTACCAAAAAATTGGCCTTTTATTACAATTTCCTACCCTTACAGTGCAGTTCTGTGAAGTTTTGTAATTTCCTACCCTTACAGTGCACTAACTGAACTATGAAAAACCGACCCTTAAGGGCCGAACGTCTGGTAAGTCATTTACCTTAAGTGCCCCCCCGGGCTTAGCTCAAACTAATAGATTTCTCTTTTTGCTCCTCTACTTATGACCTTTTTTACACACTTTTACACTTACCTCATCCAAGTTGGATACAAGATTTATTTCGTTATATATTGAAGACTTGACATCTAGAGCCTCTTTATAATCAACAGGTTTGAATTTAGGCGAAATCTCTGATCGCATGGAATTGTATGAAGCCAATAAATTCTTTATTTCTTTGCACACTTTATTGATTTGTTTGCTCAACCTCGTTGCTATAGCTGAACCATCTAAAAGTAGAAAAACGGATTTTTATTGCACTTCATTACAACCAAATCGACACATCACACTTCACTTTATCATTTGAATTGAAAGTTCCTCATACACTACAACGTTTAAAGTATCAACGCGCCTAATTTGTAATTTTCTATGGTAACTCGAGATTTTTGAATAGAATGTTAATAGGTGTCACTAAAAACACTTACCTGCATATCGTTTCTTTAGAGTTAGCAACATTAGTCTTTCGGAGCACCTGCTGTACAGTGTGGATGCTGTTTCGTTCGACTTTTCTTGCAAAAAAGACAGATGTTGATTGCGAAATTGGCTCTCTGTGGTTTTCCATCTTTTAGCTATTTTATGAACCTTTTCAAACGATGTTAAGCTTCGCTCGAGTCTGAAAAGTAGAAGTGCAACATTTTACGTTAGAGGTCAAAAACTTTCTTTAAAAGCATCAGGGTCAGAAAGAAGACATAATTTGCTTCTATAATATACAGTTCCACAGTATGTGAAAGATTTTGAAGGATTAAAAAAATTTTCAATGATAAATAAAATGAAAGAATACATTTTATTATGATTTGTCTTAACCATTTACCTTTTAGCTTTACGTTGGTGCATTGCAGCGTCACATACTTTTTCGCTCATTAGAACTAAAGCAGACTCTTTGTAGAAATCTTTAAGTTTGAGGTAATAGGAGTGCTTCCAATCTGCAGGTGCTGAAGAAAACGGAAATTGAATGAATAAGAATTGAAGAGTAGTTTTCATGTTTCCGTTTAAGTAAGAATGATGGAAACACAGTGCAGTGCATCCTTTTTCATTAACCAGGTCCGACATGTTTTTTCAGAAACTAACAGAACTAATAAAACTAAGTCAACCTTTTAAATGGGATAAACTTTCACAAGGACTTTCGCGGATTTCGAATTTTAGTCATTAAATTACGGATTGGATGCTAGTAAAGATTTTGATAGTTACTTGACATTGCTGATTTATTTTTCTACTTCGCGGAAAACAGTCTTCCCAGATTTCCTTTAAGACCTAATTCGCGGACGATACTCAAACCCTCAAAAATCAAATTTCCACGAAAATTCCATAAGCTAAATTACAGAGGCGTCATTGTCTGTTGTGTTTGTTTTTGCTTTTTGTTATTGTCTTTGTTTTTGTTTTTGTCATTGTCTTTGTTTGTGTCACTGTCTTTTTGAGCTGTTAATTCGTCATGTCAAGTCTCCTTGATAGTTTAGTCAAATAGTCCCTGTAACTGAAGAGGAACAAAAAGATTACATACAAAATCTTTGAAAACTCTTTTTAATGAGACACCCAAAACATTTTTTATCTGTTGATAATTTTTCGAAGAACCACATTACCCCCCCCCTATTATTCACTCCCTTACATATACTGTTGACCTTTCGACAGTGGCGATAAAACCTAATGTAGATAGAAATTAATCAGCTGCGATGTGTGTGTCATCAAATATTGATTGTAGTAGCAGTAGTAGTAGTAGTAGTACATAGTAGGAACAGTGTAGTTACCTGCTTCTAGAGCTTTTCCGTTCTTGCTTACGATATTGTCTTCCTCTATTTTCCACGTTTTGATAATTTCCTCATTCACAACAACTAGAAACACAGAAAAAAGTCATAATCAGAAATAAGCAAAAAATAAAAGGCTTTACGATAATATAACCAAAAAGACATTGCAGTTATAGCTGTTTTTACAAAGATCTAGTACGATTAATAGAAGAAGCAAACGTTTTAATTCAAAACATTTATTTACCAGGTAGTTTTGAGCATATCGATTCAATCTCTGTGTTGCAAGAATTTACAGTTTCGGTTGCTTTGTGATGTAAAAACACAAGGTATTTTCCTGAAAGAACATAGTTTTATGTAAAAAAGTAGGTGATTCAAATTGATAATCGGGTCACGATAACAACTGGGCTACAAAGATTTTAGGATATAGAATTGATTTCAGTAAAGTACTTAGATTATTAAACTACTCCACAAATGAGCCTTAACAATATTTTTTATATTATAGAAGAAAACTTCCGTAAAATTGAGACGAAAAGAGACAGAAATCGAACAAATAGAATACTTGGATAACTTTTCCCCTATTTGTGTTAACATTTTAGGCCTTTTATCAGGAATTTTAGCCATAGTGGCTTTATTTGAGTACCGCTAAAATCATTATGTTTGAACATGTTTGAAAATACAAGTTAAGGCTGTACAATACTTTGGTATGGAAATGTTTCATTTTTGTTGATGATTTTCAAATAACACAACTTTGGTGGCAACACCAAAAATCATGTCGTATTGAAAACCCAAAATAACAGAAGCTAAGGTTTTAGAAAGTAACAAATACCGATGTTTCCCATTTTTTTAGAGCCAAAATGCATCAGTGCATCACTTAGCAAATCTGTGCGGTGGGCAGGGGTCATTTCCTTTGTTATTTTTGAAAATGATCGAAGGTAAGACCATAATCTCTCCATTAGTTCTCCATCCATCAGTCCGAATGTATCCAATCTCCTTATTGAATTTTTCACCTTATAATTAAGAAAAAGAATATGAAACGTATGAGTTGGGAACAATGACCTGATAATCGATTAATGGAGTAAATAAAAGAACTGGTAGATTTTAAATCACATTGTAGCTCTTTCTCAGTCACTTCAAGAAAGCCCATCTGTCATTCTAGATGCTGGGATATATTTTTAAAAAGTCTCAAAGTAAAGTGTTTTACATAATGTATTCATACAGACTTCTCCTTTCTCAAAGAACCTTATTTTTATAAGCTTTATAAAAAGCTTGAGGTATCTGTAAAAACGTGGGATATTTCTTTCAAAAAGCAAAGATTTGAAAGAAATGGGTGAGAGTCCACTTGTGACAAAGTCCAAAGTAAATTGAAAAAGGCCAAACTGAAAAAACTAAACTGTTTGAAATCATATAAAATCATTAGCATATTAATAACCTGGCAGTCTCCTTTATGACCATAAGAATGGAAAACTGGGATACCAAACTTGAAGTGTTGATACTTGTTAAATGTTTTCTTTTTCTAAAAATATAGTAAATAAAAAAAGTAGTGTAAAGTCTGTCTCGAAATAATGGAGATGGAATAATGCAGCTGGAGACAAAAATGGCTGTAACTTTTGATAGAGTTCGAATCAAGTTGCGATTAAGTGCTTGTTAAAATGATATTCGTGAGTGGAATATTATCAAGTAAAAAAATTGAGAAAAAAAAGGAAAAGGAAAATGAAAAATGAAGAAGAAAAAAATCAACTTTTTGTAGAAATGTGGTATAATTACCATTTTCACAGGAGTGATTCTTCAATCATAGATCATCATCACTGTCAAAAAAAAATTCAAAAATATTCATTCAATCAAAAGATATCAAAGAAAGTTTATTGCTGGTTGACTCTATAAAATAGTAAAAACTGGTAAAAAACGACAAAAAAACAGCCTTTTGTCGATCAACCAGTAATAAACTTTGTTTGATATTTTTTGATTGAATGAATACTTTTATAAAATTTTTTCACATTGATGATGATCTAAGATTGAAGAGTCACTCCTGTGAAAATGGTAAATATACCACATTTCTACAAAAAGTTGATTTTTTTCTTCTTCATTTTTCATTTTCATTTTCCTTTTTTTTCTCAATTTTTCTACTTGATAATATCCCACTCACGAATATCTTTTTAACGAGCACAAAATCGCAACTTGATTCGAATTCTATCAAAAGTTACAGCCATTTTTTTCTCCAGCTGCAAATTATTTCGAGACAGACTTTAGTGTCATTTCAGTACACAGTATCAATGCCTCTTGAAGGTTCTCCTTTTTTATCAACATTTTAAAAAAAGAACTGAATGGCTTTGATGGGATATTTTAGCTGTAGTACAGCAGCATACTACTCTAATAATATTATGTAAAGTAAAACCTGCAAATGGGACTTCAAAACGCAAGCAATGTCATATATAATGTGAATGTTTAAGTTCTTGTTTTCGGTTTCCTTCAGTATGCGTTCAAGTAAAAGTACAGCATAGCCAAGTCTGAAAACACAAAAGTGCAATTTTTTTCTCAATATAACAACGTACAACAACCCTATTTGAAGGGGGTTTCACAATTGACGAAGGAGCTAGATGGCAGAAGGTGCGCAAGTCGGAATTCGGGAATTTGCATAGTATCAAAATTTCTGAAATCTTCGACAAAAACAATGCATTTCAACGAAATTTCTGGTAAGAGAATCTTGGTTTCCGTTTTAGATGGTATGGCAGAAATTGGGAAAGAATCTGACGGAAAAGTAATGTATCTAATATCATGTACTTTCAGGAAAATTATATTTCAAAGATTTTAACTAACCACTGTTTGTCAGGCTGTTGTAAATAGATATTACCTTTCACCATGTTGCATGTTCAAAAAAAGTTTTGGGAATTCGTGCCGGCATGACATTCCAAATATTCCTGTGACACTGAGCTTCTTTGTCTTCCGCTTGGATCTTAAGTTGTTTCCAGCTTGAAAGTTACTACAATCCTAAGATTTAAAAAGAATGATTATGACATCTGCAGACGCATTAAATTAAATTAAATATTATATACTCCAGGGTATACAATTCATGTTTTAAGCTGCTGTCTATTGTTACAAATTTCCCTCTAAAAATTCAAAATTCTTTGTCCTCCTTTTGAAAATCTACCCCTCCTTTTATAAGATTTTTTCCCTATTCCCTATATTATTTTCCCCGATTTTTTGGAGGCTCTACCCCTACCTTTGTAAAGGAGGGGTTCACAGTATGTTGTTGTGAAAATTTGGCATCCTGTAATAAGATTTTAATCAGTAAAACTATTTTGAGAAATTCTGTTCATTTATCTTATTTTTATTATAATTTGTGTCAATCTATATACCTTTGTTTTCAACGAGTCATCATAACTTTCCATAAATGCTTTGACATCTTGATCCAAAATGAACAAGTTTTCAGACCGAATGGCAAGTCGTTTTGATTTTGATGCAGAAGCTTTAAGCACAAGGCCAAAATTGGCATCAAGGCAATAAAAGACACAACCATTATCCTAAAAATAACAAAAACATTGCAATTAGCTTGAACCTGAATTTTCACACTGCATCACTTCTAAGCCAATTAAAAGTATATATAAATTAAAATACCATCTACGGATTAGTTTTGTTCTTTGCTAAGTCTGAAACCTATTATTGACTTATTACCTTTGGACAGGATGCACACTTTCCTAAGCCATCATAATTTCCACATATTGTTTTCAGACTGGTTAGTTGCCGACGGAAATGTCTAAATTGGTCCAATGAATCAGTTTGCGACATGCGGTTTAGGTGCCTCCTCTGAAAAAGTCAATTGTATGTGGTATGTTAATTTGTTTTAACTGTCTAGAAGAGAGTCTACACCCTTTTCCATTTTTGTGCCAATCACAAATGCATACAAGCTTTAGTTTAAAATATTTTCACCAAGAAATGTAAAAAAGAGGGCTTTTTTTCTAAAACAAATATGAAAAAGAATTTACCAGATCAGAGTCTACCACACCACTTTTCCATGATAGGCCATCACAAAAAGATGTAAAAGATATTTTCCCTTCTAATTGCAATGATACAAACAGATGCAGCAAATTTATTGATAAAACTGTGTTTGGCTTCAAGGGTGTCACTGGCCATAAATCAAGGTGTATCAATGTATTGAACTCTTCTTGACATTTGCAAAAATATATAACACATTGGTAACTGGAACCTAGAGTACAATATTATGATAAAATATGCATAAAATATGGACAGTTTTCTGAAACATTAAAGAGAAAAAACAAATTGTTTTGGAGATAACTTCAAGCTTCAGAAAGTATAAAGCCCTAAAATTTGAATTTTGAAAAGACAAACCACTTTTTGGAAACTTTTTTACTTTTTTAATAAGCTCAATCTTCCCATGAGTGACTATTAGGACAAAAAATAACAAATCTAACAATCAACATATTCACACAATGAAGTCTTTTGGCTTTTTATCTACTCTTCTGTGCTTAACCCCAATTTTAAGACTCTGAATGCCAATTTAGACCAGACCAGTAGTAAAGCAAACGTTCAATAAATGTCATGCTTCAGTTTATTTAACAATATATATATTAACAATAATTTCAAAAAATCAATTTAATTATTTCAGTTACCCGTTGTAGCCATACGTTCAAAATGGAAACTTTGACCCCCATCATTTTAATAGTAACCCCCCTTTAAAAAATTTCATGAAAACCACCCACATAGCATTTTATTCCACAATTAGTAAGTAAGACAACACAACACAATATGTAAGGCAAATCCAAAATGTTGGCATCCCCTAATGAAAAGGCATGCTCATAAAAATCTATAAACCTGTTTCTGAGATGACAGTCAATATTCTTGAATAAGCTGATAAGCACTTTCGTGTATGCTCGCTTTGCAAAATGGACTTGACCTGAAATGACTCAATACTTCCATCAACCTAGAAAGTAAAATGAGCATGTATAAACTTTCTGTATTTGAAGTGAATAGAAAAATGGATAATTGAGACAAAAGCTTTACTTCCCTGTATAAAAAGCTTAGTAAAATAGAATAATTAGTTCAGAAATCAACAAAAATAAAAAGAGTGCTGTTACCTTCACCTCGACCAAGGAATGAAATAGAGTGTTCTGGTGAACTTTATTTGCACAATCGTGACAATAAAACGAGAGAGGTCCACATGATTTACACCATATAAAGCTTGAACTGAATTCTCCATTGCAAAAGCAGCAATATGTTGGGAGAGTGTCAAACTTCATTGAATAAAGGGAGCAATAGTCAATGTTATGCTTCTCCCAACATTTAAATTCTTTTTCTTTGCTCACACCATAACACTGCCTCTTAGTCTTAGGTATGATCAATTCCTCGTCAAAATTGTGGAAATTTCCAACTTCAATTTCTTCATCAGTATTAATAACATCAGGTGGCAATTTAGAAGTATCATTAGGCTTTTGGTGGGAGGAACGTTCTGGTGGACCTGTCAATTTGGTCTTTGTTTTCCCACATCCAATCCATTTTGATTTAATTTTTGATGCATTTCTTTTTCTTGAAAATTGCATACCTTTAAAACAATAACAATCTATATTATATTCATCAATTTAGACTTCAAACAAACTTTTTTGCTAATAATTTTCAAGTACACAGCAATCATTTTTGTGCATTTTTGTTTGTAAATTCAAATCATTCTATTTGGCATGTACAATTTCATTCATTGAGGGAGCAGATTTCTCTTTGAGGAAGAACACAAATTTTTAAAAAATAAAACCTATAATTATGGTTATTAAAAAAAATTGATTCCCATAGGAATTATTTCAATTATTTCAATTTTCAAGTTTATTGAAAATCTCTGATTCATGAGCATGCGCACTAGGCATTTAGTGACACAATAGAAATTTTCATGAAACTCATCTACTCATTTAATTTAACATTCAGCCTTTTCTTATTTTGGGAGGTAAACAATGCCATTGTTCTAACCTTCTAGAATGAGCTTTCGGGGACTGGCTAGGATCTATCAAGCCACTTTTTTTAGAGTTCAGTGTTTGTCTACCTCCTGATTCACCCCTGATTTTATACTTTCTGATAAAGTGTATTCAATGCAGTTCAATGTGCTCATTTGAGCTCATCTTAACAGGCAATTTCAAACAAAATGTAAACAAAATGATGAATGATGATGTATGTGTCATTAGAAATCTGCTGTGTTACATTATGTTTTGTAGAGATCCTACTACCATCTTGATTGATGTTTACAACACCAAGGTTTTTTAAGTTGATTTCAATGGTTACGAAAGAATTTCTATGAAGTAAACAAGAACAAAGCTGTGGTGTAGATGTCAATCAAAACAAAATGGTAGGACCCTGCCTAAAGGACTACCGTGAGATCGAGTAAACTTGCATCAATGGAGGGAAATTTGTGTAGCCATCAAATGCCTGACCAACCAAAACAGCAAAAATTTGAAACAAATTTTAGAAGTGTCCACCTGTCTGTCAGCGCACTCGACAGTCCAGTGTTTTTGTCTGGTGTCAAAAAGTATCTTTCCCTTATATACACCAGACGTGTCGGTGGGTGCTCAAGACCAGACGATCTCAATCGAACGGAATCGACGATGAAACCAATCGAACCGAATCGAACGCAATCAAATGATTGAAATTCGATTGTCGAACGCAACCGAATCTCAATCGACATCAAAATTCTGGGTAATATTTGATTGGTTCGATTGTTGTTTGACTGCATTCGATTATATCGTTCGATTGCATTTAACGTAAAGCAAAGAAGAGTGTTTGACGCCCTTTGATGTCCTGTCCGGATCAGCTACCTTAAGAGTTGTATTACGGAACTTAACTGTAAAATCTGTGGCACAGTAAGGCAGACTTCTGTAATCCTAACCTCTGAACCTCGATTGACATTATCCAGTTAGTGCCTTGACCAGACGATCTCAATCGAACGGAATCGACGATCGAACATCAATCGAACGCAATAGACCTTTTTTTCGACATATTATTCAACATGGCTGTCTCTTTAAAAAAAGGTCTATTGAACATCAATCGAATCTGAAATCTATCTATATTTTACGTATCAAAAGGTTCTAAGACCCATTATCCATACATAGTGGTAATATTCGATTGAGAATCAATTGCTTTCGACAATCGAATTTCAATCGGTTGATTGCGTTCGATTTGGTTTGATTGGTTCGATCGTCGATTCCTCATTCCATTCGATTGAGATCGTCTACGTCTGGTCAAGGCACTAACTTGATACTGTCAATCGAGGTTATACTTTCATAAGCAAGGGGTGACTTTCATCAACGCTAGACAGCAAATTTTTCTGGTATGGCAATTTTGTATATGAAAAGAAAACAACATATTACTTAACTTACAACTTAATTTACATTCTATCTACAATCTACATTCAATAAAAAGTTACAGACCAGCACACTGAACACATTGAACTTTGGACTTTCATAAGTCCGGTGTTGGGGCTGTGCAGTGGTAAAAAGTATTCTGACACACCCGACATCCACTTATTGTGTCCGGTGCGCCGGGCTGCAGAGCAGGGTCGTACTGTGCATGCAGTGCAATGCCGTGCTGCAGCTCCTTAATCTACCATTATAGAATCTCTTGCGGGTAAATAAAACAGCGTCGTTGGATATTAAAAATCATGCAAGATCATATAATTTCATTCAAGATGTTCGCTCGGTGGTGTAATCTTAAATTAATCCAATGATTATTCAATGTGAATGTGATATATTAAAAAACATGATTAACACAGTACAGCATAAATAGTGAGAACAGAAGATATCATCTTCCAAAAGTCCAAACAAAAGGGGTCACGTTCGTCACGTTGCTTCCATCATCCATCCAAATCCAAGCGAATATTTTTACCGCCATTAACGCTACAGCTACTGCTACCATTTTGAATATGGTTAAAGCGTTTTACGCGCATGCTCATTGCGTTGAAAAGAGTAACTGATGCCTATCAGTCGCGCTATGCTCTAGCGCACGAGAACAGCGAATCAACTTGATAAGCATCAGTCTGATTTGAGCGCATCGTATTGATGCGTATCAGTTACTACTTCCATTGACGGGTGAATACTCCATGTACATGATCAAAGTTGTCAGATTTAAATCATAAATGATCACATGAAATATTTATGGTGTAAATACAAAAAAATGTACCTGAAAATAGGATTTGACTTGATTCATGCTTAGGTGGCCAAGTCCTGGTAACATAACAGCCCAATCGTACAGGTCAGGATTATTCTCTATGATTCGACTAGCCAAACAATAGGGTGGTCCATCGCATCCAAGGTATCTATCTATCTATATATTTCATACTAAAAGGTCCTAGGACCCATTATCCGTACATTTGTTTGTTAAAAAAATGAAAAATGAATAAATAAATAAATGAAATGTTAAGAGCAATAAAATATTTTGGAATTTTAATTAATGCTTGAGATAACGAGAAAAGAATGAATAGTATAATTGGAAAACCAAGCATGCAGCCCTGTGTGCTGTGATAGTATGTCCATTCTCGATCACGACCTATTTGTAGATAATCTTGAAGGGTGTTAAGAACTGGTTCACCCACTTTTTGAGGGACTTTGTTTACGTTTGATTTCCCACCTAGATGAATGTATATTTCACCAGAAGAGGTAGTTTGTTTTCTTTCTTGAATTTCTTTCTCAACCTTCTTAACTTGTGAACTACATTCATCACATACTCTTTTTCTATTGAAGAACATTTTCTCACAATCCTAAAAAGATAATAAATACCTTAAGGGAAGAAATTTTCGCGGCAATTTAATTTCGCGGATGGCTGAAAAAGTTTATTTCGCGGGAATTTAATTTCGCGGTCAATAAAATTTAAGAAATTTCGCGGGAACTTAATTTCGCGGTTCATAAGATTTCCAATACAATTTCTTTAATTTTCCTATGGGTTTTAACAATTTTCAGAATAAATGTAGAATTTATTAAATTTCGCGGATTGACAATTTTGTAAAATTTCGCGGGAACTTAATTTGGCGGTTTTAGCCAAAAACCGCGAAAACCGCGAAACTTTCTCCCCGCGAAAATTTCTTCCCTTAAGGTAGTTGCTTTTTTATTTTCAAGAAGAAAATAGGAAAATTTATTATGTTCATTATCTCTATTTCATGATCTCTTTTTCATGATCCTAATTATCAATCTTTTAAATCAATAATATTAGCAAAAAAATGTGATTGGAATTCTTTTGTCCTTTTTAAACTTATAATTAAAAAATGTAAAATTAATGAAGTGTGTTTATAAGGCATACAAGTAAAACAAAACTTAAACCGAATAAGCTCTTCTTCTTGATCTTGACATTCAAAATACAAAAAAGAGAGAGATGGTAAATTCCTGAATATTTCGACTTCTTTAACGAGTCACTGTCAACAGTAAAATGATCATCATTTTAAATACTAGGAAACATGTTCAAAACATACAAGAGTAATTGGTAAATACAAACCTCATTAACACATTTTCTGTTTTGTAATTTAATCAATTCCTCAATCCTGCTCTCAACATTTTGCTGAGATTTGAAAATATTGATCATGGTTGATAGGTATTGTAGACGACATCGACGAAATACTTTTTCGGAATCTTCAATGATTTCTTCCATTTTCTTTTGTTCACCTTCTTTGGCCATTTTAGGCCATTTGATTGGCTTCAACTCTTCTCTCAATTGCAAGCCTTTGTCAGGAAGACTCAGGTGCAAAGTGGATGTGACAATGTCTGCAGATCCAGTTTTGTCTTTTGATACTTTGTAGCTTTTTTTCTGATATTCCCAAGATTATCAAAAAAATGTTTCTAAATCTCCTTTAGGGCAATCAACGGGTATTTTCCCATTATTGGTGAACCAATTATTGTATAAGGTGACACTTCCAGCTGGAGCAGATTTCCCATTAATTTTAGTTACTGTCTTGGAACCAGAAATGGCTGATTGAACCAAGTTACTAGAAAATGAAATGGGCATAACCCATTTGAGATTTAAGAGTCCATAAAAACTCTCAAGAAGACATGCAAACCTTGATTCTCCTGTATTGTTCATGTTCTCCTATGTTTTGTTGACCGATCCCTCAATGAAAGCTTTCAAAAGTGAACTTCTTGATTTCACATAGGGGTCAATTTCAATATGTGTAAGTTTATCAACTGATTTGAACAATTGTGAAATATTATTTCCGTCTTCATCAAGGTTTTGGTTGACGACTTTCGAGCCAATGGTTTTTAATAAATCGCACCAAACATGATCTGAAACACATCCCAATTCTTTGTTCGAGGATTTTAAAGACAAAATAACTTCTTTCAGTGTAGCTTCTAACGTCTTATGTCCATCCTCTTCTTCTGGTATATCATCTTCTCCTCCAACTGCACCTTCATAACTACAACTTCTTTCATCAGCAGCACCGCCATCTTCCAATCTTTTCAACTCTCCTCCATTTCTTATGCATATATCACAAACAAAATCTCCTCTTTCTGGGATAAGTATATGTAATCACATGATAACGAGTGCAATTTGAGAATAATTGCACGAGTGAGTTTTTCGTTATTAATTTTCCGAGTCCGAAAGGACGAAGAAAATTCGAAACAACAAAATCACGAGTGTAATTTTCGAATTGTACGAGTTATTATGTGATTACGAGCTAATCGCCCAATTTTATTCACTACTTTTTTTCCCTGTCAGGAAAGTAAATTACACTGGAAGTTTAACATTTTACTCTTCTCTTTATGTTTTTCTTTTATTGTTTGCTTAAAGATTTTATTTCTCACAAAATGAATTTCGAATGCAATTAAAACGTTCGATAAAAAAATGTAAGAAAAACATTAAATCAATTTTGTAAACATTGGCGCGTCATTGAAGAGTGTGATTAACGATTAATTGCTCTCTACAGGATACAATTAACGATTAATTGCTCTCTTTGAAAGCGCGCCAAAGAGGAAAAAATAACTCATCGTGCGATTAGTCCTTTAACTCGTAAATACTGTAGATAATCAACTTTAAATTTCTTCGAGGTACTTATTCTAAATACAGTAAAACTCTCTTTGGCTGTCCAGGAATGGTGCAGCTTGCACAAGCATTCGCGCGCCATTTTGAATGTTTGTTATTATCCGTAAGGCCCCGTTTACACATAAAGTACTTTTTCAATCGGCATATAGAAAGGGCTTTTACGCGTAATTCATACGCGTTATGCCCGCGTTTTCCCGCGGGAGAAGTGAAGGTTTTTCTAGGAATTATAGCTCGGTCCCCCGAGCAAATCAAGAGCTCAATCTTTCTTTCCCACCTAAATGGAATGGTAAGAATCTTATGAAGTACTTTCTAACGTGCGATTTTTTCTATTTTTGGAGAAAATCTAGGTATTTGCTTCATATTCCTAATTAGGAATTTTTTTTCTTCCTAATTAGGTATCAGATTCCTAATAAGGAATACTCGTAAAATTAAGAAAAATTTTCCTAATTTGGCTAAAGGTACTAACTGATCGACCTTGGAAATCAAAAATTCTTCCCAATCACCGACAAATTCTGCTATTTAGGAACCTTCATCTCAAGAAATTGTATAGATGAATTTGATGTTAACCATAGAATTCGTAAAGCAGGTAATGCTTTTGGTTCTTTGAGAAAATCGCTCTTCTCAAACCGCTCGATATCGTACCAGGCAAAGAGTTCTGCCTATCAATCGCCCATCCTTCCGATACTTCTAAACGGTGCTGAAACCTGGTGTCTCACAGAGAAGCTTTTTAGATCCCTAAGAAACTTTCACCACATTTGCATCAGAGCCATGTGTCGAGTAAACCGTACACAAGTATTTACCCACAGGATTAGCACCGAAAGCCTCCTACAACGTCTATCTCTCAAAAATATTGATCATTATGTCACCTCTCGCCAGCTTGCTTGGCTTGGGCATGTTGCGCGAATGCCTTTTAACAGACTGCCACGCAAGCTTCTCTCGTCTTGGGTTAATAATCGTCGTCCAAAAGGAGCCCCGGAATTTACATATGGCCGAGGCATTTATAAAGCTCCAAGAAAAGTTAATGTTAATATTGTTGATTGGTATGATATGGCACTGGATAGAATTGTCTGGAATGGTGTGCTAAATGGTGTAATTGGTGTATGATATGTTTAATATTTGAAATTGAAATTTCTTTTTAGCTACTATTTTATTTTACCAACATTTTTTAGCGTAGTGATTTCCTAGAATATTCTAATATTTTTAGTTTATTTTCTAGGCCAGTTCCCCTGATGGGATGGTTCATCTCTCTCTCTCTGATGAATTTCTGTACCCAACTGTATAACTCAATTCGATTGTATTCTTTGAGAGTTTTTTTGGTATTTTAAGCTGATTCTGATTCGTTGAATTGTTCCAAATATTATCTTGATGGAAATATTGATTCTTCAAACAAATTGCAATATGAGTTTGGTGGGTACATATAATTCGATTCCCAAATTTTTCCTTTTCATCACTTTCTTTTTCTTATTTTAAATGTAAATTAACTGATATTGACCATTACAATATATTTTCAATGTGAAAATTTTGTTCTTTTAATAATTCATTATTAAAGGTGACTGAATGTTTAAAATTGGTTTTACCAGGATTGAATCTCATGTGAAATTAAGAAATATTTACGGTGAATTTGTGAAATCATTTATAATCTCATCCCCTAAAACGTTAGATAAATTTGAAGCTACTCGAGTGAAACAATGAGCCGGAAAATGCGGGTCAGCAAAATAGACCGAATTTCGAGATTTTAACGAAAGTGATTTTCGAGGTGTATTTTTGAGTTACTTACCAATGTGAAGATAGTGAAATAAGTTTTTTTATAAAATACAACCTTCATTCTCTCTTTTAAAAGAAAAATCAAGTCTCTAGATGCCTTTTTGCGCTCAGAATTTGACTTCAAAGTTTGGTCCTAAAATTGCAGTTTTTCTAAAAGTGCAACGCTGTCAATGACTCTTCTGACCTAAATCCTTCTGAATTTTGTAGGCCTATTTAGGGGGAATCGAACCAAGGGTCGGGGCTAATTTCTAAAGCCTTTGAAAAAATACTAATTCATTTTGAATGTCAGAAAAAACAGATCTTTCAACTTTATCAGGCCACTGCGGCTCTTCAGAGCCTCAGAAAAAAAGCCCCGACCCATCATTAGGTCTGCAATTTTATCTCCTTTTTGAAAAGTACAAAGTTGCTATCCTCCTGAGGTCCAACCTTTTGCACTTTGTAATATACTGCTACTTCGTACCTTTTCTTTAAAAATTAGCAAAAACCCCCCGGAAATTCATCAAAAAACAATTTACAGACCAGACGAAAATTTTCTCGCCAAAATAATTTTGACGAAATATTTTTTGGAGGCGAGAGTCAGTCGGCAACGCAAAAATTTTATTATACGCTACCAATTTTTGATACGCTTTTCAATATTGATACGGCTTTGTACTTTTTTCGGCACCGGATCGAAAAGAAAGCCGTGGTAGAGGACGATGAAAACCGTATTCATATTAGCAGTAAAGTACCCTAATGGAAAATTTCAATGGCAATCAAGATTCTGGTCTACAGTGAACATTTCATTTTGACAGGATATTATTATGATTGATTTATAGCTGCTTTTGATTGTTAATTTACTTGAAAACATCTCTTTCTCTTCGTCTCCATTATATAATTGGAACATGTCTTGATTCCTGCGAAGAATTCACCTGGTAAGTTGAGAGTGAAACTATACTGGCTTTCCTCTCTAAAATGTGATCTTTTTTTATTCTTTCACTTATTGCCCTTCCAATTTAAAAACATTAAACTTCACCTTAATGCTCCAAAATGAAGAGGGGGTGAATGGGCTGCTCCAGTTTTAGTTCATTTTAGTCCCTTTATGTGAACGACATATAGACGGACTGACGGAATTTCCTTACTTAACTTTAGGCGGTCATCGAAAAAATGCTCTGATCTGTACGCGTCACACAACGGGTGTTGTCAAAAAAATTCCCGGTTTTTTTTAATCACGTCAGTAATTCGAGGGCGGGGGTAACGCGAACAAAACAATTATGGATGGCCGCCAGCAGAGTGATTGAGAAAAAAGCTATATACTTTAAATAAAAGAACAAATTATTTTTCCCGAATTTTTTTCCGCGTCTCCGCCTCGGAAAATCAGCAAATAATATGATGCGGGTGGATGACGCGAATAGAACAATTTTTCGATGGCCGCCTTACTTAGCCAGGCAGTTAGCAAAAAGTTTGCGTCATTCGTAAAAAAATGTTTGGTTGCCGTCACCCGATCGACGATGATTCTACTGAAAAATCAGAAAACATTTTTCCTGACCAGCTGAAACCCACCATCACCCCTCTGTTTTCTTTTTCAAGAGAAAAGCAAACACTTTCTCGCCAAAAAAAAAAAAAAAAAACTTTTTAATTCCATTGTTCCCGATTTCGAACTCTGATTTTCCATTGATAGGGAGGACGTTCGTCAGAAATTTTTGCGCAGATACAATTAGAAAATCAAAATATCACATTCAATCCATCATAACTTACCTTTTACAATCCCAAACTTGTTCACGTTCGAATCATAAACATCAAAACAAACCTGCAGAACTTTTGTGAAGTGAAAAAGAGGCTAAAGGGGGTAATGAAACACCCGTCCTTTTTAAAAGAAAATTCCACCGTCTCAGACTTTTTTGCTCAATAAACATATTTACCCGACCAACCCACCCACTTTTTGATGGATGGAATGATGGGAACCAAGGATTTTTTTACGAACAGCCTTGGGAATAATCAAGGACACTTGTATAGCGTAGCTGGACTGAGTACAACGGCTATTTCTCTTTCTCTTTTTAACACATGTCTGTCGGAGCGAATCTGCAAACCCTGCTCAGCGGTTGAGAATATTATTTTCAAATTAATTGCAAAAAATTAGTATTGCAAAGTTTATTAGTTTTCATAAGGGACTTTTTTGCAAGGTTTTATATTTGACTTTATCTTGAATGAAGATTTTTAAAATAAAATATAAGTTTGATTGATTTATAAGCCAATAACCTTGAAAAAAGGGTCCTTCGAAAAAGTTAAATTGTAAATTACGTAAATTATTTCAAGGTGTAACAAATATTTTAAACAACTCTTAGAAGGTTGAAGTTGAAAATGACGAAGAAAAAATGAGTAAAAAATAGCCTAAACTTTCACCAAAGTACCCAAATCTTATAATCGCTATAGCAAGATGTCGAACAAGGAACGGAATACATCATACTACAGCTGCTAAAAGAAAAATCTAAACATCATTCACGAGAAAGAAAAGTTTCTCTTTTTTAATGATTTGATTGTATAAAGGTGTGATAAAACTCATTATAAAGTAATTGTTCGATTGTTATTTTCTTGTTATTGCAATCATGTCAAAGAAATTTCATAAAATATTTTTTAGCAACAAACTTTCCGTGCAAAATCCATCTGTCTGACGATGGTTTTTCATTTTTAAGTACTTTTATTAAAAAGTATTTCTGATTGGTTGAAAAAACATGAGGAACGACCTCTTATTGGTCAAAGAAAGACGATATCTATTATTACGACGACACACATGGTTCAAAGAAAATAAATTTGTGCTCAGTCCAGCTACGCTATACAAGTGTCCTTGGAAAAATTGAGGAATTCCTGTTGCAAAATCTAAAAAAATCGCTAAATTATTAACCAATACTTAGGTATGGCCACTAAATCGGGGGAAATTTATGAAATCCGATACCTTTTGCCAAAACGTTGGCTGCAATTCAGTAAGAAATGTATTTTTGTGAATTTATCCACTAAAGGGGATTTTCTTTCCAATGGCCTTATCATTCACAAACTTGTTGTGTGTGCATGTTATTGGATAATAAAGAAGTGAATTTTAGGTATATAGTGGCTAAAATTTACGTAGGCATTTGTGTCAGCAATAGCCGAATGCCGACGCGAGTTAGAATGGCTGATCACACTCCAAAAACCTTAATTTTAGTAATTTAGGTGTGTGATAAGCAGTGTCAAACGTATTGCCCTCGCAATACTTTTTGACATGACATTGGTCAATATTTTCTGCCTTTGCCCTCATAAATAGTTAGTAAGTAAAGGGTTAGTAATAGCAGACAATTTGAGTGTAAATTATGAGAAAGTAATATTGACTAAATTCTTAATCATTTGTACACTAAATGTAGTTTAAATATTGAGAGTATTGCAAAGTAGACATAACTTGTTTTAAGTTAGTTAGTTTCAAGCTTATTGTTTCTAAAATATTGTATAAGTAATTACATCGATAATCATACTCTCAATCAGATGACTATCACATTTAAATCAATTAATTTGCAACATAATTAACCCTTTTCATTCTATATTTCAGCCCAATAACTAAAAAATCTAATGGATTGCATTAAAAATAAAACTACCTAAATAAATTACCTTAACCTACACTAAACTAACTTAAAAACTAAACTTAAACTAACCTAAATTTAATTACCTTAATTATATCAAGTTATTCTCTGGGACAAATTAGATTAGCCTTACACGGTGCAAGAATTTCGCTCAAAATCTCCGGTACTACAACGGTAGTAAAAATCTTTACGGTAACGGTAACAATGGATTTCCCGCTTCAGTTCTCTTGTATTTTTATTTTTGTTTGCCGTGAAAGTTTGATTTTTGAAAAGTTTTCACATGCAGAGCAATTTGTGGTTTGTAAAATTAGGGGGGACACCTTCCGAAAAACTGAAGCAGGGGGTTCATTAATTTTCCTGGAAAATGGGGGGGGGGTTAAGAGAATTTTAGAAAATTTAGTGTGAAAAGCTTGGGGGATGCCAGAAGGGGGGGGGATCAGACCCCTTTCTGCACTATGGCCACTTTAGTCTTAGTGTCTTGAAAGTTTCCCATGAATTTCTAGATTTAGAGAAGATAAAATACTCTTAACAACTTCTCATAATAAAATGATAAATTTCTTAAAGTGAACGATGAGACAGATCTGTATTTGATATTTTCTAATAAATTTCCTAATTAATTTTCATCTATAGACCTTAAAAATAGTATAGAAATGAATAATAACAACCACAGAAACCAGAAGATGGTAATTTGTGCATTTTGTGGTGAATTATTTCCAAAGGAAGAACATGCTTTGCATATAATGAAACATAAACCCAAAGATGATGGTACAGCAGGATGCCATATATGCGAGAAGAGTTTCCGTGGTAACTATGAACTGAATGTGCATGTAAGAGTTGTTCACGATGGTGATTTATTTAAATGTGAAGATTGTTCCAAAGAGTTTCAAGAGTAAAAATGGACTCACTTACCACAAGAAAGTTGTTCACAAAATCGGATTACTAGAGAAATGTACTGAATGTAAACTTTCATATCCAAGCAGGCAAAAGTTGATACTTATAAGTCTCTTATAATAGATGGTGCTAATCGATTGCAATCAATTAACTAAATATAATATTGTAATATTGATAATCGATACAATTGATTTTTTGATTAATTAATTATCTGTCGATTGTTATTCGGTTGCAAATTGATACTTTAATGGGATAAAATTTCGCGGATGAGGCTATCCGCAAAATTTCAGCATTTCGCGGGGGCTAACTTTCGCGGATGAGTCATTTTCAAATATTTTTCGGGAATTTATTTTCGCGGATGACTGAATTTTAAATCTACAATTCTAGTCTATTCTCACCCCAAAGACATTCTACCAGATTTTTTCTTTCACAGCTATATTCAGTTACACAGTCTTGGGGCTCTCAAGTCAACCAAATAAATATGAAAATATTGTGCATACTCCACCTCCAGAGCACAGAAGGTTCCCTTCTTATTCTAATTTTCAATTTTTTCACATAGACTCGACATATTCTCACTTTTAACTCTCTTGGCCTTGGGACTTTTCCAAAAGCCGATTAAAATAAAATATTTTTACATGCTCCACAAAATACTTCATTTACAAAATATCCACATTGATGTAACTCTGAAACATATTATATTCAACAAACTTCGAAACCTCAAAAACTCCAAAACTTTACATAATTTCGAACACTTTGAGGGTCCATCAATTTCATCCACTGATATTTTACAAATTACATAGCTGTTTTAGGATAACGATCGCAAATGTCCCGAAATATCACACCAACTTTATCCTACCGAGAGTAATCCTGGTTGGATACTGGATGATGTGATATTTTATAAAAGAAGAAGTTGTAAAAGACATTGGTCTGGAAGTTACAAAAGTTCTAGGAAAAACAGACTCTCTAAATCCAGTTGAAATTTTGAGAGCTCTACAAAAACAACTTATAAGAGGAAGAGCTTTAGAAATTCCTTCAGCTGACACTGCCATTCTAGGTTCTTTATTGGAAAAGGAAGACACAAACAAATTTCTTTGTCTGGAAGTGCAGTTTTATGGTGAGGTAAGGTTCATTTTTAAATTTCCTCAACATTCAATACCTAAAGAGTAACGGTACATGGTACTGATTATTTCACCACGATGGTTAGAAGAACTTTTATTCTTTATGTAGGGGTCCAAATTGGGTCCACCATAATTGTGCAACGTGAAAATTTTGGCAATTTTAAGGGTAGAAACTGCCATTTTAACCTACATTTTGATATAATTTAACCCGGGGGAGTGCAATAAAAATTTGATTACTGCAGTGACGTAGGAAAAAATCATGTACTGAAACCATGTACTGAAAAAAATCATGTACTGAAATCATGCCACCGGGGCACTGAGACAGGGGTGTCTCTAAGGGTTACAAAAACAAAAAGTCAAAATCAGTCTCTCTTTCTAAGGGTCGGTTCAAACTCGGGTCAAAGAAGAGTGAAAAGTCAAAAAAGTGGGAAAATTTGAGAAAATTTGAGAAATTCATTTAAAAATCGAATTTCTTTGGCCCATTATAGAATTTTTTTGTGAAAAAGTCTCTCTAAGGGTTGGGTTTGTCTACACTGAGTCTCTCTAAGGGTAAGGGTCCAGAGGTCTGGCACGCACATACCCGACACCCATCAATCCTAGTACCCCCCCCCCGGAGAATTTAAGAGATGAATTCAATAGAAAAATCCTTAACTTATTAACCAAACATTATTTTGCAAAAAAGTGAGGGGGCTACAAACACTTTTTTACTAATTTCCTGGTTCTTATTTTTAGCTTGCGGAAGATTTTGGAGGATCGCGAAAAGAATTTTTCAACCTTATCATGAAAGCCATCAAGCAGAATTACTTCACTGATGACGGTCTAAGAGAACAAACGGACTTCTATTTGATTGGCGTTATTTTTGGTACGTTACTATATACCAGCTTTTTTTGTTGTTTTTCTATCCCAAGCATAGTGTAATCTGATGTTGTTATTAAAATCGAAGGAGAGTGAGGGACTTAAGAGGGGAGAGTACCTTAAAAGGATAACTTTGTGCGTAAACTTTTAATGAATAATTATCCTTTAAGGTGATTAACTTTCACGATTTTGGTGAATTTGGGCCATTTTCGTGAATTTAAATCCCCGCAAAATCTTTGATTTCATGCTATTTGCTCTAATCCCCTATGTTAATGAAGAATTCATTCATATAAAAAGCGCCAAATTAGCGAAATTATACCCTTAATGGAGTTGGGACAATTCAGGCTGGCGGTCAATCAGGAATATCTTGAAACTTTGATAATAAATAATATTTCACTATTCTTTAATAAATCAGCACTCAGCATCCTTCAAAACGGTGATATTCCCAGCTTCATCAACGAGGACGGCTTAAAAGAAATTTTTACCTCCCCAAACCCAAAAGAAGGATACAAGGATATTAGAAAAGCATTTGAAGGATATTAGAAAAGCATTTGAAGAGTTCGGTTTGTTACAGGTTAGTGATTTCAAACTCTTTCATTTTAAACCATTGTGTCACCTTGATTGAAAAGTTATCTTGGTATACATTTCTCACAAATCCACAGGAGTAGGCCAATTAGAGTTTCCAGGCCAGGGGCCAGTATAACTTATATATATATATAGAATCACATTGAAGACACTCAAAAAATTACTAAATGAGGTGTATCGAAAACAAGATTGAGGAATTAAAAATTTCAAAATGGACTTTACAGCTGTCATGAGACCCCCCTATTAATTTATTAATTTTTGACAACGTTTCGGAAGTACCAAAGCAAAGTCTCTTATTTTGCTGTGAAAAGCCTGTTTTTAGCCTATTTTTGACCTATTTCAGTGTTTTCAAGAGTTGACATTCCAGCCCCCCCCGTCTTTTTCGACACCCCCCCTGTTTATTAAAGATTTTCGATATAAGGTTTACCGAGATATCAATTTTAAAAGGGTAAAACGATGTATGATTGAATTACATTGATTGATGATCAATACTTTTTGTAATCTTATGACGTCCTTAAACCTTCCAAAAAATTCCCTCTTTAAGATTGCATGAGCCCGTCCAGTGTTTCTGCATATATTTCGATCGAATACGGGCTTCTTAACACACAAGAAGCTTATCAATCTTCTAAAACCAGATTTTGCCAAGGCTGGACAAAATAAAAGATTGTTTCAGGACTCTGTGTATTCCAAATTCGTGAAGTACACTCGGGAAGTTGCCAGTAATTTTTTTTACACATCGCTACTTGTGAATGCTGACATACAACTTTTACTTGATACTTGCTAGACTTAATTTTATGAGTTAATAACATTTACACACGGGGCTCCCGTTCACTCACGAAATATGCAGTTTCAGAACTAAATTTTATGGGGGGTTGAGGATATATTGTCTATGGGTAACGTGAAATTGTTCATGTCTGAGGCGGGCAAATTGATGCTTGTCTAGGGGTCGGAAATCTTTGGGGTAAATTCTGAGAGGAGGCTTATTCTCCAATTCCTGCATACTTTTATTTCTGGAACAGCCTAATTAATGACCAACAGGTATTAATTTTAGGTCCTGAAAATTCACATTAAAGAATATCACCGATTTTTAAAACTGCATTGTAGAAACTACCTTAAGTGGATTAATTTTCGCGGTTTTCGTGATTTTTGGCTACCTTAAAGGAAGAAATTTTGGCGGAAAAAAATTTGGCGGAAATCCGCCAAATTAAGTTCCCACCAAAATTTCTTTTTTCCGCCATCCGCCAAATCAAATTCCCGCCAAATTAAACTTTTTGAAAATACGATCTCTTTAAAGGTGTTTTTGCTATTTTTTTCGCTGTTTTGACGCCATTTTAAGGTTAAAATTTTCAGCGACCGCCAAATTAAATTCCCACCAAATTAAGTTTTTTTGTCCATCCGGCAAATTAAATTCCCTCTGAAAAACTTTTTTGGCCATCCGCCAAATTAGATTCCCGCCAAAATTTCTTCCTTTAAGGTATTTTCCCGAAATTTAATCCTCCCACAATATTTTATTTCATGCTTTTGGTCAAATCCCCCAGGAAAAATAAATTCAAAAACAGGAATTTGCAAAATTAAATAATTAAATTCTCGATTCGCAAAATTAGGTCCATGCGAGAATAGACCTTTCCCGGCACCCTCAAAAAAATTACTTTCTGTAAACTGTAAATTTTGAACATGTTGTTTGTTTTAGTCTGAAAAAACATCCCTGAATATTTCAAGAGATTTCATCAACTAGATCAAAAGATATTTCACTTTCGTTTTCTATCAAGCGCCTCTTATTTTTGTAGATACCGTTAATCATGTTTTCATGAAAACACGTATTTTTAAACCTCTTTTATTAAAGAACGAGAAATTCTTTTGATTTGAAACTTTCACAAGTTACTCACTTTTGTATAAGCTACATGTTAAAGAAAAAATATTTGTGAATTTCACAATTTGAATTTTGAAATGACGTCATATTTTGATTACGTCATAGGTTTCGGAAAAGTCTATTAATCCACTTAACGTAGGTTAAAAATTGTTTCGTGCATCTTTCTCATATGTATAATAGGATGATTAAACTTAGTTTTAAACATTTTTTTGTAAGGTGGTAGGCGACGGGAAGGCAAAATCTCTCTTGGTCACATTTTGAAATTCACAACAGGAGCTGAGAACGAACCGATACTTGGCTTCTCAATCTGGCCGAGTATTATACTCCCTGACGTGGGTGACAACGGAAGCTACCTTCCCACGACCAGTACGTGTATCTTAATTTGCCAATTTCTAACCATCAGATAAAATTGCCAAACGAAGAAGATCTTTTTGGCTTTTATGATTATGCATTCAGTAATGAATATTTTGGTCAAAAGTGATCTGTTATACGAGCTTATTGATAGTTTTGTACGATGGCCATACTTTTCTTCTCAACTTTCTCTGTACTTTTCTTCCCAAAAAAACAAAATATAGTTGAGAAGTTGAGAAGAAAAGTATACCTCAGGGCGATCGTAGTTTGCTTTTGTTTACTTTACTTGTTTTACCATATTGATTTTTCGGGCATTATTATATCCCTTTTACCGAAATTCTTTATAGTTTTATGCTTTGTAGATATGCATTTTAAAGGTCTAAGTTTAACCTAGAAACTACTACCTTGTTACACTATTACTCATGTTATTAACGCGAATGGGCTTGCTTCGCATTACTTAAAACCCGCGTTACATAAATACCTGCGTACATTTATCCACATTAATTAGTGATCGTGTAAAAAAAGCTCCGTTTATTTCATCCCGACTTAATTTTACAAAATGACAATGCAATGACTCAGGTAGAATGTAATGCTTCTTTAAAAACAATCTTTCGCTCTTAATTACAAAACTTATGGAAAATATCTGAGGACCTCTGAAATTTTTGACTTTTAATAAAATCTTATAAAGCAAAACTGTGCCAATTTTCACATCTATAGACCCTCTAGTTCGGGATTTATGACTTTATTGTCAAAAGAGGTCAAAAATCCCTACTAAAATCCCGTAAAACCTCAATTTCTTAAAATGACCATAACTTTTGATAGAGCCATTGAATTTACTTCAAATTTTGACAGCTATTAGATATCAAAAACAAGTTTAAAAAATCATTTATGACGTCATCGTGTTTTGAAATATTAATTCACATTCAGCATAGCTTTTACGAGCCAGATTTAATTTTCCGTCTAAATATTCCGTCTAAATGTTTTCAGGCAAATATATGAAAGACTGACCTTATAGCTTTCTGAAAATCAAAACAGAATGGAAAAATCTTTATTGGTTCGGTCTGCTGAATGACATTTTAGTGAGATATACTTTCTCACAGTTCAGCGGCAGGTGTAAATCTTTTGATGACGTCATCACTTTTTGGATGACGTCATCGGGTTAATTATTTTTCCAAATAGTTCTAATAGTAATAGGGAACCTTAGTGCAAAGTTTCATGATCATACCTCTTCTAGATCAAAAATTATCGAGGGTGGTGTAAACCCCCCCCCCCCTGAGCCTGTCAAATTCAAAAAAGCCTGACATTAATAGGGATAGAATGACTAGTTATTTTTGGTGCTATAGTATAGTACGTATTTATCGTATTTATTGTAAATTTATTTTTATCTGTTAAAAAAGACAAACAATTTCAAACAAGCAAAATACTGTTGTATCTCTCAAAACAATAAGCGAATTAATTTTTGCAAGATTAAATTTTGCGATGTCGCAATTTTATGCCTCTTCGTGAAATATTAAAGGTGGTTCCCCACCAAAAACTTAAATTGCTCAATAGTTGTCCAAATAAAATGATTTTTGGTCATATTGAAGATTCGATGAAAAATGGGTATTTTAAAAAATATAATCAATTTCGTTAATTATTCAGAATTACGCATAATTAATTAGATATTTTAAGGGGCTCACTTTGCAGTAAATAACGGATGAAGAACGTTGGATCGATTTCAAAATTTGCAGATACATTTTACATATTTTTTTTCATGTTCCTTATACATTTCAAGCTTTTTGGAAACCTATTCGCCGAGATATGCAATCTTAAGTACAAAGTTATTAATTTTGCCAAATGTGCGAAAAATTTCCTGACAGTGACGTCAAATTTTATTCTATAGTAACATAATTTATAGGGAACATGCGTAACTTCAAAATAAACAAACCCGGAATTTTTCAATTCAATAGTAAAAACGACTCCCGAATCATTTACTGCGGCGTTTCAAAATATTTCATTGAGAAAATCACGCTTAAGGTTTTGTTTTCTTTGCTATTTGACCCAGAAAAGGGCAAAAAGGCTCAAAATAATTCACTTTACAGCTATATTCTGGTACCTGGCTATGCCTGGAGTGCTCAAAAGCTACCTTATTGGCGCGAAAATTAATACCGAGATTATGCGCAGTCAGCGAGTGCGCAAAAATTAATACCAAAAATTAATTTTTTTGGAAAGAAAGTGGCATTTATCTTTAAAAAAATTGCTTCATTTAACTTGTATGTCTAGAAAAAAGATATATAGGAGGCCTTTGTGCGCGAAAATTAATACCGATTGGCTGTGCTTTGAGAGATAGCAGCAGCATGAATGATGGACAAAATGGAAGTAGTGACGCAGACGCAGAAAACAGTGATAATCCTGATAACGATGCGTTATTAATAGGATGATGAAATGATTGTACAACCAACAATTAATGCTTATGATGATAACAACAAGTAAGAATATTTTTCATATTTCTTTTACTAAATTTACACTTTTTAGACTTTTTTTAAACTTTTTTACTGACCAGGTCCAGATTACTGTTGCTAACTCCAGAAATTTTTTTACGACCGACTCACTTTTTAGACCCAACGAGGACGCGAAACGAAGATATTTGTGATTGCCGCCTAAGAAACATGCTGAGGCTGAGAATGAGAAAGTAACATTTTTTACCTTGTTTCTTTTAAGAACCTTCAAATCAAAACAAATGTTTTTTTTCTTTGCATGAAAAATAGGCTGATTATGTCAAAAAGTTTAGAAACATGTAAGAAACAATAAAGGCTCAAAAGGCCGATTTCTTAAGAACATTGAGGCTGCTTGGTAAAGCTAGTTTCTTAAAAAAAACACATGTATGTTTCATTGGTTCGATTGATTGTCAATTACATTCGATTGATTGTCAATTACATTCAATTAATATTCGATTTCGTTTCATTACGATAACGTTCGATGAGTTTGATTGCAATTAAATTAAATTGGATCACCCCGTTAGAGCTTTTTAGCGTGGTCGGCCGAGCGCTAAAGTATCGTACAAAAGCGAATAAAATCTAAATCAATCGAACGTAATCAAAAATAATCAAATACAATCGAACATAATCGAAGCAATCGAACGGCAAATCCTAGGTAATATGCGATTGCGATTCGATCGCGTTCAATTGATTCGGCTTTCGATTCGTTCGATTGACACCGTCTGGCTATCCCCAAAAAATTTCGGGACATCCTGCTGTAGAGATATGAAAAATATGAAGGTCAGAACCACTGATAGACAAAAGATTGCTTAGTAACGAAAATTATAAACCTAAAAACATTCGAAAGAGTGTCAGTAAAAGGAATGTTTTTTTGCTCAATGTATTTTCATTTTTTCAAAACCTTTTTGGACCTACCTCTGGGTTCCCTGGTGGAGGTCCTTTAAATTAACCCATGTTCGTCCGTTTGTTCGTTCGTCTGTTACCAGCTTTTCTCGGGATTGGCTCATTACTTTTTTCTGTTTTTTGGCACAATGATGCAAAATGATGATTCCTAAAAAGTGACGGAGCCAGATTTTTGAAAAAATATGCCGGAAAAACGTGTTTTTCGGCATTTTTACGAGATTTTATCATTAGTTTTTTCTGATTTTTTGCTCAAAGGTGCGAATTAACAATGCCCGAAACATGGTCGAGAGAGAAAAAAAGCTGAAAACATGCCGGAAATTGCCGTTTTTCTGGATTTTCATTTGACTTTTTCTCTATAATTGTTTGTTTTTTCATTCAAAAACATTATTAATAGCAATGCCTGTGGGCATCAAGCATGTTTCAATTTTCAATAAAATTTATTTTTGAAGCCGGAGCTATTTTAAAATCGCCGGAACAACCTATTTTTGCCAGAAAGACAGTATTTCTTGAATTTCTCAAGCTGTACTTTATATCAATTTTTTTATAAAATTTTGCACACTGATGCATGAGAATACCTAAAATGTGATGGAGACCGATTTTTGAAAAACATTTTTTTCCGGGCCGAGAGCCCGATTTTTGAGAAAAAAATTTTTCCGGTTGAAAATGCCAGAAATCGCCGTTTTTGCAGATTTTCATTAGATTTTTCCTTGTATTTCTATCTTTTTTACACAAAAACATTATTGATACAATGCTCACCATCAAGCATGATTCAATTGTCATTAAAACTGATTTTTGCGAAAAGAACTTTCTATTTGTTTTTTTTCGTACAACCCTTCCCTCTCCCCACATCAACAATTAATGATGAATTTATTGCGTTATGCATTTTCGCTAAACCCTATAATTTCTGACTGATTTTTTTCATTTTTCTCCTCGCATTGCTATCTAACTTTCATCATCAGGTAGGTCCATTCAGCATTAAGCTTGTTCTTATCTTGTTGCACTTGTTGGCCCAGCGCAAGCGAACGGGCCTTTCAAGAGCGCTGTGGTGTGTGTTTGTTACCATTTGTTTACTAGACGGGATTTCAAAATATACTTCGCACATTTTACAGGCTAGCTAGTTAAAATCTTCGCTTAGCGGATAAGAACTAGTATTTTCGTGCGCACCTTCGTACGTTCTATCTTTTTAACTTCTTGCTTCTGAAATTTGGTTGGGAGAAATTGAATTTTGATCTTTGTAAAGTATACTCAAACGTTGGTCAAAATCTCTCTACTGTACTATGATATTTTCATGTGAAGTTCTGTGTGGTTTAGCCACCTCACAAATCTTGGTTGTTGGAACTTTAAAAAAGAAAAAAAGAAAAGAAGAAGCTCTCAGGAAAAACCTAACATATTTTGACAACTGTGACATTACAAAAGGTAAATTTAAAACTTAATTTTTACTTACTGGTAACTTTGTAAAAGTATAACTGCTTTGGTGTGGCAAGGAAACAATTTTTACCTAGATACACTGCCACCAAGTTTTCAGAGCATGTCATGGCTGCCCCCAAGGAAAAATTATAACATTAAAATCCTGCCCCTAAAATCTGTGAACCCACTCAAAAAAGCTTAAAAAGCCCGAAAAAGTGACAAAATAGGCCAATTTTCAGTGATGTTGCCCTTGAGACTTTAACAGTCGAGTACTATTGCAAATTAGGAGAAATGCGGGTATTTCGCTTAAATAGGATGAATTATCCTAAATAAGATAAAATCGATAGCTTAGTTAGGAGAAATAGAAGAAAAAGTTGATTTTCTGAACAAATTCAGAGATCCGCGTCTTTATTACTCTCTAAATCAATTGTGCTTATACAGAAGATCATTTTAAACCAAAAGTTAGCTTCTTATCAGCGCGGAGTGAAAAAATATAAGCATTTATCCTATTTTGGATAAAATGTACTAAATAAGAGAAATAGTATTTTTGTTTACTCTCTTTCCCGTAATAAAAGAGATAAAAAATTAAAAAGGTTTGAGTGGACGAAAAGTGTCGAAAGCGTTCAATCGTGTCTGTTACAATTACTGTTTAATACATCTTAATTTCTATATCTTCAAAACATGAGTCAAGTTTTTACTAAAAGAATTAGATGTTTAACATCTGAAGTGTTTCAAGAAGCCGATTTGGAAGATATTGTTCAGCACAACCGATTCAGGTTCAACAATAATCTCCGTAAAAAGCCCTTTTTAGGGTTTTATTCTACAGTCAATGGGTATCATCGCTTTCACGTGAGACCCTACTCATGCAGGATGACTTGTATGAGAGAACCAGAAAACAATTATGACCCAAAGGCGATCAAAATCCTGAAAGAAGATGGTACATGTGTTGGAAGGATGCCAGCGACATGCTGCCGCATTGTATCCAAGTACATCGATCTTGGCCATATAATTAAAACCAGTGTTTACTGGAAAAATGATAAATGGCAACATGGACCCTCCATTGATTTTGGTGATGGCCCTAAACTCGTTTCTTTTTATGCTTTCGAGTTCGAATCCGTCCAGAAGAGAAACGAACTCGCAGAAGAACTGATGAATAAATTAATTGCCGTTGAAGAAGCTCACGTCCCTTGAACAGTATAGCGTATATTATTGATGTTTTGTTTTGCACTTAGAATTATACGAAGTAATATAACACTTTGATTATTTTAGGAGAATCCATGTAAAAATTTATCTCCATCTAGTATGCAATGTATAGTCTGCGAGTAATAAACAATTTTTTCTTGACTACAAGATTTCTCTTAGTCCTATTTTTTTTCTTCTACATCTCCAGCTGAAACTTTGCTCGTTTGGAGGACAGGATATGACTTTTCTCGGACTATTTGCAAGCGTTTTACAGTGTACCCTTTCGAATTCGAATTCTCATCAACAGAATATCCATTTTTTTCGAATTACAAAGACTGATAATAAGAAGTTCGAATCAGGGAGAGTTTACGCAATTCTTTACAAAAAAGAAGTATAAAATATCAGTTACTTAATTTCAACTTCTCTTCTACAGAAAAAAGTAAAAAAAACAACATAGAAATAGAATGGAACAAGAAACATTAGAAGAAATCGAAGAAACACCTTTTGTTTATGATGAAAATCTCAAAAAGTATCTAATTCGCGACTCTAATAAGAAACACTCTACGAAAGAAGAAACCCTGGCCAATGGTAAAAAAAACAAGAAGAAGGGCTGAAGGATATATAACAAATCCGTCTAAGCGATCAGATGCCAGACATAAAAGGAAAAACGGTATTGATTTGTTTATGTAATACAATTTTTCATTTATTTACTCCGTTCTCCATAAACAAATTGACAATTGCCTATATACTGTATGAATCTAGCGACAATAGAACTTAAAATAGTTTTTAAAATGATAAAATATCCTGAGGTGGGTACTAGGGCAAAATGTAAATATATTGTGGTACACATTTTTTTTAATAAGCAACCGAGTTGCTGAGGGCTCAGGCCTCAAAATTGCCCAAAAAATAAGCAACTTGCTTAGCAATCCTGAGGCCTCAAATTCAAATTAGCAACTTTTTTCCTCGACAATAAAAAATATCTTTGACACAACTTTAAAAGAAAGCCTTGAAAATCTTTGAAAAATACCTCTACTGCCCATTCAAAATTGAAGAATTGTTGAAAAATGCAAAACTGTGCTTTTCAACCATTTTAAGCTTGAAAATTTTTAAGCAACCTTACAAGCAACTTTGGGCCTGGACTTCGAAAAATCCTTAGCAACTCTAGGCCTGACCCGAAAAATGGAGTTGCTTATAAAAAGAAAAAGTGTAGATCTTGATAGTTCTAGAAGTATAAAACAGCAAGATTTTATTTATTTTTTCTTAGGACTTCTTCTCTCAGCGTATCAATATACGTTGGTCACTGGTGGGAGAGTGTATATTGAATTTGAATACGAAGATGGCAGGAAAAAAAGCAAAGTTACAGAAAGATACAGCTCATCATTGGGTATGATGCACGATAAGAGAATGAAAGAAACCAATGAACAACTTCAGTCTTCCTCATCTACCATCACATCACCAAGGTCACTTGGCTCGCCTATGTCTCTGGGCTCTCCACTTTTTCTAGGTTCATCTCCTGAATCGACAGATCTACTTGACTTTTGTTCTCAAGTTACACCAGTACACGGAGAACAACCTACCCAAACAAGTACACCAAAGTCCATATTCGTTCAAACAAATGCATCAAATGCGATCGTTCGAACAAATGCACCAACGTCAACCATACAAACAAATACACCAAAGTCCATAATCGTTCGAACAAATGCACCAAATCCAATCGTTCGAACAAATGCACCAACGTCAACCATACAAACAAATACACCAAAGTCCATAGTCGTTCGAACAAATGCACCAAATCCGATCGTTCGAGCAAATTCATCAAAAAGAGTAGATAGCTTCAATAGTCATGATTAGCTGATATTGTAATTGCGAATCCAAACACGAAATATTTCTGTTAGACAGCCCTTCAAGAAAAGAGACCAGAAAGGTATCGTAGTGTTCAACATCGTTTTTTGGAAGTATTGATTGAAGATAGTTCACATTTGTGTACTTTTGGGATAGGCTTTCTCCAGTTTGTTGAATCCTTGGATTTAACACAATCTTCCCCAATGTTCTGAAACATTTTTTCCAAATTGATTCCTCAACAGTGTCAATATCCTTGGAAAATTCTGTTAGGGCTGAATTGAATGATGTAACAGCACTACTAAGCGATTTTGGTTCAGGGAGCCTGTCACTAGGTGAAATAATACGTTTTGTCTTTGCAATACATGCCTGACATAGAAATTGTTCTCTTTCACCAAGAAAAAGGTGGTCTCTGAGGAACTCGACAACTTCCACGTATACTTTTGACCGTACAATGTGCAGGACACTTTCATCTGGTGTGAAATCCTTCCAAATCTCGTGGAATAGGCAGCAACAATAAAATTTACTTTTCTTCGCCTCCTCAGTCACTGATTGTTCATCCGCCATGTTTAAAATTTCAATTTTGTATTTCCGTGAAAGTTTATGCCGAGTCAGCAGAATTTCGGAATCAATTTCGCTTAGCTCAGCGGAATTCCAAGTATTTTTCTGAACTACGCATGCGTACTACTTAAAAGTTGAATAACTTCTGAACGCACGCTGACTGGTGGATCAGACTTCACAAGCATACTATGCTGGCTCCAAATTTCTTAAATTTATGCAAAACTTGACGCGGATCTCTGAATTTGTTCAGAAAATCAACTTTTTCTTCTATTTCTCCTAACTAAGCTATCGATTTTATCTTATTTAGGATAATTCATCCTATTTAAGCGAAATACCTGCATTTCTCCTAATTTGCAATAGTACTCGACTGTTTAAAATTATCAAACCCAGGGGATGTCACGGAACGTTCCGGTGGAAGAATTCTCCGGATCGAGCTGCACCGGAACGTTCACGGTGCTTGGTGCATGATTTCCGCGATATAAATCCGATAGCGCTCGCTGTGCTAATCATGTAAAAAGTAACTATACGCACACGCGAATAATCCAAACGATGTTCCCATGTGTGATGCGGTCGTGGCTTCTTCATAACCTCGAAAGTCACATCTTGACTTGTTTCGTATTTTCCAGTCTCTGATTTGATATTTTTCTGATGTTCTGGTACTTTGTGAGTTATTTTCTATGTTTTTCAACTTGTTGAATGCTTGTTGAATGACTTACCGAAAGATCGCCACCGGTGGGATTCGAACCCACTAAATGCAAAGTTCTGTTGATCAGAAACCCAATGCCTTATCCACTGCGCCACGGAGTTTCTCACGGCTATTTATATTGTATAAACCACAGACCATATTATATTAAGCAGTCTAATCGACACCCGAATACGAAAAGGTTGCTATGGCAGAATTGGGGTACAAATGAACGTGGGGGTTGGAAATTTAATAATTTTTCAAAAATGTATAGTCCGTGGGGGTTGGAAAATTTTTGAAAAATTAATAAGCGTGGGGGCACGTTTATTAGGCACCTGAGAGTACACAGGTTCATGGTTGATCAAGACAAGAGCTGGTGTTTATTGTTTCTCACTCATTGTTTTTTCAGATTTGCAACCTATCAAACGTGGTACTTTCTACAAAGAAATCGATCCCTTCAACTATCTTGATTCCAGGTGAGTAGCAATGAGAAATACCTTACATCAGATGATCGGCCGCAGCGACACAAGCTGAGTTTTTTCTTTACAACTGTTTACCTAGCCTGGGAATCCAAGCTCATAATTTTAGAAAAAACAAAAAATACCTCACCTCAAAAAGTTCTAAAATTATAGAGCTTGGTGCAGGTAGATTAGTCTGACACAGAATGTTATAAACAGTCTGTGTTGACAGACTTTCTGAACTTTGGAAACCCAGGCAAACACACATAATCAACTTACCATAAAAACTCTTTCACAAGCTCTAAAGACTTTCAAAACTACTAAAAACCACATCAAAACATCAACCACATGTATTTATACTTCCAGTCAACAGCCATTTTGTTTCTAAATGAATGTATGTTTTCATTTTCATTTGTTTTCCTTTTTTCTGCAGAGTCAGCTTTTTCCATAAATTATGCGCGCGCATCGAAATTATCAAAATGCGCGCGAAAGTACTGCTAAGTAATACGCCAAAAGCTGGCCAATCAGGCCGAACCTGCATTGCAGGGAAAAATCTCCCTGCAGGCGAGTTACCTGCACCAAGCGTTAAACCAGCAGCAAAAATATCATAAACTAGACTGTGAAAAAAGTTTAACGCTTGGATTCCCAGGCTACTGTTTACCTTATACAAGTGTCCGTGCGGCAAACTTAAAAGTACATATGCGTTCGTTAGGTTTTGAATTCGAGACCTGATGATGTATCTCCATTTTCTAGTTTGCCGTGCAGACACTTATATAGCTAACAGCCATACAGAAAAATACTCAGCATGCGTCACTGCGGCCGATCAGCTGATGTAAGGTATTTTTCATTATGTAATTTCTGCTGGACTACATTATTATTCAACAGAACGTCCTTTTTGAAAAAATATCTATTTTGTGACTATGTTTTAATAATAGCAGAGTCTGTTTCCAATGCCCATAATAGTGACTTAAGATTTAATCAATCTTTTGCTCAAATACACAATACTATCAATTTTTTCGTGAAATACTGCCATACTGTTAGAAAAAAGCTTGGCCCTGGTACTAGCTCTTGGAGATCCCTTTTGAAATTTGGTATACCTTTGCATTATGTGATTATGTTAAAAGTCGCAAAGTTTCATGAGATTTAAAAAAAATCTAAGGGAATTATAAGCAAAAAACTGACAGGGTGATGTAAACCCCCCCTCCGATATAAATACTAAATTTTATTCAATTTATTACTCTTCCTTTATTTTTAGGATTCGACAACTAACGTGTTGGTATCACCTAACGTTTCGGTATCATCTACGATTAAGCCCTCGTCGTGGATTGTTTACCACCTATTCATTCAGCCAAAGCCATAGCCAAAGCCAAAGCCTTTTACTGTCTAATTTATTTAATTCATAATTTATTATAATTGTTTGGATATAAATTGAAATCTCTACGAAATTTCTGTTGCATTTTACATCCCTAATACACCGTTTAATAAGATGATATCTATCGAAGCTTATCGGATTTCGATCGGCAACTTTGATTCTACCAGGCAATTTAACCTTCGTTCTATATATAGAAAATTAAGTAACGGCTCCCCAAATAGTAATGAAATTTCCCCATTTCTAAAACCCCTCCCATTTTTAGCAGTTATTTTATTCTCTTCCATTATACTAGTTCAGTCGGGTGATATAGAAACTAATCCAGGCCCTGTTACGATTCACAAAGTAGTTAAAGCATCCACTCACCAAGGTAATGCAGCAGTTTTCGGTCGTACAGCGGGTTCCCAGTGTATGTTCATGTCCCTATCGGCGATAGTCTATTCGCGTGTAAAAGCAATACATTATTGGACCCAAAATGATTTAGATGTAATTCTAAAGATAGGCAACGACCTTTACGGCAGTTTTGGATATGTAGATGACTTTTTGTATGTTACTGACCTGCCTTCACAAATTGTACTTGAAAATAACGTTATTGACTTTGAAAAAACACAACCAATTACGTCCATATTGTCGGCAGAAAGTCTCAATTTCATAGATATACCAGCCGGTTATAATAGCGGAATATTTTTAGGAGGGTCTAGCGGTACAGCATTCGTGTTTCACAATAATTCATACTACCTATTTGATTCACACAGCCGTGACATGGAAGGTATGTTTGACGGTGTCACGGGAACGTCGGTTTTGTTAGTATTCAGGTCTAAATTTGAAATTGAACGCTATTTGAAATCTTTTCATCTTACTCAATTTTCAAAGGAGAGTGTTGGCATGGAAGTGCAATATATAAAAGTTTCTCTTACAGGCGAGTCTTTCCAAAACCTGAAAACCCATTTTCGCACTTTAGTGGGAGCGTTTAAGAAACGCATATCTACTGCAGAGGAAAAGTGGAGAAGAGCTGCATTGAATAAGAAAAGTCATGTCGACACGAGAAATAACACAAATGCCTCTCCTGAGAAAGTTAAAGAAAATGAAAAAAATCGTACTAAGACGGCCAAATTTCGTGCTAATTTCACTCCCGAAAAAAGAACTGCACTAAATGAAAGAAGCCGTGTCACTATGAGAAATTTGCGTGCAAACGCCACTCCTGAAAAAAGGACTGAAATAAACAAAAAGAGGTCTGAATTGAGAGCAACAAGAAAAAAAGATAGTAGAACAGCTAGAATAGAGGGATTTAAAATTGAAATACGACAAGGACCGTTTTACATTTGCGTGATATGTAACAGGCTTCTTTACAAAGTATCAGTAATCTTATTTGATGAAAATAGGTATGGTAATGTCAATCAAGAGGTATTTTTTATCGCGTTTTAAGTTTTGATAACAAGGAGTACATATGTAACACTTGCCATAAATAATTACTTAAAAACAAAATTCCCTGCCAAGCTGTTGCAAATGACTTACAAATCATAAATTTACCAGAGAGATTTTCAGATATCAGAGAGCTAGAAAAGGTGATTATTGCTAAGCGACTACTATTCAAAAGGATAACAATTATGAGCAAAGGTCAAGCCCCTAAAATGAAAGGCGCTATATGTAACGTACCAATAAAAGCCGATGATATTTGCAACATACTGCCTCGCGGAATGGACAACAATGGTGTAGTTCGAGTGGCCTTAAAAAAGAAAATGACATTCAAGTCAAATGTTTACTTCGAACCCGTTAGACCACTCTATATAAGAGAGATCCTGACTTATCTCAAGGAAAATAATGCTTTATATGCCGACATCGAAATAAATATAGACTCTATACCTAGATTCTGGATAGATTCTATCAATAACGAAGATGGAAATGAACAAAGTAATGATATTCATTTTGTCAATGAGAGTGAAATTCAGCAAATTGCAACAGATGGTGACACTGAATGCAATGAAGTTGACGAAGAACAGGAAGATGATAACCCATTGGACAATTTCCGAATTCCCGCTTCTGAAACAGTGTTCGTACCAGAGTTGCCGCACCAGATTGTTGACGACTCGAATGTCACTGTAGCTCCAGGGGAAAACAAGGAACCGTTGCCCATAATTTGTGATAAAGATTGCGAAATACTTGCCCACCCTCATTTGTTTCCTACCGGTAAATTTGGATATACGCACGAAAGGGAAGAAAAATTAACACCTTGCAGATATTTTAATCAGAGATTACTAAACTATTCTCAAAAGTTTTCATCTGATAGTGATTACATCTTTTATGCACAATCTTTAATGCAACACTTGAATTTGAACAGTAGCATTAATACAGCACTGAAAAAGATTCAAACAGAAGGATTGACAGCTGGCCGTTTATCACAAAATTTTAAAGAAACAATAACTAATTTAATTGCTAACGATAATGCGTATAGTTTTATGAATAATTTGAAAGGTACTCCGGCATACTGGAAAAGATTCCTCTATGAAGTTCTCGCAATGGTAAAACAACTAGGATTGCCAACATTTTTTATGACGTTGTCTTGCGCCGACTTAAAATGGCCAGAATTAGTTGAAATTATTCAAAAAATAAAAGGAGTGGACATGAACGAAGATCAAATAAGTAATTTGAGCTATATGGAAAGAACAGAAATACTGCAATCCAATCCTGTTGTATTAGCAAGACACTTTCAATATCGTCTAGAATGTTTCTTTAAACATATCATTGCCAAAGGAGCACTTGGAGGAAAACTAAAACATCACGCTTCAAGGATAGAATTCCAGGCTCGAGGTAGTGCTCATTTTCACTGTCTTCTTTGGATCGAAAATGCTCCCATTTTAACATACCAGACTATCAATGAATATGTAAAATTTATTGATGGAGTTATTAAATGTGACCTGCCAGAGGATAAGAATAGCAAACTCTATGAATTAGTCATAACATATCAAACACATCGTCATACAAAGTCGTGTCAGAAATATAAAAATCAAACTTGCAGATACCATTTCGGTAGATTTTTCACTGAAAGAACGATAGTTGCCTTGCCCTTAGAGGAAAATTTACCAAATAGAGATGAAATCTTGAATACGAGAAAAAGTATTCTTGCCCCAGTGAAAGAATACATTGATAAAAATTTTGATCCAAGGCATAATAATGTACTTGATCCATCAAAAGATAATTATAAAGAACCAAAATCTATTGACGAAATTCTCAGAGAATTAGGAATTTCAAAAGAGAGTTATTACGAGCAACTTGCAATTTCAACAGACAGAAGTTTCCAAATACATTTTAAACGCTCACCAGCAGCATGTTTTATAAACAACTATTTCGAAGAAGGGTTGCTTGCATGGGAAGCAAATATAGATATCCAGCCCGTCCTGGATTATCACCGAGCAGTGTCCTACATGTGTGCTTACATTTCGAAATCCGAAGACGAATCAACAGAAGCAATGAAGCAAGCAGCAAAAGTAGCTCTAGAAACAAACGTATCTTTAAGAGAAAAAATGAAAGCCATTTCAAGAGCATATCGAACGCATAGGGAAATGTCAATCCAAGAAGCTGTTTCTATTATCCTTCCAGAGATTTGGTTACGAAAAACATCTCCAGCTGTTATTTTTGCGAACAGTAATCTACCCGACAACCGGTATCGTGTTTGCAAAACCCAAGAAGAAATTTCAATTATGGATGAGAACGACACAAATGTTTTCAAGAGAAATATGTTGGATCGATATTTGGATAGGCCGAATGCAAGTTTTAAGAACGGCAGATATAGTGCAATGGATCGGTTATGTTATGCACAATTTTTAGCAAATTACTCTTTAGACTCAAAAAACAAAGAAGAAGAAAATGATTATCAACCAGAAATTTTGGAAGAGTTAGATGCATCTGAAGTAGCGGACTTGAGCTTACCAAAATCAGTTCCACTAATGTCAAGTAAGGAGCAGTTGAAATTGCGAAAAACTAGGTGCGTTTTGAGATACCATGTACCAAGTAGAGAGAAAAAGCCAGAGCACTATGCACATCATTTGCTATTCATGTTCTACCCATTCAGAAATGAAGAAGAACTAAAAGCTATCCCCTCTGGAACATACAGATTATCATCACCCGAGGTTTTAGAGATCATTAATAGAAATAAAGCCATTTTTGAACCTTTTGCCGATGTCGTAGATGAAGCCATGATGAACTTCAACGAAAATGCCAGAGGGTATGACATTTACGGTGAACAAGAAAACGATATGGTTAGAGAAGAAGAAAATAATGAAAATGGCGAGGGATCAGACGAAGAAGAAGGAAATGAAAACAATTACCGTGGGGGCACTTCCTTACAAACAATCGAGCCGTTGATATCAGATGACGAATTAAGTTTGAGAATTCGATCACTCAATGTGAAGCAGAGAGAAATTTTTGACTTTATTGTACAATGGAGCAGAAAATTATCCCAAAATTTGAGAACTAATAGAGTTCAAAGACAGACACCTTTTCATATATTTTTGACAGGTAGCGCGGGTTGCGGAAAATCATACACTCTAAATACCATCAAGTTTTATCTCCAGAAGGCTTTGACGTACGGAACCAGCTCCGACTGGTGTAGCAGCAGTTAATGTATCTGGTTCAACCCTAAATTCGGTTTTTAGTATCCCACCTAATCACGAATACTCTAAACATATCCCCCGACTCCATGATCAACCTAGGTCAAATCTCAGGGAACGGCTATCAGAATTGAAAGTTATAATCATTGATGAAATCTCAATGGTCTCAAAATATCGTTTACTCCATATTCATCAACGACTTTGTGATATCTTTGGCTGCGGTGAAGATATCCCATTTGCAGGTATTTCAATCATAGCCTGTGGGGATTTCTATCAATTGCCTCCGATTAAAGGTGGTACAATATTTTCCCGATTTTCAGAGGATTTGCTGAACATTGATCTTTGCTGGAGGAACTTCAAAATTGTTGAGCTTACTGAGGTGATGAGACAAAGGGGCGATCAAAGGTTCATTGATATTTTAAACAATATCAGAATAGGGGTCATCCGAGACAATGACATGGAAGTTCTTGCTCAGAGAACCATCACTGAAGACCACCCTAATTATCCAAAGGAAGCAATTCATTTATGGGCTGAAAATAAGCCAGTACATGCTCATAACAAAAAGAAACTAGATGAGCTTCCTGGTGAAGAGTTCGAAGTAGTTTCATCAGAAAAGTTTCCAAGAAATATAAGCAATGCCGATATAAATGACGTGTACAAAAGGGGGCAAATGCAAACAGGAGGCTTAGCGAACAAATTTATTTTCAAATATGGCGCTAGAGTTATGCTAACATCAAATATCGATGTCGAAGATAAACTTTGCAATGGTCAGATTGGAGTAGTCGAACATATAAAGTTTGACGATCGTGGAAACGTAAAATGCATATACTTGAAAATGGAAAGTGACGAGATTGGTTTGAAAGCGAAAGGTAATGATAACTATGGTCGATCTAATAAACTTGTTCCTATAGAAAAAATAGAAAAAGAGTTTGGTGTTAGGACTACTAGACCTTTTCCCACTGTAAAACGCATCCAGTTTCCACTAATGCTTTCATGGGCATGCACCGTTCATAAAGTACAAGGAAAAACATTTTCTCAAATCGTTTTTGATGTTACTTTACACGGGCAAAGAAGTTTTAAGCCAGGTCAAGTTTATGTTGCTTTGAGTCGTGTTACTTCATTGCAAGGTCTGTATTTGATGGGTAATTTTAATAAAAAAATCATAAAATGTGACGAGAAGGCCTCCGAGGAATACAACTACTTGAGAGAAAACCTATCATTTCAAACTGAAAATAGCGATGAAACAAATGCAAATGACATCATTATAACTCTCCTAAATGTTCGATCTTTGAGAAAACATTCTATAGATATAAGAGCTGACAAAATACTCACAGAGAGTTGTTTAATTTGTATGACAGAATTTCAACTAGCGGACCACTCTCACTGTAATGAAATAGAAAATGTACTGGAAATGTTTTCCCTAAATTATAATAATGAAACAAATCACCCTTATTCTAAAACAGCTATTGCTTATAAAGAACAAATAGAAATATTGGAAACTTATAATATACCTGGAGCGTCACGATTTACGATCAAGCATTGTAGAATAAATTTTCCTTTGAAAATTATTCTTCTATACCGCCAACAGAATCTTAACAATGAAAACTTTTTATATATAATCCACCACTTACAAGGAACTGTCGACAAAGCTTATATCATCCTTGGAGACTTTAACAAGAACTTTTTTACTGAAGAAAGTAACTTCCTGAAAACTTACTTACTACAAGATTATGAAATGATTGTTCATGAAGGAACGCACATTTCTGGTTCGTTAATTGATCATGTTTATGTTCATAATGACTTTAAGACATCATTCAATATTAGTACTAATATTCACAGTATATATTATTCAGATCACGATGCAATAAAAATCAAAATCTCTATCTAACATTAATAAAAGAAGAAGGCATTCATGATCGCGAAAAAAAGTAAAAATCCATTATCATATTCATATCAACAAAAACGATCATATTCCCAACCTTACAGAGCTTTAGTGCGTCAGTTGATGAAAACAACGCGCTATTCCCGACGATTGACTACCCGCGTCGCCTCCTCCATCCCATATGTTCTCTAGCGTGGGCGGTCGCCAATAATACGCCATCGAAATATTAGAGGGCGTAGGGATAATAGATGAAGAGGGAAGGCGCGAGCATTGAGTTTCAAGCCCGAAGGGCTAGAGGCGAATCTACAACCATTCTCAGGCAAGAAAAATTGAAGCCTCTTATTTCCCATCCAAAACGCGCATAGAACGCGCCATAATCATGACAACGGATTGTATCTAGTGGTTCTTTTGTTTCGGAGGACTACATTTTTTGAAACCTAGCGATAGATTTTAGTTTCAATCCGGCGTTTGTGTAAAAAATACGCGTCATCCAGAAGAGTCGCCTCTAGCCCCTTCGGGCTAGAAGAACTCAATGGGCGCGAGCAAGGAAAAATATAACAGAGAGCAAGACCGCGACGTAAAGAAACATGTGCGCAGTGGAAAAAAACCTGGAGTAAAATCTTAATATGCCATTTGCCTATGTCACATGCTCAAATTTGCTTCTATTGACCAATCAGTTTGCGTAATTAATTTTTGTCCAATCAAAATACATCTATGGCAGCATGAAGCTTGAAAACCATGCATGAGCTCTCTCTTTGCGGATCAACCTCAGACAAGGAAAGATTACACGAGATCTAATTGACTTTAATTACATTTGCAAACCACAAAATTGAATGATCACAATGCCAAAGAAAATCAAACCTCAATCACCAAAAGCAGCAGCTCAAGGTAAGCAATTAATCCGTCTAATGTATTGGGGTTTAAAAGATGAGTTTACTTCGATATTTTTTTAAAGATATGTTATCTGAAGGAGGATAACACAACTCATGGGCAGAAATTAAAACTGAAAATTATGGTATATTCAGAATTCAGATTGAAATTTAAATATGTAACACCCTTGTGGCCCTGTTTCAGATCACTTTTAAGAAATTTCTCTACCATAGATTTCCTCTGTATCCTTTGGCAAGAGTTTAGCACACTTTCAGCAACCTTTGTTGTTTGTTGTCTGTGTATCTGACAGGTAATCTGCACTTACCCAGACTTACCCACACTACCTCTAGACCAAAGTGGTCACATAATAATGCTCAATTTTACAGTGAGAAACTCATTAAATCACTTTCTCAATTTAGAACTGGATTCTGGATCCCAAGCAACACTTACTCCAACGAAAGGTAGGTAAACATTACATGATTCATATTCTTACAATGAGCATCTTTGATAACCAGTAAATTTTACACCGATATAACAATATCAGAATCAATAGAATAGCTTAATATCAAAATATTTTCCTAACCGTATCCTCCTTCAATTAAATGGTTTCCAAGTGGCATCATTAAGAAATATTGAGCAACAGGTGTGAATGGAATGGCTAAGAGGGATGTTTGAAAGAATAGAACCTCTTATGGGACCTCAAAGACCTGTAAAATCAATCAGTTATTTTAACTCTTCAAAAGGATCTCTAATATAGAAAATTTCAACTTTTTATGGCCCAGATGAAGAGAAGAGCAAAATTTAAAGTAAATTGATCAAGATAATTATAGTGTCTTGAGTTTAAATTTTTTTTTACAGTTGACACACTAATTTGAGGTTCCACTATCCAATATCCGTTTTATTCGATAAAGTATTCCTTAACAAGAAACTCCTAAACAACGCTCTATTATACGATAAGCTCCCTTATGCGATTAAAATCCAATCCCCCTTGAAGATAGATTAGATAGCGTCAACTGTTATTTGAGTTTTGAAGTTTGGCATTCACATACTTCAACTCTCAAACCTAGTAACCTCTGGAGCATCTGGCAGTTGACAGGCTATAAACTGTAATTACTTTCTTATTTTCAGAAAATGAAGCTAAACCAGACAATCAAGTAGCAGGTAAAAATTTTAAGTAATTGTCCTGGTCAGTTGACAAATGCCTGACAAGAAAAAAAGTCATCGCATAGCTTCTAAATTCATCTCAAACCAGTCCCTCCCACTCAATACAATTAATAATTTTTTCCAACCGATTGATTGGCTATCGATTGGTTCTGATAATTGATAGACAATCGATTATCAAGATTATGAGGGAGGCTTTTTTACCTATTGATTTATCTATTGGTCATTTATTGGCTTGTAAATGATTGATTAATTATCAAGTGACTTTTGAATGACTTTTTGGCTATGGTTACTGTAAAACAGATAAACAATCGGTTAAGTCAGGTTTCCAAAGAAGGCTCAAAAACCAATAAATATCTAATCCATCAATTGGAAAAAGTCATTGGTTGTACCAATAGGAGAGACTGGTCTTAAGAAATTTAAAATATGAATTCTCACTTATATTGCTGATTGGGGTGATAAATAAAACAATCTTATAACTAAAATGACTTTTATTTGCATCGGAATATCGGAATACTTCAAGTCAATATTTGAGAAATATCTTTTTATAATCGCACCTCTTTTATTTATTAAATCAGGCTGCTCACGAGATAAAGATTCAATCCCAACAACACCTAAAATACAGAAACTGAATTCTGAAGGTAAACCAGACCATATTTTGTGCCCAAAGTTTTGGTCATTAGATAAGCAACCACAGGTCTTGAAAAATAACAAATAATTCTACGTACAGTTGAACTTTCAGATCATCCAGCTGCAAGATTTTAACATGCACCTGCATCTTTTAACATTCTGACAGATATCTTGTGGCATGCTAATGTTTCAGGTTTTTAAATTCAAATTTATTGAACTACAGTAAGGACGGAGGGTTACTTGGTATATATCGAACCATTGAATTGTAGTCAACTTTTCTTGCTCTTTTATTTTAGATGAAGAATATCATGGGTACGTTATCAAGCTTTTCTTTCAACTTGACTACATCACCATCAAGGGTGAGGTACTTCAATGCTCTTCTTGATGATGGTGATTCAGAACGCTCTTTGGTTTGCTACAAGCCGGAACTACACCAAACGTTCCAGTCAGCCAAGTTGCAAGATATGCCCGTAAAATTAGTGAATTTCCAACCAATGCATGATGATGTCAGGGATGTTACAACCTTCAAACTTGGGCAACAGTCTGCCGTCGAGATGTCAACACGGAAATTGTCTTTCGATCTTGTGAAAAGCAAAGTTCAAGCTCAATTGAGTCAAATTGAACAAAAACCTGAAGATGCCATAGTGAATGTACAATGTTATGTTTCTGTAATCCACCAAGCTGAAGAGGTTAGTGAGTGAAAATTGCATTACAGGCTTGGACAGAATTTAAAAGTTAAACCCTATATCTACTAGGGAGGCCTTTTATGTTTTTGGGATATACTTTTGTTCACAGCTCCTTCAATAAATTTTTTTCTGAAACTTCTTGACTTTTCCTAAAATTTATAGTAGTTGTGAAATTTGTCTCAAAATGATCAAATTGTCAGAATTGACGATATTGTCACTTTGTCATCCCATCCAAGAGTACTCAATTTTGGATAAGTACCCCCTGAGCCACAGGCCAACATGTTTGAAATTATGTTTGAATGTTTTCAATCTTGCTCCTTTAGAAAGAGACACGCTTTGGGAGTAGACTTAAGCTGACTACTTACATACACAATGACTCAGTATCCGATCAGATGCGGCTGATATTATGGGGAAACTATGCCAATCGCATCCGCACCAGTGGTTCTTATAAGTTTAAAGAACTCCGCGTCAAGACTTACAATGGGAAGTATTTAACTTCGACGGCTCACACAGAAATTTCAACAGCTGATGCGATATTTCATCCAGTCAATGAAAAGGAAAACCACAACCAAGTTGAAACAATACAATTTCCAATCTTAACCATTGCAACATTGGATGTCAACCATCGGTGTGCTATTTGCAACAGGAATGTTATCGTGAAAGGTAAATTAGGTGTTTGTAGCATTTGTGGTAAAGGGCGGCTTGGACCCAAATTCTTTTATGCAAAGGTAACCCTCATGAAGAAAGATGATGTAGTTATATCACTAGACATGCCACATGATGTGGTTCAATCGTTTATAAAACTTTCAAATGCAGATGTTGAAGACATGGATGACATAGAAGACAAATTGTTGGGAAGTGGCAGTGACTTCATTATGGAATATAATTCTGGAACTAACACTGTCACAAGCATATCCAGACAATGAAGGATCTTAGACTGAAAGACTTCATCTTTAATGTTTGTATAATTAGGCTAGCTGACATGATGTTTACAATTTAGTCTTTCATATTATACTTGATTAAAATGACAAAAGAGGTATTTATCTTTGAAGACTTAATCTCCACAATGATACAAGCCTTTTCATAAACAAACACAATTTCACCTGGCAAAAGTGACAATCTATTTTAATTTGTTTTTGTTTTTGGTCTTTTTTTACAAAATTGATAACATTTATTTTATTTTTTTTGCTCACTTGTAAATAACATTTGTAGGAGTAATTCTTTTGTTTGCAGGTTTCATTTATTGACTATTTTTACTATAGGAGCTTTTGTTATTTTCACAGCAAAAACCAGAGTTAATATTTTTGTATCTTAAAAAAGGAGACATGGAATTGCAAAGTTAATTTTCCCATAGTTTGAAACATGGAAAATGACTCTGGAATTCTAGTTCTCGTTTGACAGATTTATATTGAAGTTTAGAACATATCTTATTTTCGTGTAAAAAAGTACATTCTATAAAGATTTATCTAGGAAACGTATTTATATTCTATAAAAGATTTATATTAGTGATTTTAACAGTTTTTATTTAATAGGAAAATGTATTTCCTTAACTTTTGTTTTTACTTGTTGAAGGTTAGACTTTACACTCTGATCCTGATTTTAAAGGCAACTCAAATTTATGATTTTATTTTTTATTAGACATGAAGATATCTTTTTACATTTTCATGAAGCATTCAAATTGTGTCATCTAATCTTTATTATTATTATACACCCGTAGGCAAAAGCAGCCATAACTTTTTTTTGAAATTTGATTTTTGTCACTTATTCTGTTGTTCTTAAGTAAAGAGAAACAATAAAATAGTTCGATTTCCAATTCCGTGAACAATTTAATGATTTAAATCATTAAAAAATAAAAAAACATTCGAATGTTCGATTTATAAGAATTGTTTTGTTTGACTTTTCTACAAGATAGAAAACCTTGCCTCGATATCACCGTAATTAACGTTAACTACCTTGGAATTCTATATCACTAAATTTAAAAAGTACCCGCACTCAATTTCACTGAGACCGATTTCTTGAACAACCCTGAAAATACTTTAATTAAATAGAAGAGTGTTCATCCAAGATCTCAAAGGTTTCACTTTGTAAATTATAATGTTCAAATAGAAGTTATTTGTTGTTTTAAAAGCCCGAAAAACTATAGAATCACTACCCCCAGGCAAGAAAAAGTGATGAGAGCGGAAAACCTTCAAGGGACCTCAAATTTTCATCGGAAACGGCAGCTTATAGAAAGTCGAATATTCCCACCCAGAAGTTTATCCTCTAGCCCCGTCGGGGCGTTAAACTCGAAGGGGAAAAAACAATAGACAAGGGTCTACTCCTGTCAGAACTTTGCTTTTTGGTAATTTTGACCTGAATTCCTAAATTTCTGAAAAACTGCTCGAGGTTTACAGAGAGTTAATCCATTGATCAGTATACTATGATGTGAGATGAGAATAGAGCCATCCTAAGGAAGTCTAACTTTGGGTCAAAGAAAAAGGCTAAAGATTAGGAACATTTGAAGTTGGTCGAAATACCTAATGCCAAAAATGCTAAAAAAGTTTTAAATAATGGTCCGAAAACCGCCACTTTGTTGTTGACCTATGGTTAAGGAGTGTGAGATAACAAACAAAGTAAAACAGTAAAGTACACAGGTTCGTTTATGTAGCAGATGAAATATATATTGGAACTGTTCGCATTAATGTTCGTAAATTGACGTTTGAACGTAATCGCATAGTTGTTTGGACGTGATTGTAACATTTGATCTATTCGTTTGTGTGCTCGTTTGCATACGTCATATGATGTTGAACGTCTCGACAGCGGTACATGAATAAAAATATAAAAATTGTAAAAGTTGATGTCCAGAGGCCTTGTAGAGAACCCAAGCCCCACCCAAGCTGAGCATTTATCACACTGGCCCAGTCTTTTTCGCCCGTTGTACCGACAAAAAGCCCGTTCGATTAAAAGGGCGAGAAAAAGAAAAATAATTTTCGCTCTATCTTCCAATGCGCAAAAATACGCAAGACTTCTATACAGTCGTGAATTTTGTTATCGAAAAAGGCTCCGACAGACTACTCTAAGAGAAAAGTCTTATGTCCGAAATAAAAAAAAAACACCAACGAGTGCAAACAATTAGAGCACTTTATTCTTTGAAGTGCAAAATTAACAGCAATCTCTGATGCTGGGCCTTCATGCCGCCAGGCTGCTTGTTTTTATTACATCAGCATCATCAGACCTTTCAATCAAAACAAAACCTTTAAGCCTGAAAACCTTTCCGAGATTTTAATAAACTTCAACTTTAAACTTTGTTTTTGTATTATTTTTTTAAGAAACTTCGTGATTATGAAGAATCTACTTCAGACTTTGACTCTCGCATCCCAAATGAAAGCATCTATCAACCTGACTGAAAAATTGCTGGTTTATGTTGGTGGTCTAGTGAACAAGTTTGCTGATGTTGAAGATGGATGGCCAAAGACAACAGCAACATCAATCTTGAAGCAAACTGGTTTATATGCTGAACCCCTCCACCATAAAATTTGCTTCAATAGTGACCATCCAGCCCATTATTACGTTCTTGCTCCATATTGTGACATACTACCAACAATTAATAGATATTACCTGCCGATCAAGGATAAAATAAGACGCTGGTTTATATCAGAAACCGTAACAACAAAGATGTTTGGACATTGGAAGAATAAACACAAGTGGCTTGGAAAACAAGGTGTAACATATCCTTTGAACGAGTTGTGGGATGGCTATCGCTTCAAAGAATTGCAATGGTTTTGGGACCAAGATAGCAGCTGGCCTATTCCACAGAAGTGTTGTAACTGTGGTATTTACATTAATTTGATGGACCTCCAGATTACTAGCAATGAAATGAGGGAAATCCAGTGCTTTCATTGTAACATCAAACAAGTTGTGCAACCAAAAATTGTTTCGGTTGACCCCAGAAATATTGGCTTAATCGGACATTGGGATGCATGGACTCCAAGAATTGGAAGAGGAGCATCGCGTTCAACAGGTAGGCAGAAAAGCTTTATTTTTTTCTAAAAGCTTATTTGATTTACTTTATCTCTCATGTATCTTCATTCCCTAAAAGATCAATTACAATTCCTGGTAATAAGATCTCACGAGTGAAGATTTTGGTAATCAAGGAGGACCTTTATATATATTTGTAATCTTGTTAGCAAGTTGAAGGAGCAATGGGCTTTTCCAGGAAAAAATTGAATATGGGGGTGGAGGATATAAAATCTTTTAGTGATTTAACCTCCGGACAAAGTGACTTTTGGCCCCCGGACAACAGGTTTTACCTACGGGTGAAAAAGCATCAGTTGTCCCCCCCTAGATAACCCAAATTACCCCCAGACAAGGCGAATTTTGATGATTTTTCGCAACCCCCCCCCGAACAATATATCCTCCACCCCGTTGTACAGATATGCTCTGGAAGAGCCCAATGGCTGAGTTGTCAAGGCGCCAGTGCCTGAAACCATCTGTGAAACTTTTGCATCCAGAAAAGCTTTCAATTTTTGGCGTTTTTTGGAAGTTTGTCAGAAGGTTGGGATTCATGAATCATCAGTATTTTCAATTTTTTATCTTTTAAGGTTCTATTGAGCTCAACATTGCAACTATGGAGAAAGTCGATCGTTGCCGTAATGAACATGTATATACATCTACTTTTGTTCCAGAGCGGGACCTTTCAAACCGAACACCAACAGCATTGGATCCTTTTTTAGAGCCGATTGTGTCTGAACTTGAGGAACTGTTTGTTGAAGGTAAATATTTCTCTCAGAACCATATTTCTACGTTGAGCTCTTCCGAATACATACGTATTATTTTTTTCAATGACTTTTGCCCTTGCTGATGAACCGTTGTGTTCTATTTAGTTGTTTTCCTCATTAAAATTTTCATCCCACTATATTCCAAAATTTTTGGGTCCCCTTATTGTTTTTCGTCAGCTATTTGCTGGTTTTGTGGCTCGATTGTTAATGAAAACGCATTTTGTCAAGAATCTTCTTGAAAATATGCTCGGGTAAGTTATGGCATGTCTTAAAATTACCATAATTTTTAGAATTACCATAATTTTTAGATCGCATTAGCCGACAGAAAACGACCAAGTAAATGACTGAACATGAAGGCTTCTATGATGTAGTTTCTAGCCTGATGTATAACCTAATTGTTTTTTCGCTGATTTTCGCGAAAAACCGCAAAAACTGATTATGACGTCATAATCGATGACGTCATAAAAACTAAAAATTGAATTTCTCAAAGATGGTTTATCCAATTGTCTTCAAACTTTCAGCAAAGATGTATCTCGCTTAAGTCGATCATTTGAAAAAGAGAATTTTTCGAAATTTTGATTACATCAGCAGAAATTAGTAAAAAACGAAAAATCCTATTTTTTGCTGCCGTAATCAAAATTTTGAAAAAATCGTTTTTCTAAATGATCGACTCTAGTGAGATACATCATTGGTGAAAGTTTGAAGACGATTGAATAAACAATCCTTGAGAAATTCAATTTTCAAATTTTATGACGTAATTGATTATGACGTCATAATCAGTTTTTGCGGTTTTTCGTGAAAATCAGCGAAAAACAATTAGGTTGGAAACTTCATGGCTACTATAGCCTTCAAATTCAGTCATTTGTTTGGTCATTTTCTGTCGACTAATGCGATCTAAAAATTATGGTAATTTTCAGTTTTTGAGACATGCCATAACTTACCCGAGTGATGCTATATTAAATTTGAAATTTTATTTTATCACGTATTGGGGAATATTTAAATTCAACAGTACGCTGAATTTTTTTTGCGAAATTTATAAATTTTGTGGATTATTGCTAAATCCACAAAATTTGTTTCCTTTAAATTAGTCATCATTATTTTCATCTATGTTTTCTGGTACTGGGTTTCCTTTCATTGTTAAAAAAATGTTTCTATCTTTTAAAAGGTATGGGAGTTGATTACCCGATAGACGTAGGCGAAATCAAAGCTGGTACATTCACTATTCGTTGCATACTCGTTTGTTGGACTGGTGACTATCCCGCACAATGCCAAATTGGAAAACTCTCCAACAAAGGAACTTATGGTTGTCGGGTAGATGAATGTAAAGGTAATTTTCAAAATATTGATAATGTGAATTTTTATGGTCGAGTGGATTGTTTGATATCTGGAAAGACCAAGTGTGCCAATAAAAACTAGCTTAAAATTAGGATTCTGACTCCACTCTTACTAAACAGTCAACTCTTTTTTTTACAGTGTAAACAATTAACATATTTAAAAACTTTCTTTAAATCTGCTTTAAATGTGCATTAATTCTTTATTTGCGACCCCACTTTTTAACTATTGCTTGAATTAACTTGTATTGTGGAAGATTTTTCCAAGCTTTTGAAAAGACCCAAAAAGAAGAAAAAGGACGACGATAAGGCTCCTCTGCCCTGAGAGAAATTTGCACTGTCGAGGAGACTGATGGTAAAAGACACTTTAAGTAAACATGGTCATCAGCTGCTGACTGACAAAAAATTTCTTTCTTTATGATATAATTTCTTGTTTTGCTTGTTTTAGGGGTTTCGGTTGATAGTAGTAGCACTAAATACTACACCGATAACAGGCATCATTTTACAAACCCTCGGCCAAAAAGAAATTTCGATGCTGATTACGAGACAATGAAAGAAATAGAAGAACTTCCAAACCCAGCAGCCAAACTTCGTCGTGCCAAAGAAACTGGCTTAACTGGACTCAGTGTTTTAACTAGCTTGAATTTTCTCTACGGCTTCGACGTGTAGATATGGTCCACGATGTAATGCATCTCGTATGCTTAAATCTGGTTCGGAAACTTTTCAAACGCTATTTCAACGACGAAAACTTTGATTTGAATTACTTTGAAGAAAAGCTGAAGGATTTTCCTTTTACATCAGGTATTTAAGGGTGCAAACATTTCTTTCATTTTTGGTACCTTAACTATCCTGCTTCTAGTCTAGAGACAGTTTTTGGGTTAACGACTTTTCATTTTGGTACATTGGGCTCTTCCAGAACAAATCCGTTCATGGAGGGTGGAGGATGAATTGTCCAGGGGTATTGAAAAAGTTCCAAAAAATTGCAATGTCCAGGGGGTAAATTGCAATGTCCAGGGGTAATTTTTTGTGTCCACGGGGTTGATTTGATGTTTGCCCAGGGGTATAACCCGTGTCCAGGGGGTTAAAAATCAAAATGTCCAGGGGTAATTCATGAAAAAAATAATATATCCTCCACCCCCCATGAACGGATTTTTTCTGGAAGAGCCCATTTTACGTTTTATTTACACATACAGGTAGCTTTATTTAAAAATTGTCTATTGTTACAGATTATTATAATTTTTTATAAACTCATTCTGTAGGAATTCTTATGGTACCCTTATGTTTTGGCCGATTTAACCTAATATTCTTATAAAACGTAATTCATTTTTTATGTTTACTTACAGAAATGCTTGATGGCCACTATTCGAAAAACCTTGCCAGGTTCAACTCTTGGACCGCTGAGGAATGGCAAAAATTTGCCTTCCCAGTTGCCGAAATGCTATTCAAAGACCAACTGAACAATGATGAATACCATTTGACATTTCTGACAGCGAGAATCGTTGAACTGTTGTTCCATCACCGATCAGGGTTAGGGGAAGCTGAGATGGAAACCCTCAAGAAGATATGTTGGCGGCGTCTTGTCCTTTTGGAGGTAATTGTGGGTGAGAAGGAGTGCGTTATAACCGCCCACAACTCTATCCTGAGACATGAAGACATGGAGAGGTTTAGTCATTGTGACAATCTTTGGTGTTTCAACAATGAAAGAGTGGTGAAAAGGTATGTCTTATGCATGCGATGTCTGTCTGTCAGTACTACATACAAAACAGACGTTGACAACGGTGTAAGTTAAGATTTGTAAAATCCTAACTCTTCCCTTTTTCTGCACGCAAACATAGACATATCTCTTACTTCCAGTCCCACATGCACGAGAAGACCATTAAAGATTTTGTTACTGGTAAGCACATTTGTTTTATCTTCCTATAATAACGAATAACGGAAAGCTTTTTGGATTTTATAGGTTGTGTCCAGCGTTGAAGCTGCTAAGAATTTCCCCTTCACAGATGAAATCACACGCGTCTTCATTGGTGCAACTTCCCTGACCAATGTTCGAATAGCCGATGAAGGGGTTCGTGAAAAGATGGCTTCATTGGATCGAGGAAACGTGGAATTCTTTCAAAGTTATAGAGCGTGTTATTTAGAACAACAACATTCGATCCTCAAAATTGGGTCATATGTTTTGGTGCAATCTGGTGACATTGGAAAAATTGTTGAATTTATATTTGTTCAAAACGATAATGGATCATTTAAATTTGTTTGAGTTGAGTTGTTCAGCCTTCAACAATATGTCAACCCACATGACATCCCTACACTAAGACCCACTGGAACCACTGCTGTTGTTGAAGTTGAATGTGTCAAAAGAAAGGTCATCGTCTACTTAAACGAGGAGACATTGTTATGTCGAGATTTTGACAGACCTAATTTTAACTTTGATTTTGATGTAATGTCTTAGCTCGATATTTTAAATAAAATTTGTATTTTGCGGAACTAGGCTCGTGCTTTTTTTATAAGAATAGTGTTTTTCGGCTACGGGTGAGCATAATTCTTATCTTTCTATTGTTCTAAACAATAGACCAATTGTTCTAACACCTAGTTAGTGAGAGCCACTACGTTCTGAAAGCATCCTTCGTGTGCACAGAGTTGTTAAAAGCAAAGTAACTCTTTTAAATGATCAATTAGGTCCATAAGATCACAAAAACGAGTGGTGAGAAAAGTTTTTAACCATTTTGCTGGTCCCCATGTGACCAAGGATTCCAAAAAGTATCACAACATATACCTTAAAATCAATATTTGAGAAGCTATAAAGGAAAATAGCTTAGAAAATGACGTCATCGATGACGTCATCGACAATAAAAAAATCGTCAAAATCAAAAAAATTTTGTTTTGTTTGAAAGAGGACCATCTAGTGAACAAAAAATATTACTACAAAGAAATCTGAATTTCTCCTTATAAGCCCCTGTCAGCAAATTAGTAATTCATTAAATTTGCCTGGGAAAGGTTAGTTCCGGGCACGCCTAGGAATCTTTAAAAAGCTTGAGAGTCAAGTCAAACGCATTTCACAGAATAGTTTCCTATCAAGTGAAATTCAAGGTTTTCTGTAGTAATAATTTTTGTTCCAAAGCAGGTCCTCTTTCAAATGAAACAAAAATTTTTCGATTTCGACGATTTTGTAATTGCCGATGCAGGCCGATGACGTCATCGATGACGTCATTTTTTGAGCTATTTTCCTTTATAGCTTCTCAAATATTGATTTTCAGGTATATGTTGTGATATTTTTCGGAATCCTTGGATAAATATCTTTCATTTGAGCCATATATTCATTTTCAAGCCCCAGCTAAAGTGATGACGTCACATGGAGACTAGCAAAATGGTCAAAAAATTTTCTCACCGCTCGTTTTTGTGATCTTATGGACCTAATTGATCATTTAAAAAAGTTAGTTTGCTTTTAACAAGTTTGTGCACACGAAGAACATTGTAGCTCTCACTAAGTTCTTACACCCTGGTATTCTTATAGAAGTTATTCTCATAAAAAACGTGAATTTGTTTAACTGTTTTATTTTCTTATATGAAAGCTCCCAAAGTTGCTTATATAATATATTTTCTTGATTTCTCGTTGAAGAGAGACATTGGAGATGAAACAAGTTTCCATTCTAAATATTTGAATTTTTACCTTTTTACTTTTCGAAGTATATTTATTGTATATTTCAAAGTATCTTCATACTATGTCTCTTTTTTTGATAAATATTGATTCCGATTTACCTTTCTCAATAATTTGGCGACACATTTCAACAATTGTTTTACTTTTTTTGCGTGTGATATTGCTCTTGTTGTAAAGTGCATGAAGGTTTGGATCTTGCCAATCCTTTCGTTTCGAAAGCTCTTGATTCCAAGCCACATGCTAATCCTTTCGTTAATGAGCAATATTACAGAATATAATAGAAAAAAAACAAAAAATTTTCTCAACTTGAAGATCACGTTGTAGATCCAAGTTCATTGTCAGCAACAAAGCCGAGTTCAGTTAAATTAGGGTCATGGGATACAGTAAAATAACAAGTTTGTAAGCAAGTTTCTAACTTCACTTGTCCTCGGTTGGGATAAAGGAGCGGTTGACCTTGATTAAGCTCTTGTCGGTGTATTGCAAATGACGCGGAGCTAATGTTCATCGACGCATATCTTTGTTACCGATGAAATGCCTCTCACATGATCCTAATGTTGTGTAACACAGTCTTGAGTTACCATAACGCCTTTTTCGGCTCTAAATTCATATAATTTCATACAGTCATCGTGCTGGGTATCATTCAAAACATAAAATTCAAAGTCTGACAAATGTTTCGCTAAATGCCAAGGAACGTATTTCAAATCCTTATTTGTCGTTAGCAAAGGTACCTTATAATACAATCATTTGTGATGTTGTTTTGAGGGGCGTTGTAATCTATTTAGACTACCTTTGCCCATTGTGGATTTAGTTTAAACATCTTAGTTCCTGCATTCAGCTTACTGAGGATTAAGGGATTTATGCCTAAAAAGAAGAGATTATGCCTAAAAAAAAGAAGAATTAGTAGAAAGCAACAAGGTGCTAAGCATGTATAAAAAAGATTATATCCAAAAGTATTAAATAGGTATATAACAATTGAATGTTTTATAATAAAAGTGGATTTCAGAAGGTCGTGAAGAGAGCTTGGATATAAAAATAAATAATTTAAAATAAAAGATTATTGGCTATTATAAAAAGATAACATAAGGGTTAAAAAGAATATGGTTTGTATTACTAAAACGTAATATATGTGTTCGGTGCGTGTGTAGTGGGATATGAGCCTAAAGGCTCTGTCCCAACTGTTTAAAAAATACCTTATAATACAATTACAATATCGTGTTATTGTTATATAATAAAGTCATTTTCAATTTTCAGAAAGATTGTATTCGTGATATTCATGATGTGATGTTTATACGGAAGCACCCAAAAGACCAGGGTTTTGCCACTAATTTTGAATTTTGAGTGCTGCCGTATACTGTAGTTATAAAACATAACCTCATAAATATCATGAATTGTGTAATTAACAGTTGTGTAAATATCCCCCTTCCAACAACCAACCAACCAAAACTAGCTCAAAATTTATTAAGCGTGGAGAACTGTGTTTCACACGCGTGTGGTCTTTATACAATTCAATTTTTACTTATTACATGCATATTTTTCGGAAGGATCTCGTACTATAATTTTCTTGTCAACATGAGAAAAGACATTCGTTAATAACACGCGTGTGTTTTTTAGATATTAAAAATGAATTTGACTTAGTCGTCGTGTGATTTTGGAAAAAACACGCGTGTGTTAATCTGCTTGTTACTTGGAGAAAAGACATTTGTTATTTTCGAAAACACACACGTGTTCTTCATTTTGAGGTTAAATGAATTTGCTCTAAAAAAAATCACAAACTAAAAATTTTAAAAATCACACGCCGACAGAAAATTTCTGTGCAGTAATGTTGGTTTTCACACGCGTGTGATTTGATGATTTTTTTCCTATGAATGAATGCTGCAGAAGATAAAAGTTTTTTTTCTTAAGCATTTTTACTTTATAAGAAACAAACCACGCACCCACATTCCCACGGTCTGTAATATTTTAAAAGAATTACTCTTAGGTGCCAAAGGGACGGCCCCCTCCACTTGTTAATTTTTCGATTTTTTCCGACCCCTCCCGGACCTTATTAGGACCCCCCCTCCGTTTATTACTTTTTGAAAAAATTCCCAGCTACCAAAAGGAAAGTTCCTTGTTTTAGTCTAAAAAGCCTAAATTTAGTCTATTTGGACCCTTTTTACTAGGGTTTTTTAAGGTCCATTTTCCAACCTCCCCCCGGTAATTAGGTCCCCACCGGTAATTAAGTCCCCACCGGTAATTAAGTCCCCCCCATTTATTTAACTTGAAGGGGGCGTACGGTATTTCGGAATAATTGCGGAAATCGACCCTTTTTTCTTTGGAATTTCGGAAATCAGGCAACATTCCTTCGATATTTCGGAATTCTGAAGTTGTTTCGGAAATCGGAGATCCATGAACTTTTGCTTCGAAATTTCGGTGTTATAAAGTTTTTATCCCGCTTTTTCGGAATTGATACATGAAAAATCAAATTTGATGAATAATTAGTCAAAAAGAGGAAAAATACCCCAAAAAACCGGTATCGGAATTGCAAGTATTTTTTAACGGAATTCCGGAAATTTTGGCAAAATCATTCAGTATTTAAGAAATCGCAAACCTCGTACGCCCCCCTTATTACTTCAGAGCGAAACTGTTGGCCTTTCAGCGAACGATCCAAAAGGAAGATGGCGTGAAGGTGGTGGGGTTCATGTCCCCGTAAAAGTATCAATGGTTTTTGCTCAAGCGATCAGTGATATAAAGAAGACATTGACAGATGCAAATATTTCATTCGAAGTACATAACTTGTAACAGCTTTTTGTAATAATTTGCAAACTCATTATATACTTTTCTTATAAAATGAACAAATAACATTGACAAATTGTTTAACTTTTTGAGTGAAATTCTTCGGTTTAATCGAAAGAAGTGCAGAGGGGGAGCAACCTCGTACCCAGTGTATCATAGGCTTTCTAACACTTTCTGATAGCATCAGTCAACGAGATTAGACTTAATTCACACGAAAATTTCTAAATCTCTCTATGACGCAATACATGTTTTTTTTTTATAAGCAAGTGTATGCCCCTTGGTCAGGCTCGTCTATGCTTAAGTTCTCAAAGCATCCAGGCATAGTTTATGCTTATTATATGCTTAAGAATCATGCTTATTATTCACCCCGAGCCAAGCTTTTAATGAAATTTCAGAAATTTTGTAAAAATTTGTTCAGATTTTGGGAGCAGTGGAATGTCTTATTTTTTACTTGACCTCTACCAAACCTATTTTAAACAGATAAAAATGACCACTTGAAAAATATTTTAGGCTGACATATATGCTCATGTTATGTTTAGGAATTCAGCAAATCTGAGCCTTCATATGCTTATAAGCGTTATGCTTATAAAAAAAAACATGTATAATGTATATTTTCTCCAGAATATGTCTTTAATGGCTTAGCAAGGGCCCGTCCAAATAATACGTACGCACTAAAATGTCAAAAATCGAATACCCCATCTCTCCCTGTACGCAAGCGTACGCAAATATTGCTACACCCCCTACTGGTAAGTTACATACTCGTTTCAGTTTATTCAATTTCTGTCCGCGAAAGGTTTTACGCCTAAATTATCAAATTCCGGTTAAAAATGGTATAATTTATTAATATTTTTCTCTCTCTAACATAATCTGTTAGTTCTAGCAATATAAATAATACAATATATAAAAATGCACGATATTCACACAAAACTTGTTGAGCAACTTAAAAACCTGAACCATGAAAATGATGTAGTAATTGACTTTGTTGATGAAAAAACGGTAAAACTGAAATGCGTATGCATGCAAGGAAGCGACGAGATGCCCGTAAAAGGCTGGGTGAGCAAACTAAAGACCCATTCAAACCAGAGAAGACATCAAATAAAGTGTGGTTGGTACATCGATGAAAAAAAACATGATCCAGCCTGTGAACAAGGGTGGTTTTTTACGTAAACTTAGACCTCTCTTTTCCGTACGAGATCCCCATTAATTTACGGCATCATAAATTCACATAATGAAGTGGGGCAGAGCCTAACTGTGTCTATGAGTTTATTACTAGTTACAGTATTTGCGTGATGTTAAGTCTCTAATATTTTTTCCCGTTCTTTCAACTTTAAGTTGCACAGACATTCGCAGCTTCTTTTCCAATACAAAAAAACCCACGGCAAAGAACAAGACCACGACCAGAACCCCGGGGGGGGGGGTACTAGGGTTGGCGAATGAGGGGTATGTGCGGACGGGACTTCCAAAAACCGACCCTTAGAGAGACTGATTTTTGCTGAAAAGGTGACCCTTAGAGAGATTTTTTGGATTTTTTTTTTTCGATTTTTAAAAAGTCATACCCTTAGAGAGACTTTATTACAATTTTTTCTCTGGAATCAAAAAATTTCCTAAAAATGCTGAATTTTCCGACCCTTAGAGAGACTTTGAAAGGTGAAAAACCGACCCTTACCGTCCGCACATACCCATCATCCATTTTTGCCTAAGTGCCCCCCCCCCATCAAAGGTACTTTGTTTTAATTAAGGTTTCCTTAGTATAAAATTTAGATTTTAATTGAGGTTCCTAATAATCCAATCTTGGTGAATTGACCCATTCGTCAAAATTTCTTCCCGCCAAAATTTCTTCTCTTAAGGTACTCCCCTCAAGGAATTACCATTACGATATTTCATTCAAACTTACCTTAGATGGCTGCTGACAAAATTCGTGCGCATGAAATTAAAACTGGCAAGATACTAGGGAAATTATCTCATCAGCAAGCTATCGAGAAACGAAATAATGAGCATACTAATACAAAAAGGGATTTATGAAAACGCCAAGTTGGTAGTCGAGTTGGAAAGTTCGAGAAAGAAACAAAAGATAACTGAGCTGGTATGCGAAGTTACCAGAAAGGAATCTGTCAACACACTTCTTATGATCATAGGAGATTTGAAAGGACAACCATTTTCACCAGACGTGCGTCACATTGTTTCAATCTTGGAGATTGAGAAACAAACACGAACATCTAGTTTGGATGGATATCTTGCATACATGGCTGAACAAGCTGAAAGAAAGGTGGGCCAAATTTTCATTGCTTTGATATTTTAACCCCTTCTTTACCAGGGGTTTTGCACTTCTTTCAAAAAAAAATCACAATTTTTTTGCCGATGTCTCACGCATGCAAGCTTAGAAGGCGCCCAAAACCAGCCTATTTTCTTCAAAATTTTATGCTATGGACCAAATTTGGAGTTTTAAATATTAGTTTCCTTGGGTTAAGTGAGTTAAGTAAACTAAGTCGTAACAGCTGATATCGTATTCTATATATGTTTAAACCGGCTTCGTTTGATGTATAAATGACCCAATGGCATACTTGTAGATTTTACAGATACTATATTTTTACATGAAAGTTTATGATTACAAATTCCTCTAAAGTCTGTCCAGATATAATTGGCAGTGGAAACAAGAATGCCTGTAACTTTTGATAGTCAAATATAATTATGGAAATTTTTTTTGTTTGTTTTAGAGAATCAAAAGCGCTATATTTGAATGTATATTTGGTTGAAAAATTCGCGATTTTAAGCGGTTAAATTTGCGATTACAAAAATTGAGCTTTTTTTCTACATATGATATAACGTTCATTTTTACACCAGTGGTAGTTCAACCTTAGGTTAAGAAGTTTGTTAAATTTCAAGGCAAACAGAAAAGTCCTTCGGAAGATATGGGACACGAAATACCCCTTGGTAGCACTTTTCTGTGAGATATCAAATCTCCAACTTATTACTAAAAACGGGGGTAGTGATATGATTGATAAAACAGTTTTTCGATCATAACACATTTTACGATCTGTTTAATGACCTCATAGCCAAACTGTGTTTAGTGTTTTGGGAATTAGCAAAGTTCTTTAGACTTAAAAATAGCAAAGGTAATATAAGTTCATGCTTATCTTTTCAATAAAAACAATTATACTGTGATTTCACTTCGTTTCGAGATAATAAATGATACCAATAGCAATAATACCAATGCACCAACACTTAACATTTTCCAACTTTTAATTGCACTGTTCAAAAAAGATAACATAACCCCCGTTTTTAGTAATAAGTTGGAGATTTGATATTTCACAGAAAAGTGCTACCAAGGGGTATTTCGGGTCCCATATCTTCTGAAGGACTTTTCTGTTTGCCTTGAAATTTAACAAACTTCTTAACCTAAGGTTGAACTACCACTGGTGTAAAAATAAACGTTATAGCATAAGTAGAAAAAAAGCTCAATTTTTGCAATCGCAAATTTAACCGCTTAAAATCGCGAATTTTTCAACCCAAAAATACATTCAAATACAGCACCTTTGATTCTCTAAAACAAGCAAAAAAAATTTCTATAATTATATTTGACTATCAAAAGTTACAGGCATTCTTGTTTCCACTGCCAATTATATCTGGACAGACTTTAGTTCGTGATAGCTTATGTTTTAAATTTCAAGAATTATTGATCTTGTGAAAATTTGTAAATTTCGCAAGAAAAGAGAAAACCTCAAGTATGACAGGTTCTCACAGGTAACTTACTCTAATGAGATAAAATTTGCGGGGATTAAATTTCGCGGATTTCACGGATTTGGGTTTCATCTGCGAAATTAAGTCCCCTTAAAATTTTGCGGATGAGCTCAACCAAGAAATTAAATCCCCGCGAAATTTTATCTCATTAAAATAGTTTCGTGCTTGTTTTCTCAGGCCGCCCTTGAAAGATTCAAGATCAATCTTCTGCAAACAGTAAACGCCCAACATAAAACCATTGACGAGCAGTATCAAGACGAGACTACAAAGTTGGCAATTCAGTTATAAAAAATACGGCATGACGAAGACTGCGAAGGAATGTACCAGTTCTTATCGGACTTAGTCAGAAATCATAACAAACAAGGGAAAAGATGGACCAGCTCTACGACTACCCTTTTCGCTATGATCCTAGATTACGGTGGCAAACGTGCAGCATTAGAACTGTCACAATTTGTAGGCGGTCCATCTCTCAACTATGTACATAAAGGCGAGGAATGAGTACCCCATACCGACAGAATTATCGGAAGATATCTTCGCTAACGCACGAGAATTTTTCTACAGTCACGTACAATATACTGGACCACTTTTTTAGCTGTAGACGCCACCGTAATCGTACCTTCAATCAAAATAAGACGGGGTAAAGTATATGGTTATGCAACAAAAAATGAAATTTTGGTAAAAGCTGCTGAAAAAATCATTGAAATTGTTGAAGTGAAGTCCAGTGAGGATCTTATTGTAATACACTCTTCTCGAGATGCATAAATTTATTGTTGTCCTCGTTTTCGAACAGATTTCATTGCTTTGAAATTATACATTTAAATCAATTTAAATTCCCAAGAGGCAAACATTAACTCTAAAACAAAAGTACTTGAAATTGAAAATGTCTCATGAGGTGTAAACAACACAATTATCATTGTGAATATGTAATTTTATAGCAATGAAATCTGTTTGAAAACGAGGACAACAATAAATTTATGCATCTCGAGAAGAGTGTATTCATATTTACGGAAAACACCAGCTTATTGCGTTTTTAAGCTTGATGGAAGAAATAAATTAGAGTGTATGGGTTTTCCAAAAAAACGCCTCCAAAATCGAGACCCCCTCGGCACTTCGGAAACTTCAATAGTTTTAATTAAAAAACGCCATTTTTCTCTCAGAAAACTACCGGAACTTTTCTGGTGCTTTCCCTACCATGAGTTGGCTAAGATACGCGTGTCTGCAGTTACTTTTCACAGGATTAGCACAACGCCAAGCTATTTTCAGTCTCTATATAACTTAAATATCTTCTTAACTAGAAGAACTTTTGATTACATATACGTAATTATACGTAATACATTTTCCTTCAGAGTTGGAGTTATAGAGACACATAATGTACATTTTTTAACCATGATTGAGCTTGATCAGCTTCAAATGACTGCGATTGATTCAATCAACATTTTTATTTTCAGTATGCCTCTGAAACCCAAACCTGATTAATCAAATCGGCAATCAACAGAAGCCTTATTGCCTCAATCTTTAATTTGCCAAACTAAATCTAGTGAAATGTGATGCATTTGTTACCCTTTAAAGCTGACATTACCACCCTCAAATAAGCGCAGAATTGAAGAATTGATTCAACAATCCAAATCTTTGATTGACATTCCCTGGTAAGAAGTCTGAAGAAGTAGCTTTTTAGGTACTGTGACTTGGGGTAACTTCAGCATATATATGATTCAACTAGCGTACTACCTCTGAATATTGTCACTTACTGTCATGTCATCCTAGTAGTGTTTAGTCAATAAATAATTTTTTTAGTCAAATAATAATTTGAAAAATGAACTATCTATGCATCATAGCAATTTTTGTCCCTTTTGTGCTTTTGGCTGGATTTATTGGCTGGTCTTGCATCAAAGGGTAGGCCTAATGATACCTTATGGAGATCAATTTTTGCAGATATTTATGAGGTTTTTTCGGAAATTTAATCCTCCCAAAAATTAGTCTTAATTAAATTAAAGTTATTTAAAATTCATGAATGGATTTTTGAATTTGTATCATTTTAAAAGCACAAAAATTTCAAGTGTTTTTTTAACATCATGTTTTTTATGCCATAATCCTACCTACAATTGCTATCATCATAATTTTTAAACGTTTTCAGTCCAATAGATTTAGAGGAGGAGGAGGAAATTGGAGCAAAGACCCCACAGTAAGTGAAGATTCTGACTGCTCTTTTAACTTTTTGTTGTTATGAAATTACATTTTCTTTTAAAGTCTTTGGAGAAAGAGTTGCCAGAACAAGTTCCTGTTAAAGTTAATTAACATTTTGCTAAATTTTCTCGTTAAATAATACAAAAAAACAATAATCAGCCATTTCATTCTCCAAAAGTAATTTCTCATAAGAGCTTTCATTATTTACAAAATGTTATAGAAGGTATAAGCAATAGCTTCTTAAAGTCAATAATCATCATCTTTCTGATGACAGCTGTAGATTATTTAGGTTATTTTAGTAGAATAATAAATATTTGCTTTTTAATTCATTATTCAGATCAGTGGATCCAGTCCAGACCCAGTCAAGTTATGTTTAGATTGAGTCTAATTATGATAATATATTTTTTATGTTCCTTTGTTATCTATTTTTTATAATTTTTTTTATATTACTGTAAAAGAAGAAAAAAGTAAAAAGGTTATAAATTGGAGCTAATTTATTAGCTTAGGTTAATTATCGATCCCGCATCTCCCGCACTAGGCCTTTCAGGGGTTGCTCATCCCGCTTCTACAGGATATCTCTGCTGTCGGCTCTTTGCTGCCATTTTATCTATTTCGGTATTGGCTGCCGGCAATTTATCTAAAGCTAGTCCCGCCTGCTAGATCTCCTTAAATTGATCTCACTCCTATTTCCTACCTTTTCTACTGCCTGATCAGATTGAGAATGAATTTACCTCCCACCCACCCAACAGTTGCTTTTTTCTTATCCTCGTTGTTTGCTTTTACTTTTCTTTTCTATTTTTAGGAAACACCACCAGATGATGTCAACGCATGCTTGCAACCCTGCGGTCTTTCGGTCCTAGAGTTTTTCCTGGTGCCAGGTTTTTTAGCCCAAGGACCAACCATTTGGGATGTGCTGGGTACTTACTAATCGGTGGCTTCAATTCTGAATCTGCCCATTTTAACAAACTTTATTGCCGTAACCATTCACGTTGGCTTGGACGCTATCCACAGCTCTTTCAGTCAATTCTACACTGGCTTGGTCGCTACCAACTGTTTTATAAGATATTTCTACACTGGCTCGGACGCTATCCACAGTAAATTCATACCTCAGATAAATGCTCGGATGCGATCCGCACATACTCAAACACTCATACACTGGCTTGGACGATACCCACAGTAAATTCGTACTCAGATATATGCTCGGATGCGATCCGCACATTCTCAAACACTCACACACTGGCTCGGAAGCTATCCACAGTAATTTAGATCCCACACACTGGCTTGGACGCTATCCACAGTGATTTAGGTTACTCACACATAACTTATTTCTATTTAACATTGTATAGCAATTAGGGGTGTTGGCTTACCTTCGGTAACCATAGGGCCTCCTTCATTTCTAGTGCCTTGTCCTGGCTGCTGAGCCCGACAGTGGACATGCTTATTATCTCTTTAGAGGAAGGTACGCAGCACATCCCCAATGTGACCCCAATGCAATTACCTCGCGTTTTATTCTACCTTGATTACATTTACTTGATTACATTTACTTGATTACATTTACTTGATTAATAAACATTTCGACTCTATACATACTTTGTCTCTATTATTCTCTGATCCACTTCTTAGGCAAAACAGGATCGACATTTCGGACAATAGACTAAGTGATTGTAGCCTTCTCTCCAAATTCATTTCTAGGTTAGCTATTTCGGACAACATATTACACAAAACTCTCTGTTATTGCTTTTACATATATCACAACCTTCTCCACAGATCAGATAATTAACGTGTGTTGTGATGGAACCTCGTAATGAAAGGAAAGTTCTACTTATTGTTGTCTTTGATATTCAATTTAACAGTTATACCTCAAAAAATAATTTTGTTTTGTTCTGTCTCTTTCTTTACTGAACATGTTTTAGTCTTTGCTAACAGTAACCCAGGACATTATATCTTCTTGATTGATTGGATTGCTTCTTACTTTTTTTTCTCATTTAGAATATTTTAGAAAAAACTACAGTAAAATGAATAGATTGAGAACTAAGCCGTTGTCACCAAGTTTTTGTGGGACAGGTGTAGACCCTGATGGATTCCTACCTTGGCACATCTCAGAAACAATAGGTAAGGCACTTTTTCGTTTCTAAATATTAAATAAAGCATCTCCTCTGATGTTAGTGGAAAAATTCGAATTTAGCTGGAATTTTAATAAAGCTATGTGTTTGGAATTTAGCTGCACTTACTGAATGCTTCACTTCAGTTTTTGATTCTTTTTCTAGGTTATGGAATTGTCACATCACGGAATTTCCAAATCAAGGACTACCTTCTGGAATATATAGGTGAAAGAATCAGCACGTTTCAGAATTTTGAATAAAAAATATCATTTATAAACATCTTATTTTAAAATTTATTTTGAAAAGTTGGATGGAATCTATTAAACTATCATCTTGCGCCTAATAATGTTTAATTGTGAATTTATTAGTTTGAGTTTTTCTGTCTTTCCAAAGTGAAAAGTTATGCTTTTAGTAATTTCTATTTTTTCGGAATTTTTATTTAAGCTTGTTTGATTTTTATTAACAGGTGAAAGGATCTCTAAAGACGAGGCTTTAAAAAGGGAAAGCATGTACAAAGAGGAGGGGATTGGATGCTACCTTTTTGATGTTGACGGAATCAATAAGAAAATCTGGTAATCATAAAGTTTATTTTATAACAAATTCTCCTACCAAAAGGCTGAAAATTCATTGAATTGGCAAATTCTGTATTCTATGATGGCTAAAATTGTTTATTTACCAAGTTATAATTGAATGGGCTCTTTCAGAAATAAAGACCATTGATGGGAGGGTTGGAGAATATTACTTTTTAAATTCCCCTGGACATATCTGAAAGTCACAGGGTTTCCCTAGCCAGGAAGGCAATATTTCATATAACCGTTTCAAATTTGCAAGAAAAAGGTTTCGCTTCCTTGTAAGAACTGCGAAAAACCAATCTACTGTTGACTATTACATAAAAGTCGATAAATTAAAGAAAACTAGACCAGAATCGTATTGGAAAAACATGAAAGTACATAAGTCATCATTACATAAGCTTTTCATTATAAACGGGAAGACTTTAAAATCTGAAATTACTTCAGAATTCAGCCTGGAATAGACACTATTGACAATGCTGGAGGTAATGCTCACCTCGAAGACATTCTCAAAGAGCTGCCAACTGAGGAGAATGGCTTTTGTATCACACAATCAGAGGTAGAAAGTGCAACCAATTGCTTGAACAAAGAAAAATCACCCGACCCTTTCCACATACTCAGTGAACACTTTATCTACGCAATCAATAATGAATTCCTGCACTACATTACAAACCTTATCAACCGAATATTCCAAGAAAAACATGCACCAAAATCCCTAAGTCTGTCGGTCATTATCCCACTTGTCAAATCAAATAAAAAATCATTAAAGGACCCCAACAATTACCGAGGAATCAGCAGTATGCCAACCCTCAGTATGCCAACCCTTTCCAAATTGCTAGAAACCATCGTCCTGGAGAAATGCCCTGTCCTCAAAGCTTCACACTCTTCTCAGTTTGGATTTACCAATAAGTCATCCACAGTACACGCAGAACTCTTACTGCAGGAAACAATCAAATATTATAACTAAAACAGTTCACCCCTGTTCATCTGCAGTTTGGATGTCAGTAAGGCGTTCGAAGATCTTCTAGCAGAAATCGGCAATCACAAACATGGAACGTTCCTTACAGATGGAATTAATACGTCAGTTGTTGCCTTAGCTGATGATTTGATTCTATTGAGCCCTACCCTCCGTGGTTTACAAACGTTTGTTGATATCTGTGTTCGCTATGGCTATGACCACAACCTTAAATTCAACCATACAAAGACACAATATTTAATATCAGGCATCAGCCCCTTACCAGAACATACGATCATTCTTGATGGTGCACAAATCTCACCCCAGAGCAAGCTGAAACACTTGGGCTTTCTATGGCAAAAGTCAATAAATATTCTCCAACTGAACAGTCATATGGATTACCGTTCTGAACGATGTTCTGAACGACAGCACTCGTGGATATGCTATGTCAATAATGTCACTCACCAATCGCGATCGCACGCTTTCAATAGTGGACGAAATTAATTTTCGTTGACTGTATTCTGAATAGAAAGCGAAACCGTATTGTCACATGCTTTCTGCCAGAGTCGACAGAGCATTTGAAACTGAAAGAATGCATTGAAAACTGACACGAGCCAGACTGTAGGCTAAAATTCAGAACGATTTTGGAATCTGCTATACCTAGATAGATTTTGTTTTAACCCAAAATGTTTCGTCGATTTATACAGTTATCGTCATGCTTTTTCTTGTGGATTTTCCTATTGCGATGTGAGGCTTTATTCACATATGTTTTAGTCATTCAAGGCCTCATTTTTTGTTTGGTTAAACAATTCCTATTTATCTCAATTAGGTCGTGTCTTTTACTATCTTTAGCTCTACACGCCTACGCACACCAGAGATTTTCCATTAGGCCCGATTTTTAACTTTATTCTTGAACGGCCTCATGGGGCCACATGGTGATCCTAGGGGCAAGATTGCTGGCATACCTCCGGATAGGCCCCGTTGGTCAGCGCAATCTCTCCTCCAGGACAACTAGTAACCATATGAGTTCATTTTTACATTTTTAAGAAAAACGAAAACTTGTAGATATATCTAGAGGACAAATTTTTATTATTTATACCACATTGTTTTGGTGATTAAAGAGATTGAAACAAAAAAATAAAATGCGTCCCATATAAAATGTTCCTGTTCTACTACAATGAAAACTATAATCTTGTTTTTATAAAAACTGACATTTCTCTCAATTTTTTTCGTACAGCACCTGACCCCGAGAATGTAGTAAACCCCGAGAATGTAGGTTTCTCATTTTTTAGCATTGTAGCCCTAACGATAGTTCAACTTCATAAAAATTTGTTTCAGAGCATACTGTTACATCTTACTGATTATTTCTGGACAGAAAATTTTAACTTGAATTAATTTTTTTCAATGAAAATCTGAATGGAAGTTGATTGGATATTACCCGAACTGAGACATTTTTTAAATAAATCCTCTCTAAATCGAAATCTATTGGAATTAAGTTATGATAATAGGGTATTTTCTTAGTCCTAATGAACTAAGGAAATGGAGAAAATAGTCCATTTCAATATTTACTGTTCTGAGTTAGACATTTTGACGAAAATGTTTGAACGGTTAGTTGACCTACAATTTGGGGGCCTTTATAACCCGACATAAAAAGTCTGTCAAATTATATAAAACTTGTTTGTTGTACTTTTATAACATGAAAGTACTACCTGAGAGATGATTAATGTTGAAATTTTGAGCTTTTACGACGTGTCCCAGACCCGTTGGGGCCCCGGCCCAATCAGAAAATTTGCCTAAGTTTGGAGCAATAGAATTTCTATTCCAATTTGGACTTAAGTAGAAATTTTTGGACCCGTTGTGGGAAAAACATCCACCGGGGCTGTGAGGTAGGGGTGTTGTTACATTATTCACATATTTCAACACAAAATTTTCAACCTACAAAATAAAAACAACTTTCTTGTCTCTTCGTTTCGTCCTTCCTTTTACTTTTCCTCATTTGTAGTACGATGAAATTAATACATTTGTTAATTTTTTGTCAGCGTATATTTCTAAAGTATGAATTTCACTTAGAGAACAATAATTTCCGATGAATACCGAAATTCCATTCTCAACAACCGAATCTTTTCACCTACATTCTGGGGGTTAAAAAGTGAAAAATTCCAATTTTCAGAATAACAAAATGCTCTTTAGAATATTGTTTTCGCATAAAACATTTCTAAAATTTGCTGTTAGAATTAATCCAATTGAAAAAATATCAACATTTTACTATTACTAGATTTAAAGCCATAAAACCAAACCTACATTCTGGGGGCTATAACGAAAATGGGAGTCAACTTCAAGGACCAAAAAAATTGGTGTATCTATCAAAAGTAATGAAACTAACCCCTGGGAAAGGATTTTGGGAGTTCAAAATTTCGTTGAAAATATTTAATATCTTTTAAAATGCAAATCTATATCTTTCAGGTCTGATTCAAATTTCACCTACATTCTCGGGGTCGGGTGCTGTATATAGCAAAAACGTAATTTGCCATAATGCCAATCATTTTAGTTTTTAATAAGAATTATGTTACAAAGAAGGAAATAAAAGAACAAAAACGCGATACAAAAAACGTGATACAAAAAACGTAATATCTAATTTATCAAATACGATATAAGAATATAATTGTTCACAATAGAGAAATATGTAACACAATGCCAGATAAAAGAACTGATTACTTGAATATGTTTTATACAGTACAAGAAAACAACGACTTCTATGGTGGCAGAGAGCTGCCACCATTTTTTTCTTAAAATGAATTCTAAAATGAAATTTTTCTGATATCAAATTAAATTTTTGACTAGTTTTTTTACTTTTAAAATGAAATCAATTTTACTTTTAAAATGAAATCTTTTTTCTGGCCATAGCTCTAAACCACATGAAAGGTACTTTCCCATGTGTACTGGAATTTCCCGTTTACGCGCGCAACTAATAAGAGAATAAATAACTGCTATAAAAGATTATTACTCTGGCGCAGCAATGGCTACGAATACGAACGATTGGCTTTATGACAATAATCTTGAAAGCGATCTTAACACATATGTTAATCAAAAGCTCAAAAGAACAGAAATTTTAGACTTTCTTAAAAGAGATTTTCCACAATAGCCATGGAGCTTAAGAACTCTGGATCGACGGTTAAGGGCCTTTGGCATACGATATATTGACTCAGATGTTTCAATAGACGATGTTCGTGAAGTTGTTGGCTTGGAGCTTGCTGGCCCTGGAAGACAGTTAGGTTACAGAGCCATGCAGCTTAAAATTAGGCAAAACTATGATATGAAAGTATCTAGAGACCAGGTGCACGATGTAATGTACGAAGCCAATCCACAATTGTTGAGAGATAGACGTCCAGCATTCAAAAAGAAGAAAAAGAAAATCCCATTTGCAACGAAAGGCCCTAACTGGGTGCTATCAGTAGATGGTCATGATAAACTCATGGGTTATCAAAATTGGACTTTTCCTGTTGCCATTTACGGCTGTATTGACACAGCTAGCCGAAAAATACTATGGCTGAATGTATGGGTTACGAATTCTAAACCAGAGCTTAAATGGCAACAATTCATTCGTTCTTACGTGAAAAGCAAAATGACTTGGAAGAGCCAGGAGATTCGATAATATATGGTCCATCAACCAGCAATCAAGTAAGAATAGCCATGAGGCACATTTACACGTTTTTTATAAGCATCAGGTAATTTTTCATTTTTAATAAGCATGATTATAGAAAGTCCATTTTATTGAGCCTCAAATTTGCAAAAAAAATTGAGCGAATTGTAACTGTAAATTAAGCCTATGTTTATAATTTGACTAAAAAATTGTTTCCTCCTTTAGATCGAAAGATGGTGGAGGGAACTCCATGAAAGATTGGAAAAATATTTCAAAGATGGTCTTGTATCGTTAAAGGAAGAAAATCATTACGATCCATATAATTCTAAACACAGGTTATCTTGAATTTCTCAGTTTTAATTTGGAGTCTTATTATAAGGCGTTTCATTATCTTATAACAAAAGGCCCAAGGGCATGAAGGCCCAGAGCTAAAAATAAAAGGTTATAACGATAACACATCATGATTGTTTCTAGCCTACCCAACAAAAGGAGCAAAAAAAAACATGACGAAAGTCTGTTTTGTATTTTGTACTCTTCGTGCATAGAAACACACTTCTATTAGCCGAGGTGAAATAAGAAAGTGAAAATAAAAGAAAGGCTTCGTGACTATATAAAACCTACTAAGAACTAAGTAAAAAATGAATAAAAACTACCTATATGTAAAAAATAAAAGCTTTAAAACCAGGGTAAATGAGTCTGCGGAAAAAATTATTAACTTAAACCTTAACATTTTAGAAACATTTTGGCTTTTATCATGATACCTCTAATACAAAGTTGTTGGATGAATTTAAAGACGTAATATGGAACCCACACCGTATACGATTTCAAAAAGACACTGTAATGGCAGATGGCATACCAAATCATATTTACGACTTTCCTGAAAACTATGACCTCGAAAGATGCGGTAAGTTTTGGGTAAAAAACACTCTGGGGAAGCAGGGGAAAGGGGATGTTCAAAAGTGATACTCTTGGGCCCGCTAATAAGATCATAAACAAAAGATTTACAAAAAAAATAAAGCAACAATGTTAAAATATTAGTTTAAAGCAAAGGAATCTGTATTTAAAAAAATCCTTTTGTCTTAGGTTTCGACGTACAATTAGAAGACCTACAAGAGGCTGCAAGATTGTCTGGCGTTTTAGATGTACCAAACGATTTTCTTTCACAAAATGATCGGCGATTATGTGAAACAATTTTAAGCGATCCTGAGAAAGTAACACCAGAAGATTTCGTTCAAAGTTATCTTAACCTGAGATATTCAATCAATTTCGAACAGACGGAGGACAACACTTATGGTTCCAACAATGAATAGTATGTGTATATATTGGACATAAATGTAAAATATTTTCAAAAACTACTGTAAACTTTAAATGTTTTTATTTTATATCTTGAAGTTCAATAAGTTTACAATATCTATTGCATTCGTGAGATGACAAAAAGTTCTTGATTGCTCCATCAGTTAGATTACCCATTGTGAACTTAAGAGCACCATCTGAAACTGCCGTATCAGAAGTAGCAATTTCTGGGTCATATAAAACATAGTCTGACCCCTGAATATCAAAAAGGATAAATTTTCCTTCTGATTTCTCATACGTGAAGTGCGCCAGACATTCGGCCTTTGCCACCAATGTTGGGTTTAATGATCGATGCTAGTATTGTTGATGTACTTTTTGAACTCGCCTTCTACAAATTCCTCAACCATTACAATTTTGTTGGTTCCTTCCACAACACCAAAAAACGCTTTGTTATATCTGAAGATCTCCCCAAATTCTTCACCAGGTCATTTTGCTTCAACACGTCTTTGCATTTGCGATGCTAAGTTTTTAGCTAGCATGTGTACTTGAACAGCCTTAAGTGCAAGACTTTTCTCAGGCTCTTTGCTTGTTAGAAGTTCATTTATGTCCTTCAAGTGCCCAAAGAACTCCTCCTTAAATTTCTTCACAACAAACTTTTTCTTTGTTTTGAAGCACGTTGCCTTGAAATTTCTAAAAGCCCCTTTGGCAAATGCAACATCTTCGATATCGAAAAGCCTTGTGGCGTCATACAACCATTTACTAATATCTACGTCGAATGAAGAAAGCTTAATTGACACCGGCTCCTTTACCTCGTACCAGCCGTATCCGGAACCAGCCTTCATCATTGCTGAGAGTGATATACTTTGGGCGTAATCAACGGGTTCACCTGGCTTCGGGACGCTCCGTCTATTGGGAGCGATGGTGCTAAATGAAGGCAGTATGACACGCTTTGAATCTGATTCATCTCTCTCATTTGATCCTGAGGGCGATACAACTGATGAATCTGGCAATGGCTTGCCAACTACCGAAACAAATCTGATATAAATAAGTTTGAAATTTTTCACGTGTGCTAATTTGGTACAGGAGGGCCCGTTTTGAGACGCCAAAACATCGCATTTCTTGGAGTTTATGTCTAAAATTCGATTTTTGTAGTAATCCACACACGCAAATTTAATGTTTTCTATGCTTACTTCGTCAAAAGGAAAAGGAACAAACTCTTGTGGTCCCAAGCGTTTATATTTCATCACTTTTCCTGTCGCTACGGCGGATTTTTTTTCCGTCAACGAACGAAGACCTACGCTAGCGGCCGAATACCTATAAAACTTTAATGCGTGGTTTTCCAGCGGCCGAAGACCTACAAATTCAATGTGCGATCAGTTTTCACCGGCCGAAGACCTACACAAACGGCCGAAGACCTGCAAAACTTAGAAATTTGAGAATCTAAATCTGAGCCAGCGGACGAATACCTTTCTTTGCCGCATGAAAGTTTTTCGCACCAAACTGCCATTCAAGCAATAAATTTTTAATATTTCGTGAAATAAATTGATTTCGTGATAAGTCACATGAAAACATAATGGTACTCGGTAGCACATTTCCTACGAAATTCACCTAGAAACTCAGCATATGCTTGTGATGGAGTCATACCAGATTCAAATAGCTTTTTTATATAATTTTGCGTTTCCTCTGAAATCAATTTAAAGCTTAAAGCATGAAGAGAATTGACGGGGTGATTGTGTTTATGCTCTATATCTATGGTACATCTAAATGGAGTTGGTTGTTCATTAGAATCACTTTTAAGTATCTTAACCGACATCTGAAAGGGACAAAAAGTATTCCTGAATCTTTTGGTTGGTTTCTTCTCCAATATTGACTTGACATCTCTTGTCTTTTCGTACCTTGTGTCGTGGTAGCATCTATAAAACACTCGCTCCGAATAGATACTCTTCTCAGTGTTCTTTTTTCGGGTCCTAATTTTCAAGGTTTCACCCGTGTATTTTGAGTAGGTTTCAATAAAATTTTTGAGATCTGTGCTGAAAGATATATCTCATTTTATCTCAATATCAGTTTCATGATTTTCATCACAAGAAAATGTAACAATTTCGTACTTTGATTCGATTTCCTCAAAAATATCAGCAATCAAATCCCTCTCCATGTTTATAAGAGTATCATTATGTTTTCATGTGACTTATCACGAAAAGAATTTATTTCTCGAAATATTATAAATTTATTGCTTGGACGGCAGTTTGGTGCGAAAAACTTTCATGCGGCAAAGAAAGGTATTCGTCCGCTGGCTCAGATTTAGATTCTCAAATTTCTAAGTTTTGCAGGTCTTCGGCCGTTTGTGTAGGTCTTCGGCCGCTGAAAACTGATCGCACATTAAATTTGTAGGTCTTCGGCCGTTAGCGTAGGTCTTCGGCCGCTGGAAAACCGCACATTAAAGTTTTAAAGGTATTCGGCCGCTAGCGTAGGTCTTCGTCCGTTGACGGAAAAAAAATCCGCGTCGCTACGCTACTCAATCTCTGGACGATCATTTCACCATCAGTAACTAGATTTGCATCGGCGACTCCTACTCGTTTATCTTCGCCTTTCGTCTTGGCCCGAACTGCAGCAGCATGTTTTGCCCATGCTTTCTTTCGATCTTGAGACATTTTTTACTCCTTTGCTTAGGTCTTCTTCTCTGACTTCTTCAATCAATCTGACATCGATATGAACAACCAACAAATAACAACAACCAATAAAGACCCTCGTGGTGTATTCACGAATTGTTATGTTTTCCCCTTAATTGAACATTTTCACGTAAAAAAACAAAAGAACAAGGTTTTGAATAGTCCATTATGTTCTGCACATTTTTTCTTTCGTCGAAGTTCTCTATAATAGTTATTTGAACTACGGCGTTCTTAGAACGCTAGAAATGTTCCTGTTTAACTTCACGAAATCATAATGAAGTGACATTTTATATGGGACACTCTGTAGAAACTAGCTTCTCTTGTTATCTTAAGGGAATATTTTTTCATGGGTAGTAAATTTTCGCGTCTACTTAATATCCCAAGTTTTTATTTAGTAACGTTTAAATTTTTCGAAAAGACAAAATCGCGAAATTAAATACACGCGAAAAATTTCAAAATAGGCCGAAAATCGGGAAATTATTTCTTACATTGTGTAACTATCTTTGTCGCCATTTTGTTACAATGTTAATGCTGTTTTTGAGCCTAATTTCCTGTGCTTCAAGCAAAACCAGTCATTTTCTTGTTTTAATTCTTTTCTTTGAAAATATTCAATTTAGTTAATCGGGAAATATAGTAGTTGCGAAACACGTTTCTCGAAAATAATTTTGCGATTTGCCGAAATTTGGAGCCTGCGAACATTAGGTAACTGCTGATTTCGAACAATTTATTTTGCATATTTCTGAAAGGGGGAGAGTAGTGAGCCCTGAGAAAGTTCACAGGCACCAACTGCCAGTAAATTTCGCTCGCCACCCTCTATTTTGTTTCGCTGGTCACTCTGAAAATAATCTAACCCTGGTAAAAAATTAGTTTTTATGCAGTGCCAAATATTGATGATGATGATGATGATGATGAATTAAGCGACATATATAAAGAAGATCCTGCCATATCCAAAACTGGTGAGAAATCTCTAATAATGTAAAAGATCGGAAATGGAAATAACTGAAGTGATAAAGACTAAAGTTCTTTGGAAAATCCCCACGGATGTTGGCTTGCCTTAAAAGTTAAGATCTTCTTGTTTGAAACTTCTTTGTGAAAGTCGTAATTTCTTTGATTTAGATAACACCGAAGATGAAGATGATGAAGACGACGATGCTGAACCAATTTTATTTGTACCGTGGAAAACACTGAAGTTTTCGATGATTTTAAATCATGGATACAGTCTCCAGATGGAGGCTTGAAAAAACAACGTCAGGCTGAGCAGCAAAAAAAACAGGTTATGGTTATCCTGAGAGACGCCAGTGAACATACTTTTGAAATAAAAAAACTGTTTAACCGGAAAGCGATTCGGGACAATTGGTTTATTGCTTTCATAAAAGTGCACCGGGTATGACGAAATCTTTCTTACCTTTACTCACTTCGATTTTTCTACAAATTTATTCAAACAGACCATCCGCATGGCTTGAAGGAATTCGAAGATAAGTGCCAGGAAATGAAAAACATTATGGACGGTTGGATAACCGTATATTGCAAGCATCAAAAGGAACGTCAGTGCGTAAATGAATTAAAACAACTGCAAGAGATGCTCACCTCTGACGATATTAACAAGTTCGACGAGTCTTCACAAGTGAAGGCTAGTCGAAAAGTTTTCGCATTGAAGCATGTTCAGGCACACATCTCAATGACAACTTTGTATCGGGAAGAGATTATTTGTTAACCTCATTGTGTCTGGACAATGCCTCAAGAAGTGGTGCCTTGGCCAACATGACATTGGAAGAGTTAAAAAAGGGTAGTGTTGTAGAAGGTAGTTACAACATAAGTGTTATTGATCACAAAACACTTGATGGTCCATGTGTCATTGCCGTGGAAGATGATCTACATAAAGTACTCAAAAAAAAAACTTTTAAAATCTTTATCCAATAGACTTGAAATTTTGAAAGTGTACACCAAATTATGAATTGTCATCTTCGGTGAAAATTTTGGCATCATAAATGACGTCATTATCACGTGATGATGCCATGTCCTTTGAAAATGCCGACAATAGGAACCCCCTCTAACTTATTTTCAATTTTACTTTTTTTGTTCAAATTTTTTGAGACAACTCCACATGAAATGAATTTTTTGGGCTGAGGGTAAATTCTTTGCCATCTGTTGGTATTGTGTATTTTACATTGTTAACCAGTTACTTTTTCGAAGCGGGCTACACGGCTTTTTGCGCAATGCAATTGGTTCTTTTTGCATGACGACAGGACTACACTGTCCAGAGTTGCCCGCTGTTAGGATAATTCATTGCAATGTCACTTTTTTAAAAGGAAAATGAGCACTGCGTTGTCTAATTTTTCATTTTGACGTCAGAAATTGAAACAATTGTTGATCTCTATTCGCTTGTTTTTTTTCGCTTTTGGTGCTATTTTTTCCAGATAAAGCGTGATAAATCAATCGAAGCTGAAGAAAACGGTTAACAAATACAATAATGACCAGTTATTTCGGGCTGTACTATGAAATATTACCCTCGGTCATGGCAACAACCTCGCAAGCTTGGTCGTTACTTGACTCCGGGCAATATTTCTCAGTACAGCCCTCACAGACCTTACGCCCCCAAAATGTATACACATTTTTTATATAAACAACTCCAATTTTAGATTATAAAAACATGTGTATTAAGAGAATTTGCCTCGCGAAATTTCAGCGAAAAGAATTAACGTGAAAAAGGTTAGAGGGGGTCCTATCTTCGGCAGTTTCAAAATATTATGACGTAATGACGTCATCAATCATGCCGAAATTTACACCAGAGATGCCAATTCACATTTGGTGCACACTGGTCAATTTTCATGTCGATTTGATAAGAGAAGAAATTTTTGCCAAGAAAGCCCATTTTTCCATTTTTTTTTATCAAACTGTCAAAAATTTCGTAGGATTAAATGCTCGTGGTTTCGGCGAAAACACGGGGAAAAAAGCGAGAATTAGTACCCTTAATGAAAAGTACTCTTTCTTTCAATGTCAAATTAAAATGTCTTCCAATTTCTTTTTTATTCAGGTATTTTCGCAACAAACTTGAGGGGATAAACCGATCAAAGACCAGTATCGCCTTCGTCTCATGGAGTGGCAACAAGATGATTAGTTCAATGGTGACAGGGCAGAACAAATCGTATTGGTCCAAATGCGTCGGTTTGACCGCCAAGAAACCACTATTTAGTACAACAAGGTCAGAAAATTCGCCGTTACACAGACCTATGAAGAACGACCTGATTTAAAAAAAGATGTGGCCATGTTAATGTGCCACTCAGAAAAAACTGCTGCCAAATCGTACTATTTACAAGAAAAGAATAAAAACGGAAGCAAAACTTCAAAAATGTTACACGCTTTAATGAGATCAAAACCTTCCCCTCGGAAAATAATGCTGAAAAAGATGTTGAAAAAGTGCCGGAAGAGAAAGATGGAAAAATGTTGGAAAAGAATGTCGGGAAAGGGCGGGAAGAGAAAGATGAGAAAATACTGGAAAAGAATGCTGAGATCAGTGATTTGAGAAGTGAGACAAAGGACAGTGTTGGATCGGACAAAGACAGTGTTGAATTGGATGTTGAATTGGACAGTGATTTTGAAGATCGGAAAAGAGGTGGTAAAAAACAGGCAGAGCAGATTTTACCATCTCTGAGAACAACGAGATAAATAAGACCTTCAAAGACTGGATTCAAACCACTGTTGTGATACGAAGAGCAGACATTGGGATGATGTGTTAAAATAAATGCAGTGAAATGTTGAAAAATATGAAGTTTACAAAATGACGGAAAAAATCAGGAAGGAAAGGACGAAATTTCAAAAAAATAATTAGAATTTGATTTTAACAAATATTATACACGCTTTTTTTATAGGAATAGTTTCTATAAAAATATTATGATAAAAATCGGCCATTTTCACTTTTCGTTCGAATTAATATGAGACTTTTAAAAGGTAGAAAGAAAATTTAGAAATGTAAGAATACAGTACGACAAGAATATTATTCAACTTCGATTTTTTTCTTAAGAATGCTTCATCCTCAGCCAAAGAACACTAATCTTATAAAAAGAGCGTGTACATTTTTACCGAAAAAGGTGAGCGCAGCGGCTAGGGATCTAATCTTCTGGTTTCTGTAAATGTGGAATTGCTAGATTTTCGGTTAGAAGGACAAGGTTAAATTACTTTTCAGTGTCTTATTTTTGTGCCTTGCATTTTTTCTCTAACTTGATCTAAAGCATCAAGATTAGGACTGTCATTAATTTGATGTATTAATCGTAGAAATTTTAGCGAGAGTAATTTTAGCGTATATAAAAGCGAGTCAGGAAAATCTTGATTTTTTTTGGATTTATTTTAGCGAATCACGGTTTCAAAAAATTTTGCGTGGATAAATTTTAGCGAATACTTGTCTGAGAAAATTTCGCGTTGATTAATTTTAGCGAATCGCCATTTCCAAATAACTTTTTGAGATGTATTTTGGTGAAAGTTCGAGATATAACGGAGGTTCGAGATAAGCGTGTGTTTTTAAGCCTACATTTTCTTACAGAACTCTAGGGACCGACAAAAATAAATATCTTTATTAGTTTTCGCAAAAATCGTAAAAAAAAAGAAGAAAAAAACTGGATTTATTTTAGCGAATTGCGTTTTTGAAAAATTTAGCGCGGATAAATTTTAGCGATCTGTCGATTCGGCGTGTTTTAGCGAGATTAATTTTAGCGAAAATAGGGAAAACTCGCTAAAACGCTAAAATTAGTCTCGCTAAAATTTCTACGATTAAAGTAGTGGGGAGATCGTTGAAATATCCGTTGTTATTCGATTCCTTATTCCTGACTCACTCATGTCTTAAAAATAGATCTTCTGTTCTTGAGTTTTCACCCCTGTTCCATAAAAATATAAAAGAATACCTAGTAAGAACTAAATTCACTGTAACCCAACCGTAAACTACTATTCCGAAACTTTTTCACCAACCTATAGTTTCTAGCATTTTTAAACATTTTTAAACATTTGAAACATATTTTGACATTTTAACGAATTTATGTTAAGATATTCATAAGATACATTCTTACGTATAAAAATATCAAATATTAGTAGTATAAACCTAATCCCTGGATAGAGCCATCTAGTTACCTACGCCAACGTAGATCCACGCCTACAAATACGCCTATTTAAAGTTTAACTACGCCAGTTGATTTATTTATTTATATTACACTCATTAAGAAAGAACACCAATACTCTACACCCGCCATCAATTTTCACACCCTTTTTGAAACATTGATAACTATAAGAACTTTTACTATAAGAACGATAAATAACTAAATATATCTTAAAATAAAATATATTCTTGAGTCATTACAACAAGTTTTGGTTACTTCAAAATTGTGAGCCGGTTCAAATCTTCTGTGCCCTTTACTCAAAATTTGTTGAAGATTTTAGGTGGGTTGAATCCAAACATTTGAGACCAGTCCAAGTACAAAGTTATTGTTCTATATTTCACTTTAAAGTATATCTTATAAACATTGCCACTGTTCTTTAGTTATATGTGCTCAACTAAAATAACAGACCGGTAGCTGGCTTCACATTCTCCACCCAACTGTGCTGCCTGTCAGACTTATATAGACATTCTAAGACTGGGGAGAGCTAACAGAGACATGACAGCCAGTTGGGCAAAAGGTCACAGGGGGACTTGCTGACTGTGAAACACTTTCAGTATAGACCTTGAGCAGTCAACAAGTGTGGGAGCTCAGATGAGCGAGACATCTGAAATATACTAATTAAATTAAAAAATGAAATACTATCCTGTTATACAATTATATCACTTCTCGTTCAAGAAATACTAAGAAATAACATCAGATAAAATAGAAAGGATACAAGGAGATACAAAGTATATACACAAAGACTAAAGGTATAACTCCAACACTCACCCCAACTTTTCAAAAAGGGTGACAACATCAACCATATAAACATCAATATTTTCAATGACAAACAATACTCGATTGACTGATTAGTCTATTACCGCCTATGACATCTGGTCCACCCGTATCTTCAGTCCGGTCCTTCAGGTCACCGAGACCCTTCACCTGACACCCTCGTCCAACAATGGTCTTCAGCTTAGGTCCTTAGATCAGTATCCCTTGCGGAATACCAATCGTCACCCCTAGCACCCTCGCCCAACAATGCTCCTTGGTGGCGTGCCAGATATCATGCGGAGAGTCCATTTGGAATCTCAAAAAGTTCATTTAGTTCATTGATGTAACAATAAATACTTGAAGAATACGTTTGGTTTTCATCAGGAACTTATAAATCATTTTACGAAAACGTTGGAACGAAAATCCATAGAGCCCTGGAGGATCAGCAATCTACTCCAGGGTGACGACGAAATTGAAGCTGGAAGATCAACATTCTTCTCCATATTGAACGTATATCAACAACAGAATCAATTGAGCCGTGGAGGATTAACAATCTACTCCAGGGTGAACGAATGCAATAACATACCGAATATGTTGGATGCACAATGGCGGAAGCCAGTCGACCAAAGTATCGTCTTTGACAGCATTTTTGATCATCTGAAGAGCAAGAGGTCTGTTTCAGGGGGTACTCCACTGGACAAGTGGCTTCATTTCCGTTGGTGCTGAGTTGGTTGCGATTGATACGAGGTGCGCATGGAGGGGTACATAAAACGAAGAAAATACACGATTAATAACTGTGATGATTTCTTGCTAAAAGATACATAATCAGTTGTAGCTCACAATACAATTTAACGTTAAATTTGAACATTTATATTTAACAGTCCGATTCCAGAAAAAAATATTCTTCTCCGAAAACAATCACATTATGTCTCTATATTTTTCCTTTCTCCCTCCCCAACAAAATTCAGAGGGCTTCTTTCGATTCGTTCAGCCAATTTCTCATGTTCCTTATTGGCTTTATTGAAGGTCGCCCAAAGTCGTCATAGGTAAAACTTAGAGTTGGTGTACGTTCTCTCTTTGATCTCCTGGGGGGTTCTGGAACGTCACTGTCTGAGCTTGGCGCATCTTCAACTTCAATGTCATCTAACAATATTTGTGCTGATGGTTTAATGATTTCGAGGGGGGAGGGTCATGGCACATCCACTTGTGGAGCTTCTGGTAAATCAATCACCCTCTTCAGTGGCATCAGGTTGTGGTCATTGTCCTCAACTTCAGATGGTACTTCTTGGATTGCCTCTCATTGGGGGCGTGGTTTTGGTCGGCTTCCTCATGATCTTCAATTTCGTATTGTACATTTGGTTGTATTTCTTCTTGCATTGTCTCCTTTTGATGGGAGGCATCTAGTTGGGTCACTTCATGGTTTTGTCTTAGTTTGTTGGTAGACTGGCTAGGGGAGTCGAGTAGATTTTTCCAGAGTCTGTATGCCACTACTTCATTTTCTTCATCCGACAGCTCTACCTCAATTCTGTATCTTGTCCTTCTTTTCTGTTGTTGTAAGTTTATTCTTGCCTTTTTCTGGTACTTCCTCCTTTTGTAGGTCATTGCATTCTTTTAGCAAGTTGCGGTGCAGAACTCTCACCTTTCCTACTCCATCTTCTGATTTAACTTTGTATATAGGGATATCATCCCGTTTGTTGACAACCACATGAACTTTCTCTTCCCAGTATGATCGTAATTTTCCAGTTCCACCTCTGGGAGTTAAATTTCGTACCAACACTCTATCTCCTACTTTTACGAGGCTACAACGCACTTTTTTATGGTAATGTTTCTTTCCTTTTTTTGCTACTTTCTCTGCATTCTTGCATTCTCCTTTGCCAATTTGGCTGCTTCCCGCATAGATGAAGTCCATGCGTTCACATAACCTCTATACGATTGATGTTGGGTTTCTTCTTTCCCTTCAAATATCATGTCAATTGGCAATTTTGCATTTCTACTAAACATTAAGAAGTGTGGTGAGTATCCTGTAGCCTTGTGCTTCGTGTTGTTGTAGGCCCACACTAGATGCTTTACACGGTCTTTCCAATTGCTTTTCTTGTATTGGTCGAGAGTCTTGAGCATGTTAATCAATGTCCGGTTCATCCGCTCACACTGTCCGTTTCCCATTGGATAATAGGGCGTTGTGTTTGATGCTTTGATGCCGGCAACGGTTTGCAAACTCTGCCAAATTTAATTTACAAATTCTCCTCCTTTGTCATGATGGATCTGTTGGTGGAACCCAAAGTTTGGCACTATTTCATTAAAAATTTTGTCTGCCGCTGATGTGGCTCGGTTGTTCTTCGTCGGAAAGACTTGTGCAAATCTGGTGAAGTGATCCGTTACCACCAGAAGATACTCATAGCCTCCCCTGCATTTATCCAGATGTAAAAAGTCGGTGGTGACGATCTCAAATGGGGCGGTGGATTGAATATTCACCAACTTGGCTTTTTCTGGCATAACTGTGACTTGTCCTGTCTTGTTCAATACTGTTGACAACTGCTTTTCTCTTGAACTTATCATCGTGTTCTGTCTCATCTGCTACTGCAAGTGTCAGGCTTTCTAGGATCTCATCATCAGTTGTGTCTTGAATCCTTAACAGTGACCTGAGTTCTGCTCTAACTCCGTTCAATAGTGTGTGGAGGAGCCTCTCTTGCACCAATGTCTCGTTATACCCACAATTTTCTTCTTCTGACACAAAAAGGATCTTTTGTTTCAAAGTCATCATCCTCATCGTAAAATCTTGGGAGGATTCATGTCCCAATTGTTTAGCTGTACTGAGAGTGGTGAAGAGCTTGGTTGCATCTTGTTCTTTGTAATGAGCCCTTAAGGTTTTCATCATACTTTTATAGGTCAATTCTGGTCTCCCCTCAAGATAAGCCCGGATCTCTAGATTTGGGTTAATGGCCTTGATAAGTGCACTTGTGATTTCTTTGTCTCCGTAACCTTTTTGACGTGCATCTCGGATTTGGTAGAACAAACTTGCATAAGTCATAGTATCCTTGTTCCCAGTATCCCCAATTCGACCCCCTAGCTTAAGCTCTTTCATAAACATCTTTCGGAATCGTCTAGTCATTTCCTCGTCCTCACCTATGTCTTCCGGTGGTTGTCTGGTAGAATCTATGCTCCCCCTTGTATGAGATGACAATGGTGGTGGTGGTGACCGTATATAGTCAATAAAGGTTTTAACTTGGGTCAATAAACCCATCTGGACCTCCTCCCCTTCGGGACCCTCCCCCTCCATGGCACTTAGTTTCCGATATACCTTCCGTCTCAGATGATAAGATGAATTACCTTGTGTTGGTTTCTCCAAGTGTTCGCATACTTGACCCAAGTGTTGTTCCCCCAAGTCATTCACCATATTAAAGACCTCTTGCTCTAACTTTTCAATGTTCATGATGACTTCTTGTACCAACCACTTGACCACGCCCACAAACCAACAGCAAAACCAACCGCTACGAGAGCAATAACAAACCAACAAACCACCCAGCAAAACCAACCACTACGAGAGCAATCACACAATCATAAACCAACCAGCAATCACCTTGACCATCAATCTCTCCTTGCCAAGTACAGTAGCCTTCTCTCCTTGCCAAGTAGCCTTCTCAATCAATTCTTCAACTGGTATTTCCTGAAACAACCCTCTGCTACCAAATGTTAGGTGGGTTGAATCTAAACATTTGAGACCAGTCCAAGTACAAAGTTATTGTTCTATATTTCACTTTAAAATATATCTTATAAACATAGCCACTGTTCTTTAGTTATATGTGCTCAACTAAAATAACAGACCGGTAGCTGGCTTCACATTCTCCACCAAACTGTGCTGCCTGTGAGACTTATATAGACATTCTAAGACTGGGGAGAGCTAACAGAGACATGACAGCCAGTTGGGTAGGCGAGGCAAAAGGTCACAGGGGGGAATTGCTGACTGTGAAACACTTTCAGTATAGACCTTGAGCAGTCAACAAGTGTGGGAGCTCAGATGAGCGAGACATCTGAAATATCCTAATTAAATGAAATACTATCCTGTTAAACAATTATATCACTTCTCGTTCAAGAAATACTAAGAAATAACATCAGATAAAATAGAAAGGATACAAGGAGATACAAAGTATATACACAAAGACTAAAGGTATAACTATCTCCAACAAAGACAGCTATGAAGTCAGGTGATGGGAATCCCCATGGGAATTGATCCAGCACCGTTTCGGGCTAATCTCTTCCTCTACCAATATGAAAAACGGTACATGAGCAAGCTCATCAAGGAAGATAAGGTTAAAGCTCGCCATTTTCATTCAACAAAGAGATTCATTGACGATTTGTGTGCATCAATGATGGGAACTTGGTTTCAATCTGTGTATGGAGAAATCTATCCAGATGAACTTGAACTCAAAATTGAACATTCTGGATCTCATGCTTCTTTTTTAAACCTAGATATTTCCATCAAAGACGGGATTTTTATTTACAAGTTGTTTGACAAGCGCGACGCTTTTCCTTTTTCTATAGTTCGAATGCCACATAAAGAAAGCAACATGCCTGAATCCATTTTTTATTCTTCGTTTGTTGGTGAACTTCTCAGGATTGCTCGATCAACGTTACTTTTCGAGGACCTGAAAGTTAAAGCTAAAGTTTTCATTGAAAGAATGCGCCGTCAGGGTGCTGATAACGCAAAGCTAGATTGCAGTCTTCGCCAGTCTTCGTAGGGTGATTGTCCGTCATATTTCAGAATTTGTAAGATTTCAAATTTCTCAAGATTCAGTCGTTCGCCAGCATTTGCGGTGAGCGGTCACGGGTAAACGGGGCTTCGAACCGGGTTATATTCCGATATTTTTAAATTCTCATTCTTTCCCCACTCTTTCCATCTTCTTCTTTGAACTGTAAAATGTGTGAGAGAGCCACAGAGTTGGATAGTGGCGATCCAATCCCAGTTCCCTCCCTTCTAGTATGCTTTCTACAACGTTGTGGCAGAAACGTGTCAAAGGTGTGGCAACTTTGTCTAGTAGAAAGTATACTTCTTTTCTCATTGTTATTTTAGTTTCTTCGGCTGGTTCCGTGCATTTTAAGTTTTAGTTTATTTTGTATTTGCGCGCGTTTCATACTTTCACTAAATACATCTTTTTACAACTTTTCATCTGTGGTGGTGTCTAATTAACACTGCTTGGCCTACCTACACAACCCTATTTCCATCATATAGGAGGATATTTTGGTAAAAGGCCGAAATCCTGCGTAGGTCGAAAACTGAGGAACAGATAAGGTGTTTTCTTGAAAAATTTTTTGACTCATATTGAGTTACTTCTTTCCATCTTAACTCATATCGAGTCGCTTTCTTCCTTGTAGTCACTTTAGATCACTAGTTTTGCATTGATGGATTTCTATGTCATCATATTTCCCTTTTCAGTTCCAACCTGATTGATTTTCTGTGAATGTTCATTCTAGATTTTTGTTGTATTTATATTGTCTTTATTGTTTCCATTTTGAGTAGTTGAAGGTTTTATACATCTTGACTATATATATATAATATATAGTTGAAGTTCAACTATTCAAAAAATGTAATAACCAAAAAGAGACAAAACAATACCAACAAGAGGACACAACAACACAACATGCTCAGGATGGATATTCATAAAATGGAAACCAGGTATGTGATATCAAATGATGACAAAAGATCTAAACTATAATATTAAAATATATTGATCATGTACTTTATTCACAAACTAAATGTATTTCACTTTTACACAAACAAACTTCACTTACGCAGTGACTAAATCAAATCCCTACACAAATTAACACATAAAAATAAAGAAACCAACCTAAATGTTTGAAACTCCTAACATAAGATCTATAATATCACGAAGATAAACGTACTATCCCGTGATAAACCTCAAGAGATTGCTCTTTCCGAGTCGAATGACTTGATGTTTTTAATAGCTCCATTTTCCCTGTTTAGTAGTAACAGTCAAAACATGGTGTTTCCAGTTTCGGTGTTCATACAGATTCGTTAGTGACTTAGTTTGTTTTAGTTTCTCTGTTCAAACTGCCTCAGAAAAAAACGCGATTTTTTACTGTTTACTCATTTTTATTGTTTACTCACTTTTATTTAGTGAGCGAGTCCTGCACTTTTTCAACTGTAAAACATTTGAGTCCAAAATTGGACTGAAAGGTCGAACCCGTCTAGTGTAACATCCGATTATAAAAAGGGTCTCCTTTCTAAGACTCGTCCAGATGGATACCAAAGACTATCCACTTGCTTGGAGTTAGAGTATAGCAATGATGGTGAAGAAATTGTTAAAAGAATTATGTTACTTCTGCTGGTCTACAGATTACTGTGTCTTAGACTGAGATCAATATTGGAGATATAGAACCGAAGCAGCCGTCTGCTGATTTTTTTCGAAATGTCTGTTCTTTTTTTCCAGGAGAGAAACGTCTCCTTTCGGAACACCTGCTTAGAACCCAGGAGTCGGCTACAAAAAACCTGTTCTCAAAATCCAGGATAATTATTCCAGAAAAACCACCTCAAATTTTCCAACACCCACTCGGTCGAAAATCCAGGAATAAGTAATCAAATGACACATCAAATTTTTTTCAGGAGAAAACAGCCTCTGGAATGTATATTTTGTATTTCCTAGCCGATGGCTACTCTTGATAGAATAGTGAAGATCAGAGATCTGACCTCAAGGAGAGCAAGTGTTGAAAATATTAAATAAAATAAAGATGGCAGATTAAAAGGGTCTATTATTTTTATAATCAACATTTTTTCTATTTTTAGAATTTTCCTAAATAAATAAATCAAACTAATCAAATATTATGTCAAGAAATGAGAATTTTAAGCGAAAAAGAACCAACAAACCAATTGACATAAAGGTTATAAAAAGCCAAGCAGAAGCAAAAACACAGCAATCACATAAGCACAAACACAAAAAAAAAAAAAAAAATGTAATGCAATCTCTAGTCCCCGACTTGCGCAGCGGCTTTAAACATGTTTTTAGGACGTCCAACACTGAGACTGATATGATATGATATATGTTCTTGAATATGTTTTGATATGGACTCTATGTACACGAGTTAACCCCTTGGGTTTTTCGGCCTATGTACATGTTAAAAATTTAACTATATCAAGAATATTATTGATGATGATAAAATGACAAATAAATTGAGGAAATAATGTAAGGGGAAAAGAAAGGAAAAAACTCAACAAATAAAATAAAATGGGCTCTTCCAGTTGATGTCTGTTACCGGGGATGGACGACAGCGGAATTCCGAGGCAAAACGTTTTTAGAAAAAAAAACAGAATTCCGAGGTATTTTCAGATTACGCAGTGGAATTCCGATACACGACGTAAGAATGCCTCATAGATTTCCGATACCAGTGGTGAAAATGTTTGACGGATTTCCGACGCACAAGAGGAGTAACATCGATAGATTTCCGATACCCAAGGTAAAAATATCTGATGGATTTCCGACGCTCAGTGAAATATGCTGGGCATAATATTTTTAGCTGGGCATATTTTAACGGGTATATTGGTCCGCCCCTTGTGGGCGGCCACCAATACTCCACCAATACTCCATCGGAATATCAGATAAATATCCAACTGACTGACTTGAATTATATGGCTAGAGTAGATTCTTTAACCTTTTCACAGACAACCAGAACGCACTGTAAAAACCGAAATCCCGAAAAATAATTGCTTAATTACCGTTTTACCGTTAGATTCAAGGGTGGAATCCCCGGTATCGGTATCGAAGAGTTCCAATCCCGTTTTCCCGTTGTATTTTCAGTTAAATCTCGAAATACCGTTCAAAAAAATGCCTAATCCCGTGATCCTGTTATTCCGGATGCCCCCGCATTTTGAAGACTAATTCTGTCATGTACATTTTTTGATGTACACCTCGATCAATCTTTCTCTTTAACAAATAACGGACCAGAGACAAGTCATTAAGATCACAGAAGCGAGTTGAGCATCAATGGGCCGGGATAATTTAATGGGATAATGTTCACCTAACCCTAACTCTCAACCAATTCTCAAAAGTACTCTAAAAAGGTCCCTATCGAGCTCGATGGCCTCGTTTTAATTACTCAGAACCATAGTTTTATAAAGCCCGAAGAGCTACTAGATGTCGTACTTTTGCTGAAAAGTGTTTCGTCTTCTTAACAATTTTCTTTTAAAAGGTGTCATCCTATTAAATGGTAATTCAGTTTTGTGTTTACCAACTTTTTACATCTTACCGCATTTTTCTATTAACGTTTATGAGTAATATTTACTTGAATGAAAATACACCTGATAGACTGCATACTTAATTCCAAATCTATATACTTCAAGTCTAACACGAGCTTCTGATAGAATTTCACATTGATCACGAAGTAGCTAAACAAATGCCAATTAAAGGAGAATTAATATTTGAGATTTGGCATTCCAATTTTTTGCCTGGACAGGAAGAAGATTAAAAATGGATTTTAACAAAAAAAGAACTAATTAAAAATCTTGTTTATTTACTTAATTATGGGATTCTTCTTGATTTGGATTTGGAAAAACCTCTTTCTGAGATGAGGGCAAAAATAGCCTATGAGCTTGAAGTGGACGTCTCAAACAAAAAATCAATGCACAAAAACATTGTTTTGAGAACAAAGCAAGAAAACCAAACGCTGACAAAAAAGATATTGGTCTAGGAGGATAAAAACAAAGTTATGATTAAACTTATGAAAACGCATGATCAATCTCAAACTAAAGGAAATCTTAGTTTAAAGTTTTGAGCTTGAGACAAAAAAAACGAGGGTTGCATCGGAAGTATCATTTTGTTGGTGCTCATTGACCTGCATCAGAAACTAATGTCCGCTAATTGGAGAGCTAAAATAGGGGTTTTGGCCATTTTGTGCGAAAAATTTGTCCGCTAATCAGAGGGTCCGCTAATTGAGTGTCCGCCTTTTAGAAACTTTTTTATGAAGATTTGACTAGGAAACGGCCGGGGAAAATGTCAGAGATCTTTTCGTATGAACAATATTGCTAATAAATTTTGACGGGTTTTCCCTCTTACAAAGCATTAACCATGTGAATGCTTTTTGTTAGATAAGCCCAGAAGCCAACATCCAGCCAATATAAAAAATACATATAAATTAAAGAGCTTCATGCGAAAACTAGATCAAAGAAAATAGACTTTGAATCTTTTTACATTCGAATGTTTGTGTGTCCACCTTTTTTTGAGAAAGAAGAAGGGGGGAATCCAAATCTTTCTGATTTTCTCATCATTTATGCTGAGGGAAAACCCTTTGATTTTAATGTTTTCTCTTTCGTTTGGATTCGAAAAGTAAATATCATGTCTGGGGAAATCCCTCTGATTGGAATGTTTACTTAAGAAACTCTTCTAAAGAGGTTTTTGCAGTTTTAGCCTCTACAAAGGAGACTTTTAGAAAATATAAAATCGTTCTGTAAATTATACAATACTATTATGTTTTATGCATTTTGTACCTGCCGCTAAATGTACCCTGAAATTCATCAAAGTTGATCAAAATAAAGCAAAATAATTAAATAATTAATTTTTTTTAGGATTTTTGCATCCCGCCAAAATTAGTTCCCGCCAATGTAAGTTCCCTTAAGGTAGAAATGATTTTGAAAATGTAATTTTTTTCAGTGCAATAAAAACGAAAAATCAGGGGGGAAAATTACGACTCACCGATGCATCTTCCAATTTTGAGCCCGCAAGAAGACGCCTCCTTTGTATCTAATTAGAAAGTTTGAAATAAATTTTATGTCCATAATTTCCAAGTAGCAACCCACAAAAAAGATAACCTTAAGGGAAGAAATTACTACGAACAAGAAATTTTCGCAAATTAAAATCTCCAAAATTGCGACTTTCGTGGAAGAGATTTCCGCAATTAAATAAAAATCAACCATTTCAAATACTTAAGGCGTACAGTACAAACTTTCGCGAGCAGAAACTATTACGATTTTAGCGAATTTTGACCCTTTTCGCAAAAGTAAATGTCTTTAAAAATTCTAGGAAGGGCCATTCGCGAAAGTTTATGCTCGCGAAAATTTCTTGACAAAATAGAAAATCTGTAAAACTTCAAAATTTGAATAAAATGTAACTTTTATGACACTTTTTAGCCTGCTAAAAGACTAATAAGTCAAAGGTCAAATGTCTCAAATTCGCGAAAGTAAATGTCATGAATTTCGCAATTTTTCGTCCTTGCGAAAGTTTCTGCTCGCGGAAGTTTGTACGCCTAAAGTATGCGCTTTGCAATAAAAAAGAAGGAAACACTTTGACTACAAAATGTATACTCAACGATTGACCTTTACATCATTGTTAGCACTTTCTATCTCTGACAAACGAAAATTTGAATGAAATCAATTAATTTTCGCGAATATTGGCAAAGGTCGCAGAAATTTCTACACTTTAAGTGTTCGTTTGATGATCTCGTGGGTAATTAATATTTTAATTCTATTTGAAACAAACTCGAACTCTCTTGTTGTTTATATGAAATATGAAATATCTTTAGATTTAGTGGATAAGGCAGCAGATCCCCTACTGTCAGGTCGTTTCCGTGTTAGATTTGGGTGCTGAAAGAGATAACTAGAATAATTGAACTCTAGAGAAATAAAATACCTAAATAGTTTACAGTAATAAATTTTTACTTACGTTCCAAGTCAAAATCAATTACAAACGAATTCAGTCAATGATGTAATGCAAGTATTCGCTAAAATTTATCCATGCAAATTTTTGAAACCGTGATTCGCTAAAATAAATCCAAAGAAAATCTAGATTTTCCAGACTCGCTAATATACGCTGAAATTCTCTTATGGATGAATGACAAGTACTCAAATAATATTTTATTAATGTAAGTAACAAATGAATAGATTAATTATGGATTCTTGGCTTCTGAGGTTAATAATCCATTTATAGCCCTGCAAAAGCGAGGCAGAAAATTTGAATTCAGTGCATTTGTAGTATTTTTATGAAAATTCAAGTAGTATAAAAACATTATATAAAGTTTGCTAAAATTATAAAAAACACAATCAATACGTTATAAAAAACACAAAACATTTCTGATAAAATTATTTCAGGAACTTTTTATTGTCATTGAGAACTCAACCATAAAATCTTTTATGAAAATTGAATAGATCTATTGTTATTTTCAACAACAAAACAATAGAAGACAAAATGAAAGAGAAATCGATTCACTAAAACTATTTTCAAAAGACAACGTTCGATTTCACGTCTCGACAAAAACAAAACAAAATCAAAAACACAAACATTTTGTATTACAAAAAAATTCCTTATATTTTGAGTTTCTTTGTTGGTGATTCGGTTGCAAAATTAAAATTACAACCATTGAATGTTCCCCCAGAAAATATTGAATTAATCCTCGATTCTGTAGTTATTGTAGAAGTTGTGCTAGTATTATGGTTTTCAGTGTTACTCAAAATATTTGACATTTTGTGTCGTTGGTTTTTGCTGGCTGACTTATAGCTTCGTAAAGAATCAATGTTTTTATGACCACTGTGTTGGGCAACAAATACTTCAGGCACTTCAGCATCTAAAAGTTTTCCAATCCCAGTCTTTCTTACCGAATGGTTTGCGACTTTTTTCACTCCACCCAATCCATGTTCTCTCATAAACTCGCCGATTTTGTTCTTTCCCAAAGGTGAGGACATAAACCATATCTTTTCTTTTTGGAAAACAACTTTTCGTCTTAACGATAAATAAAAGGGTGCTTCATCTTTCAACGCCTCAGAGGGTCTTCTTTCTTTGAATTCTTTGTACAAATCAACAGGGCAACGATCTCCTTCGATTGCATAAACACAAGGGTTGTAAAATCTCTTCTCTTCATTTTCCTTTCCTTGTCTTGTCTTTGAACCTCTCTCTTTAATTAAAACAAGACATTCTCCTTTCACGGGATCTTTTTCCACAACAACATCACCCCAACGTAATTTTCTTGATTCGTCTCTTGCACGAAAACCAAAATGAAGTGAGAGGTTCCACCACATTGTTCTTTGCAGTGACAAAGGGTAACCTCTTCCAAAAAATCCTTCGTCATAAAGTTTATCAATTTCAAACTGTTCGACTTCTCTTGTAGCATTGGGTTTTCCTCCCTTACCTTGTTTGGTAAGTAATTTTCATTTGGCTGACAAAACCTTTCTCGACTGTTCGAATTCTTTGTCCTCTATAATGTTCACCAACAAATTATTGTCGTCTAAATATCTTTGGATTCCTCTTTGAAGAGTTGTTAAACTATCAGGCTCATACTCATCTCCGTCTCGCTTCAAAGCTGTCATGTAAAATTTAGAAAGGATTGTATTCAAATCAGCTTTGCAGAGCAATAACTCCTCAATTCTTCTTGTCTCTTTGATTTCTGAGCAAAATTTGTTGAACCTGTTCATTGCAAAGTTCGTGTTATATTTTGTATTCTTCGCCTGTTGATCACTGATGAATTTTTGAAAATCACCACTTTCATCTTTTATTTCATTACCAAAAAGAGAGTAGTCAATCAGCTCGAAAGAAGGGTTTTCAATCGACATTTTGTCCTTTCGCGCTTTCTCGTCTATTTTTGTTCGAAATTATTTTTTGTTTTCATTTTTTTGAAAACCGGTCACTGCGTGAAAATAGAGACCGGTCACGTGACACATTCGAACGCCAATTGACCAATCGGCTTTCTTAAAAAAGAAGCCGCTGTATTGCAGGGCTATAATATTTTTTATAAGTTTTTAGAAAACCTTTTTAGAAAAATTGTTTTCAGTATGAATCGGGCGATATTGGGTCAAAATAAATAAACGTACAGGAGGGAATAAACGTTAAGGCGGGAAAATTCTTCTGAACAAGCAACATGCTGAATGGACCTACCTGATGATGAAAGTTAGATATCAAAAGAAAGAAGAAAAATGAAAATATAGCGTTTAGCGAAAATGCATAACACAATAAATTCATCATTGATTGTTGATGGGGGGGGGGGAGAAGGAAGGGTTGTAGGGAATAAAATAATAGGAAGTTCTGGTCGCAAAAATCTGTTTTCTTGACAATTGACTCAGATTTAAGTGAAATATAATCGTCGAGCATAGAGTCAAGATTTAGTCTCTCGAGAGCACTTGTATTATAATACTGTTTAAAAATACTGTAAGAGTGACGTAATAAGGAATACGTACCAAATTTTATCTCTTCAATCAAAATAACCTCAAGCGTGTTTATTGGTGTATGTATATCTTAGGTTTGTATGTTTTTTAGAAATGTACCACATGTCAAGAGGAGGCAAAGAGCAACAACTCCCGTCTCTGCCCTAACAGCCACCAATTTAAAATTAAAGGGAAGTCCTCTGATCTGCCCCCAGGAATGACGGGGTATACTGATACCAATCGAAATTGGAATAAAAACGAGTGCCAATGAATTTTTCTTTTTGTACACAGTCCTTAAAAACTATTACAGTGTGTTCGGAATAAAGCAGAACAGAATTTGTGTAAAGAATAACCCTCATAATTTATGCTAATTTCAAAAATTTATTAAATCACCTTTGGAATTGAATATCTATTGATCGAACAAAAAATGTCAATCTTGTTCTACAATAACTACGATAACATTTGGCACAAAAGGCGAATTCCCAGCAAAAAGTAGCTTGAAAGTTTGTTAACTTAGGGTCAGAAGGTAGAGTTTTAACTTAAGACTTCTGAGGGTGCAAAAGCTCCAAAATGGTCCTAAAAGCCTGAGAATATTAACTTGATCAGTTTGTGGTTGTTTTCTGCCCACCACGCTGAAGCTCTAAAGGGATGGATGAAAACATAACAATCTGACGAATATTCAATCTCGAAAGCGTAAGGTCCGCATTCGTCTAAAAGGACTGGGAATGACAACAGAGTAGCGTGATTTGTTTATGAATAGGGCGCTGTATCAGTTTTTGACTTTCTGGCGCACAACAAGATTATTGTTGTAAAATTTTCCGTGGGAGGACTACTTTCCTCAGATGTATAATTTTCAAGTGTCTTCAGAGGTTTACCGTGCACGTAAGAAAATTATGAACTGCTGTTATCAGGTTATAGAGAATATAGCCTGGTAGCCAATAAACCCCTCCCAAATTGAAATATCCGATCAGGCTGAAAGGAAAGCTCAAAATCGATATTCTCGCCCAAACTTATATTTTCGAAAAAACGTTAAATAAAACGTCTTTCTGGTTCTGTGTGAGTGATTGAATCTTTTCATTCCATTTTGGACACGAAAGGGTGAAGGAGTGGCTATTTTCAATATGGCTTCTTTTGAAACCGACCTAGATAAAGTTACAGATAACTTTGACAATGTTACTATTGGGGATCTTATTGATAAAGTCAATGATAACAGAGACAATTTGCTGCTGTTAATTAAAGAGAGGAAAAACAAGAGGAAAGGATGTGACCATGAAACCTTGCTCAAAGAGTGCTGGGTACGTTTCAACATGGATGAGAATGATTTCAAGACCGCCATAAACAAATTGAAAAACATTGGTTGCATAAAGGAACTCACAAGAGAAGGGAAGGTAACTTATTCGCTACAGCAATCAGAGACACCTACAGCTACATTTCATACAAATAATGAGGATATGTTTTCAGATTTTGTTGATTTCAAAATCTATGTCACTGAAACACTTTGTTCTTTAAATGAAAAAATCGAAAAACTGGATTCAAGTCTTGAAATGAAAGATGTCATCATAACTCTGTTACGACAAGAGCTCAAAAACGCAAAAGAAAACCTTAAAATTGCTCTTGAACAAAACACTGAACTTATTAAGACTCACTCTTTTTCTACAAATATCGTTGACGAAGTTTCTGCAAAAGTCGTTGAAAAAGTTGATCTTACAAAGGCTGTAAATCATAAAGTTAATTACACTACAGCTGTTAAAAGTACAAAAGCTGAAAATTTGAAGGAAATCATCAAAGACATTCCTCTTGACAAAAGTCTTATTGATAACAAACCAAATGATTATTACACGCTTGACAATCAATTATCAAGATTTCGACAAAAAATGCATAAAAACTTTGAAACTAAATCTAATCTTCGCAAAAGTGCATCAGTTGTTAGAGTTGAGAAGAATGTCAAGAACAAAGGATTCAAAGATTCAAATTCTGTTGTGAACAAAAATATAGTCGGAAAGAAGCCTGAAAATGTTATAGTGTGTGGTGATAGCATGCTTAACAACATTGAAGGCAATGGGCTGTCGTCGAAATCTGTCAGAGTTACTGTTAAAAGTTTTCCTGGAGCAGACACGCAGGATATGACTGATTTCATTAAACCTCTGCTTAAAAAATCACCAAAATATCTCATCGTTCATGTAGGGACAAATGACATCACGTCTAGTTGCAACACCGTAGAAAACTTGGAATCCATCCGAAGTATCGTGTCTGAAATCAGCCCTTCAACGGAATTGATTTTTTCACAAGTATTGATTAGAGATGACAAACCCAACTCTCGAAATCTAGTCAATGGAGTAAACAAAAAAATTGAGACATTCTGTGAACAATATAACCTCCATTTTGCAACACACGAAAACATAAATCGAAATATGTTAGCCAAAAAGAAACTTCATCTTAATGGTGCAGGAGTATCAAATTTTGCCCAGAATTTGAAAAAGTATATTGCTGGAAATTGTTGTTGTTGAAATAATGGCACTTTGGTTGACTGTTTGGAGGATGATGACTTGGAAATCTCCAACCTGGGAGGAAATAATGGTATGAATGCATTATATGATTTGACAAGGAAAAATCCTTCTAATATTTTATTAGGCTATCTGAATATTAATTCCATAAGAAACAAGTTTTCTGATCTTAAGGTCTTGCTTAAAAGCTATTTTGATATTTTTACAATCGCATAAACGAAGATCGATGAAACTTTTACTAATGCCCGTTTTAAGTGGCAGGGTTATCACTTTCCCCCGTTTCGTCTTGACTGTACATCTAATAGTGGTGGGTTACTGACTTATGTAAAAAGTGACATCCCTGCAAGAAAGTTATCATCTTTTAAGCTTGATCCTTCTTTACATATTTTACCAATTGAACTCAGACTCAGGAAAATAAAATTTCTAGTTTTTAATATTTATAGACCTGATAGAATAAATATTGACACATTTTTCAATGCTCTTTCAGATGCTATACATTTTTATGAGGCAAATTATGATAACATATTAGTGGTTGGAGATTTAAACCTTGAACCTAATGATCCTAAGGTTGCAAGCTTCCTTGAATTTAACGACATGTCCAATATTATGAAGTCCAAAACATGTTTCAAAACAAAGACAGGGTCATGCATTGACCTCATCTTTACAAATACACCTAAAAATATTAGAAACCAAGGAACAGTGGAGACGGGTTTGAGTGATTTCCATCGACTTATATACTCAATGCTTAAGACAAAATACGAGAAGCTGCCTCCAAAAATCATCAAATATCGTGGTTATAGAAATTTTGTCGAAGATCGTTTTTTATACGAACTTGAATTTTGTATCGCAAATAATATCATTAATAACTATATTGAATTTGAGAATATTTTTACAAACATTTTGAATAGGCATGCACCCCTCAAAACCAAATTTCTTAGAGCCAATAATAAACCACATATCACTAAAGACCTCAGAAAAGCCATCATGAAGCGAGCACATCTTAAAAATTTAGCAATAGAACTCGATAAAACTGAGGATTGGTTGAATTATCGGCGTCAAAGAAATTTGGTTGTAAAGATGAATAAGAAAGCAAAGAAATCCTTCTTCAGTAGCACCACACGTAAACCTAAACATTTCTGGGATGCCGTCAAGCCCCAATTTTCTGATAAATCTTGTGCAGCTGAAGGAAGAATTCAATTGCTTGAAGATGAAACTTTACACACATCTGATGTAGAAGTAGCTGATGTATTTAATAATTATTTCAATAGGATCGCCGATAGTCTTGAAATTCCAAACTGGGAATGTCAGGAATCACCTCTGAATTCTGAAGACACCTTAACATCAAAATTTGAAAATCATCCAAGTATCAAAGAAATTAAATCAAATAAGAATTCCGAGGTGGTTTTTGAATTCTCTCGGGTTGAGGAACAGGATATTTTTAAAGCTATCTTAAGTTTGAACAGCTCAAAGTCTGTAAGTGGGAATATACCGACTCGTGTGCTCAAAATTGCTGCTGCTTCTTGCACGCCATTTCTTACTTCTTGCTTTAACAACTCTATTACATCTGGAACCTTCCCAGATAGATTAAAACTGGCTGATATTATTCCCAGTTTCAAAAAAGGCTCTTTGACAGATAAAACAAATTACAGACCCATTAGTCTTCTCCCTGTGGTCTCAAAAATTTTCGAGCGTCTCTTAGCAGACCAGCTAAATTCTTTTCTTGAGCCATCGTTTTCAAAATTATTATGCGGATTTCGAAAGTACCACAGCACACAGCATGCCATTATCAACTTACTCAGAAACTGGCAGACATCTCTTGCTGACAAACAAAAGGTGGGAGCTGTATTGATTGATCTGTCAAAGGCCTTTGACTGTCTACCCCATGATCTTTTGCTGGCAAAGTTATCAGCATATGGTCTTGGGGAAAAAAGCTTAAAACTTATGCATAACTATCTAAGCAATAGAAAGCACAGAGTCCGTATAGGCTCACACTTAAGTTCATGGCTTGATGTTTTATTAGGTGTTCCCCAAGGTTCTATCCTTGGACCACTACTTTTCAATATTTTTATTAATGATCTATTTTATTTGATCAAGGAAATCTCAAATTTTGCTGATGATAATACTTTGTCTTCTTCAGGTGATACCATTGATGATGTAAATCATGATCTTATCTATAAATTGAACATAATTTTAGAATGGTTCAAGCATAACTCTATGGTTGCAAACCCCTCTAAATTTCAGCTTATTTATCCGGGCACTTTGAATGCCAGCTCGTCTTTGCGCATAGGTAACATCAAGATTGACAGTGTGGAGATTGTTAAACTCTTAGGCGTCAAGATAGATAGCAATCTTTCCTTTATCCCACATGTCACTGAGCTTTGCAAAAAATCAAATCAAAAATTAAGAGCGCTAAGACGAAAAATATACATGTAAGAAATCTCAAACTTCTACTCATTGAGGTCTTTAAATCCATTCATCACCTCGGTCCTCCAATTATGCATGATATATTCCAAACGAAGCAATCAGTCTACAAACTCCCTAACGGTCATACCCTAGCTTTGCCATTATACAAACGATACAACAGTGCATTTGGTGTGAACACGTTTGACTTTAGAGCAGTATCGACTTGGAACAAACTATCCTCGTCCGTCAAAAATACTAAATCCTTAATTCTATTTAAAAATGCTCTAAAAACGATTTCACCCATATGCACCTGTAAAACCTGTACATAGTTAGATTTATTTTTTTCTTTTTACAATTTTTACTCTTTTTACTTAGAAATTATCATAGTTGGATTTGATTAGACTTACTTATGTTATGTAATTCTATTAGTGTACCCAACTTTAAATAAAGAATAAATAAAAAAAAATAAAAAAAAAATTACTTAAATATGCCAATATATTACGGTACTAATTGTAGTTATTCCTAACGTAGGGAGATGAGAGATTTTGATAAGATATTTATTTATAAAAAATTTGCCCGCTTTTTTCGGGACACGCTATATAGGATTCTAGCGTCTCTTTGGTTGTGTGAAGGAAATATGGAAATGGACCACGGACACAGATCCATCCATGAAAGTTTAAAACTGCTATAAGATAAATTTATCTTTTAAGTTACGAACCTTTAACGAAGATCACCATTGGCAACTTGTCAGGGCCAAAAGACATAAAAACTCGGTCGAGTTTCAATATCATGGCACTCCTAGGTTCGCCAAAAACTTTATCGAAGAGGATAATGTAGGAAAGCGATTAAAGGTGCTTTTGAAAATCGTTTTGATAGAGGTAGGTATTTCTATATTATACATATGAAGAAATTCAAAGAATTTCCGTCCAACTATCTTCTATCAGGAGATTTAAGTGGCATAGCAGCATATGCATATAATGATCAAAGACCATGCAATGAAAATAAAACTTGCTATCCTAAACCTTTCGTCACTATTAAAATACAAAGTTTTCCGGAAATGTCCCGAAAAAAACGGTCATTTGCGGTTTTCTCGAAACCTTCTCGTTAGATTTTTCTGTTTTTGTTGCACAAAGGCTGAATATGCACACCAATGTTGTCAAAAGGTGTATTATCATCGAATGTCCTGCTCTATTGCCTGTTATATTTCTTTACTTCTCCTTTTAGAGGTCTCTGAATACATTCCATCAAATAATAAAGTGACACATCGAGAGCAACCAGCAACAAAACCCCCAGAACAAACGGAAACAGCAAGTTCCTCAAAACAAACCGTACCCAAAGAAGGAATGGGTAGTCACCACGTTTGCGTTGGAGGTGATGGACGAAGGGGACGTTCTTTTTGATTAATTGATTAATTTAATTGTTATCCTTCACCATTTTTCTAAATTTTTGGTGTCAAAAAATGTTGTTATTACCCAAAGGGAACTAATTTTCATGGAATTAATTTTGAAGAAAGGTCATTTCAAAGAACAATTTAGAAAAACTTTCATTTTCTATCCTAAACTTTTTTAAAAGTTATTTTCAAAATGTTTTCATAGTTTAGAACAAAGTTTGCAATTTAGAGATTTCGGTTTATGGTATTTTTATCACTTTACCAATATTATACTTCTTAGGCAGTAGATTGGGATACAACACTGCATCAAAGTCCTCCAAGCTTTTGTCAGTAAAAGGTTTCCGTGATGATACATACTTGCCGCCCGAATTCCCTCAAAGATATGAAAAAATCTATCTTAAAAGCATTCAGTCAGTTTATTCCGCTTTGTATAGATGCATATTTAGCTTAGCTTTTGCCCCATTTTTCCCTTTTTTACTTTTTATATGATGGTGTTGAAACTTCTCCCGATGGACGGGACGACGTTTGCTTTGTCTCCCCAGCAGAATACGTCTCCAAAACAGGAAACGCACCCTGCTCTAGCAACGACCTGGCTGTGAAGCGCGAGGAGAGCTAGATCATACCTACACGCTTCTTTTTGATTATTAGATTTATGTCATAAAGTGTATCAATTAAAATTATTTTGTTGAAATAATTTCGCCCTATTCAACTCTAAAAAATCTTTTGTAACGTGATGCATTATTGGGAATTCCCAAAAGTCATGACATTGCTTTCCAATCCAATCAAACTACGAGGGCAGAAATCTGCGCTACGTTAACCCTAGCAATCAAACTCTTTTGCTTGCAGCCATAGTCAATCAAATTTATAATAAAAGATAAAATTCAACAAATGGGTTTTTATCGACAGGTTTCCGGGCTAACCTCGATCGAGATATTTTACCTAACTGTTAGGTGTACAAACTTTGGTGAGAAGAAGCTTTCGCAATTTTGGTGAAAGTTTGTACGCTGAAACTAGTTTTTATTATTGTTTTAATTAGAAACTTTTATATTGAAAATAACAAAAAACAAAAAACAAATTGTTAAAATCAAAACTGAAAGTACTGGCTCCGTTTACTTTACTCTAACAATCCTTAAGTGATAACAGCTGTAACCCTCAGAACGCCCTTGAAATTAACCATTTAAGGAAAAATATTTATGATTTTTCCATGAAAGCTCGAGTAAGTTATGGCATGTCTCAAAAACTGAAAATTACCATAATTTTTAGATCGCATTAGTCGACAGAAAATGACCAAAAAAATGACTGAACATGAAGGGTACTATGATGAAGTTTCTAACCTGATGTGTAACCTAATTGTTTTTTCGCTAATTTTCGCGAAAAACCGTAAAAACTGATTATGACGTCATAATCGATGACGTCATAAAAACTAAAAATTAAATTTCTCAAGAATGGTCTATCCAATCGTCTTCAAACTTTCACCAAAGATGTATCTTACCAAAGTCGATCATTTGAAACATAAAATTTTCCGAAATTTTGATGTCGTCAGCAGAAATTAGGAAAAAAGAAAAAATCTTATTTTTTGCTGACGTAATCAGAATTTCGAAATAATTTTTTTTTCAAATGATCGATTTTAGTGAGATACATCTTTGGTAAAAGTTTGAAGAAGATTGTATAAAAAGCCCTTGAGAAATTCAATTTTTAGTTTTTATGACGTCATCGATTATGACGTTATAATCAGTTTTTTCGGTTTTTCGCGAAAATCGGCGAAAAGACAATTAGGTTACACATCAGGTTAGAAACTACATCAAAGTACCTTTCATGTTCAGTCATTTGTTTGGTCGTTTTCTGTCGGCTAATGCGATCTAAAAATTATGGTAATTTTAAGACATGCCATAACTTACCCGAGAGGAATCAAATTCGTAAGGTTGTTCGTTTTCACCCATAACTTTAGAGCTATAGCGTGGTGGGCAGAAAACAGTGTTCAGACCTGAAATTTTATTTAAAACGATATAACGCAGATCTAAAGGCAAGGAAGCTTTTTTCAACTGGGTCGTTTTATTGTCGTCTTGGCTTAATTTAGACAGCTCTTTCAACTTACACTGGGATATTAGATGTAAGACAAATTCCATACAGACAGATGTGTGCCAGCTTTTATGGCGATTTCTTGGACAACCAGTAAATGAAAAGACAAATATTATCCAGACTAGAGATATTGTTTACTAATATTGTGTTTCAAAAAATATTCTAGAAATTCGTACAACCTCTAGGAAAATTTTAAATGAAAACAATTCTATACGAGTTCAAATATTAATTTAATCTATCAAAATTTCAATCACTCGAGTTTCATGTTTAAGAAAACTCGTGAGACTTGTCTGAGTGTTTCATAAAAACTGAGAAGAAAAGAGGAAGCTGTAGCATACAGCAAACTGAAAACAAATCTATATACTAAAAGTCTAATTCTCTATGATCCGTGGGGTGGCCAATATGGATTTTTTTCCAAGTCTCTTTTTAAATCGAGCTTCGAGCGGGAAAAAAGTAGAGTGTTCTTTTTTTCGAGGCGGAGTACGTTTCTTTTGACCATTTTGAGACACGTCACCGGAAAACATGCGTACAGTACTCAATTCTCCTTGCCGATCAGGAAACATCCCCCGGTTCGTAAGCGTATTTGTGTCATCACAAGCAACTTTAAATACAAATGAAATGGAACACTCTTGAACTTTTAGGAACGTTCTAAGAACGCTAGAGAACGTTCTTAAACATTCCTGGTCATTCCCTTTCATTTACAAGTTTAAGGATGTCTTAAAACGTTCGGAAGCGTTCCTGAACGTTCTCAAACGTTCCATAACGTTTTTAATGAGTCAATATTAACCTTTGGACTCAAAAAATCGTTCGCGAGCGTTCCGGGACGTTCTCAAGCGTTCTGGAACGTCTCTGAACGTTCTGGAACGTCTCAAGAACGCTCCGTTTTATTTGTACTTCAAATCGCTTGTGATGACACATTTTTGATCGGACCATGCTGCTTTCTAACAGTCAAAATAAAGATGGCGGTAAAAATAAACAACTGGTTGCTACTGCTCTTTCGCTATTTTTCTTTGGTTTTTATCTGAAAAGGCTAATTAAAATTCAGAAAACGTGTGTCAAACTAAAAATCAAAAACATTCAAACTGAGCGAGAAATCATTTTCACCAACTTAACGCGACAAGGGCAAAAGTTGAAAACCAACAAAACAAAACAGGGACAAACCTTAAAACCAACAACAACAAAAAAATAAAACCAAAGAACCAAAAAAACCCACAAATAAACAATCTTACAATAGACAAACAATAAATCTACAAATTTAGCTTGAAAAATTTACGGCGCCGACGAGTAAAGATGGCGGAGTAAGTTGTGAGATTTTTTTGTGGACAAATTGAACCTTCCAGAACATCCTCCAGCTACACACCAAAGGAATCAGCTTCAATCTGAGGAATCCTGTATCGCCTCTACGCAATCTTCTTAAATTAGAAAAACCTAACATCTATCAAATAACTCAACACTACAATTTACAAATTTTACTTAACATGGCTGGAGGAAACACTTCTTCAAAATCATCAACTCAAACTTCTAAAACAATAACAAGGGCTTCATCAAAACAAATCAAATCATCTCCAAAACCACAAGACTCGACCCTACATTGGATTTGGATATGAGCTCCATCTATGATCCTCAGTCTACTCCTCTCTCGCCTGGTGTTGTAAACACAAACAACCCAAGAGAGCTGAAAAATTTGGTATCAATGCTACAAATTAAAGTTGAAATGCTAAGAACCAAAGTTGACAATTTAGACACAGAAGTCTCCACACTATGTGATGAACTTGTTAAAAATCAAGCTGCCCTTGCAATCTCCAAAATAACTTCGTACAATCTGAGAAAGGAACTTGACAAGCAGGAACAATATTCTCGCAGAAATTGTATTGTTTTCGATGGCGTCCCATCCAAAAGGAGTGATAACCAAAACATCCAGACTACAACTGCCAAGACTCTTCTCGCTGAAAACTTCCCTGATGATGAGGAAATTGTGACATCGTTCGACAAGGCCCATCCCATTGGCCCTATCAAAGAAGGCAAACAGTCTTATATTATGCGTTTCAACAAGCACTCCATCGTCAAAAGGATCTACAGGAACCGACAGGACATCAAAAAAGGCATCAAGGTGCGCCCTTCATTGACAAAAAACAGACCTGCAACCCTCAAAACCTGCCAACAATCTGCTGCTCGTATCTCATCCATCAAATTTGTTTTTAGTGATATTGAAGGGAACTTGAAAGTCGTTGACGAAAAGCTTAAGAATCGTAGTATTCACGCATTTGAAACTGAAGAAGACTTTAGAGAGTTAATTCTACATTATGAACATTCCTCTGATTTTCCTGGAGAAGACTAACTTATCATCAACAATATATTGAAAATGTCCACAAAAAGTAACAAACTCAAACTGGACTGCCCCTTGATCTTACGTAAGAACACCGCTCCAGGGTATTAAGGCGGGGTCAAAATGCTAGCAACGTTACAAATCATTTTCAGAAGCTCATTTTGGGCTCAAACGAAACGTATAACTAAGAAGAAGATTCAGTCTAGGCAGATGTTTTTTCATTTTAAAATTTTGCGTAATTCGCAAAAATCCTCAATTTTGCGCTATTTTGATGACGTCATAAAAATTGAACTCCTAATAACTTTTGATACAATTATCAAAATAATTTCAAATTTTGACCAAAGATGCATATTATTAATGTTTTCAGAATTAAGAAAAAATTTAAATGAAATTTGATGACGTCATCACTTTTAAGGCAAAAAACTAAAATCCTTAAAAAATGCTGACGTCATCAAGATTTTGAAAATGTTTTGAAATTTTTTGAAAATTTGCATTGAAATGCATCTTTGGTGAAAGTTTGAAATTATTTTGATGATTCTATTAAAAGTTATTTGAATTTCAATTTTTATGACGTCATCAAAATAGCGCAAAATTGAGGATTTTTGCGAATTACGCAAAATTTCAAAATGATAAAACATCTGCCTAGACTGAATCTTCTTCTAATTAGTTATACGCTTCGTTTGAGCCCTAAACGAGCTTCTGAAAATGATTTGTAACGTTGCAAGAATTTTGACCTCCACAAACCCGCCTTATTCCCCTGGAGCGTAAGAATACTTTATACTTGTTTTTATTTTTTCTCTCATTTTACATTTGACTTTAAGGCTCTTGTATGTATTACTGCTCTGTCTGCCACAAGCCTGTAAATGACAACTCCAATTCTATACAATGTGATGTCTGCAATCTCTGGGTCCATCATAAAAAGTGCTCTGACCTAAGTCGTGAAGAATTCCTAACTCTGTGTGAACCAAACAATAATGACAACTGGTACTGCCCATGCTGTATCAATAATGCTCTCCCCCTACCCCCTGATGAAAATCCTCAAAATCCTGATAATACTGGCTCTAATCTCAATGAAAATCTTAAATCTATCCTTTCTGATCTCAACAACATAGTTTCAGATTTAACATCCAATGATGACGACGAAAACTTTGATGAAATACAATTTCAATCTAATTCCTGCTCTTATGTAACTTGTGAAGAATTTAATTCACTTCTCTCTCCTAAATCTGAAGGTCTCTCTGCTTTTCATCTTAACGTTTCCTCCATGTCTAAACACTATGATGCCCTCCATACACTTTTAAATCAACTTAAGATTCACTTTAATTTTATAGGTATCTCAGAATCTAGAAACACAATCGACGAGGAGAACCTCGCTCCCTCTACAGAGAGGGAACAAGATTTTCCACTAACAAATTACAAAAAATTCTTTACTCCAACTGAATCTTCAGCTGGTGGAGTGTCTTTATATATTTCTAAATCTCTCGTTACTATACCAAGAAAGGATCTGGATAGCATCTGCTATCTAGCCAAGAATCTTGAATCTATCTTTGTTGAAATTCCCAGACCAGCTGAAACTAACCTAGTTGTTGGTACCATTTACTGACATCCGTGCATGTTGATAGACTCTTTTATCTCTGACTTTCTGAAGCCTCTCATCCACAAACTCTCGAAAGAAAAAAAACAAATTCTTCTCCTTAGTGACTTCAATATCAACCTTTTGAAATGTGACGAAGAACCAGTAAACTCTTTCCTTGATATCTTGGCTCTAACCTTTTACTTCCTCAAATTCTACTTCCCACAAGAGTGACAAATCAATCTAAAACCCTTATTGACAACATTCTCTCAGGCCCTGCCACTTCTATGACTATCTCTGGTAACCTTTGCTATTCTATTTCTGACCATTTACCCCAGTTTTGTCTTTTCCCCGAACTCAACTACAACAAAATCAAGGATTCCGGTCCTTTTTTTAAACAAAACTGGTCTAAATTTGTTAAAGATAACTTTATCAAAGATTACACCTCAATCAACTGGGATTCCCTATTCGATAGGTTCGACTTGGATCCTAACACATGCTTCAATATTTCCAATGATAAAATGAAGGTACTTGTAGATCGACACGTTCCCACAGTCAGGCTTACCAAGAGAGAGGTTGAATCTAAACTTAAGCCTTGGATAACGTCTGGCATAGTTAAATCAATGTCAAAGAGGGACTTCTTTCAGAGGAAATCTCTCAAATCAAAAAATCAAGCAACTGCAAATCACTTTGGCAGCCTTTACAGGACCTACCGAAACCAAATAGTCAATCTATCCAAATTAAGCAAGAAAAATTACTACACAAGCTTTTTTCAAAGATATTCCAATAATATGAAAAAAGTCTGGTCCGGGATCTGTGACGTTATTTCATCAAAAACTCAAACTAATTCCAATATCTCCATATCAATTGATGGTCAGATTCAATCGAAGCCTGACAAAGTTGCTAACCATTTTAACAATTTTTTCACTTCCATTGCTGATGACATCAGGGAGAAGATCCCCCCTCTTATCAACACTTCTCTTCTTTCCTCAAACACAAAAATCAAAACTCCATTTTTCTCAGACCTACATCACCTGATGAAGTCGCAAAAATAATTGGATCCTTTTCCTCCTCAAAGTCATCTGGACCAAACAGTATCCCCATAAAAATCCTCAAAATCCTTCCAGATAAGATCTCAAAAACGCTTTCGATTCTAATCAATCGATCCTATCATACAGGGGTATTTCCTGAAGTACTAAAAATCTCGAAGGTTATTCCCAGTCTTCAAAAACAAACGCTCCCCGCTCGATGTCTCAAACTATCGCCCAATTTCTCTCTTATCTAACATAGAAAAGATCTATGAAAAAATTATGTATTCGCGGGTCGTGGAATTTTTAAACCATTTCAATCAAATTTACTCTAGACAATTTGGTTTTCGTAAAGGTCATTCAACAACACATACCCTCATGAACATCTTAGAACGTATTAGAGAACACCTTGACGATGGTGGGTTTGCTTGTGGTGTATTTGTCGATCTACAAAAGGCCTTTGACACTGTGGATCATGAAATACTAATATCTAAGCTAGACCACTATGGCATCCGAGGAAATACTAAAGCCTGGTTCAATTCATATCTCTCGGGTAGGTCCCAATATGTTTCAATCTCGGGAACAAAATCAAAACATCAACCAATCAGACACGGTGTACCCCAGGGCTCTGTCCTGGGTCCATTATTATTTCTTGTATACATTAACGATCTCCATTACTGTATTAAAATTTCAGAAACCTACCACTTTTCTGACGACACTCATTTACTAAATCTCTCTCAAACTGTTTGGTCTCTGTGCGGGAGAGTGAACTCTCAGAGTTCTTGTTAGCTGGCTGAATGCTAACAAAATATCACTTAACGCTAGTAAGACCGAATTTATCATCTTTAGGTCCAATAGGCGACGTCTTGAAAATCTCGGGTAAGCGCTTAACCCCAAGTAAAACCATTAAACATTTAGGTGTCTATCTCGATGAACACCTCTCTTGGAAACAACATGTTGCTTTTGTTGCTGCAAAACTTCGTCGTGCAAATGGGGCTCTAAACTCAGTCACTATCTCCCTCTTCCAAACCTTATCAATGTCTACCATGCTATCTTCTCCTCTCACATCCGCTATGCTTGTCAAACTTGGGGCCTCCGTGATAACACTGTCACTCACAGAATCCAAGTCCTACAAAACACTGCCATCAGGATTATGACTTTCCAAGAACCAAGGGCTTCTGTCACTCCCACCTATAATGAACTTAAAATCTTAAAATTCTTTGATCTCGTTGAAACACTCAACATTATGTTCATATACCGCTACCTGAACAGATACCTTCCTTCTCACTGTCTTTCTACTTTTACCTTTTCTACAATTCCTCATGACATTGGGACTAGAGCTAACCATCCCAGCCTCCACTTTGTCAGGAACGTCAATACAACCACCTTTGGCCTCCACTCTCTCACACAGCTAGCTTCACGTCAATGGAATAATTTACAAGAGCATCTTGATGACAAAAATCTACAAATCATTGAACCACTAGATTTATTGTCACATATTCAGAAATTTTACCTCAACAAATACACCCCTCAGGAACCCCCTCAGCAACAGTAATTTCATACCAGAGTCTTATTTTTGTTTTTAACTGTATATATTATATGAAAAAAAAAACAAAAATGTGAATACAAAAAGATTTATTTAGGATATATAGGATACTTTAAAACTTTATTACTGTGTTATTCTATTATATTATTTTCTATATTATTTTATTTTATTTTACTTAAAACTTTTAATTTTTTTATTAGGTTGCACAATTTGTAATTAGGTTTCTAAACTTGGTGTCCCTTCCTTCGGGTAAATATATGTTTTGAATTGAATTAGCGTAGAGAAAACCGGTAAGTGAATTTAAAGAAAGTTGAGAAATAAATTGAGTGCAGATAGATGAAGAGCAAAGTCTGGCATCAGGTGTGGCCATGAGTGCGCTTGCCCTGCTACTCTAGAGTCACCCGTCATCTAACCAAAGGTTAGAAAGTGTTGATCAAGCATAATCTAGAAGAGAAAAGATTTAGAAAGAAAGACGCATATTCGAAAATTTTGAAAAGTTGGTCGAGGGCCCGGTTCGGCGTGCCGTATCCGAGTGGTGTACGGTAAATAAGAAGAAGAAAATGAGGACTTCAAACAAAAAACACACAAATTTATATCAATACATGTGAACTTCTTTAACCAAAATTTTACTAATGTGAGTCGCTAATTCACATATCTTGCAAACAAGTGGAGCGCTACCAACCACTAGACTTTCTAATAAGTTCAAACGAGACATTCACAATTTTCAAACTAAAAATGTTAAAATAAAACGACAAATCCGATAAATGTTTTAGATGATGATGATGATGATTAAATTAAACTAGAAAAGACTTTCTAGGAATAGTGTTATATTGCTAGCAAGGGAATGGAATACCTGCTGGCGTCCATATATTTTTTTCAATGTCTTTTGTAAACAAAAGACTTTTTCGCCTTGTTTCAAAGCACGGTCCATTAAAACTCTACCCGCCAAGCTAAAAAGATGAACTAACCCGTGCTATCCGGATGATTTCAGCACCAAAACAAGAGTAAAACATGGTTGAAGGCAAATTACTAGTGCAAAAAGGAAGACGCACAATCTCAAAGGAAGTCCCTTTTATCAAAAAGTCTAACATCTAGACGACCGTTGATGTTTCTCAATTCAATGTCTAAAAAAGTAATTCGATCACCAGAACTTTCAAGATTTAATTTTGATATGATATGATATGATATATTTCTTTTTTCAGATCTATTTACATTTAAAAATCCTAAGCGAAAAACAACCCTAAGAGGCTTTCGAGTTCGAAAGGATATATGGAGTGATACAATTTCCCCATAAACATCATCAAAGGTACTGCTGATTTAATTTCCAATCCACTTGCAATACTAATCAACAAATCTCTGTCCACAGGTGTCTTCCCGGAACTTCTGAAACATGCAAAAGTTACACCTCTTTTCAAAAGTGGGAATAAGACGGATATAAAAAACTACAGACCGATATCAGTCCTTCCATTATTCGATAAGATCTTTGAGAAAATTGTCCATGAGAGAATTACTGAATTTCTAGACAAGAACAAAATTTTATTTGATGGTCAATATGGGTTCCAGAAAGGTAAGTCTACCTCTTGTGCAATCCTACATCTCACAAATTTTATCTACAAATGCAAAAAAAACAAAGAGACTGGTTGTGCAATCTTCCTCGATCTGGCAAAAGCCTTTGATACAGTTAATCATGCAATACTGCTAAAAAAAATCGAAAAAATTGGAATAAGGGGTCCTGTTCTATCATGGTTTCGAAGTTATCTTGCAAACAGAAAACAAAGCGTTTACTGCAACGACGCTAATTCAACACCCTTACCCATGTCTCACGGGGTCCCCCAAGGTTCAGTGCTTGGTCCCCTTCTTTTCTTGATTTATATTAATGACCTGCCATTGAATTCATCATTCTCCCAGACGTTGTTTGCTGACGATACGTGTCTTTTTATGAGTCATAAAAACCCTGAAGCTCTTCAAAATCTTATTAATGTTGAGGTTGGCAAGGTTTCAGACTGGCTAGGAGCTAATCAACTTACTCTAAATATCTCTAAATCCAACTATATGATCTTCAGTGAGCACAAACAAACTAATTTCAACATTTCTATTTCAGGTCAGACTCTGAACCATGTCAATGAAGCTAAATACCTTGGAGTAGTCATTGATCATAAACTGAGCTGGAGAGAACATCTCAAGAGACTGCACACAAGAATTAAGCAGAATATAGGTATTCTACACAAAGTTGGCTGGTTTCTTCCTAGAAAGAATATGATATCTCTTTTTTATGCCTTAGTGAACTCACATCTGACATACGGTATAACTTCATGGGGTTCCCCTGTAACCAATGGCTTGGGTAAAATTAATGAATCCATACTTAAATGTAAAAATTATATTAACAAGGTCTGTCCTCCTATGGAGGATGAGATCATCTTTAACCCACTTAATATAGATCAACTATATGAGCTTGAATCATGTAAACTCATACATAAATTCCTAAACAATCATCTTCCATCTTCATTGATTTGTCTCTTCCAAAGATCTCAAACTGGCAATATGATTGCTAGGAAAAATTCTAAAAACAATGTTGGTACTATTCATTTTGACCAAGCTCTCTGTCCGCTAATGTTCCATGGGCCTCAGTTCTGGAACCATAGGAATTGTTATAAATTAGCTGAGTACTCTTCTACAGCTTTCTCTACTCATTTGAAGAAAGATTTGAAAAATGAGTAAATAATCTCTTATATTTCTAGACATTTTGATTTATATATAATTTTAATTGACACCTTGTGGTTGTTGAACCTTGTGGAGCTTTTTATCCACATAACATATAGTATTTCTAAATTCACATTTTATTGGTGAAATGCTTTTTTTTTCTCTTAGTTGTTTCATGGGACAATCTATATAGTCCTTCTTCCCTGTTTATATTTTGTTTTTAATAGTAAACTGTAAAATAACGTATATAGTATGTTTTTCCTTGTAACCTATATTCCATAATAGGTTATTTTTACTGTGAATAGCTTTGAAATCCTCTTATAGGATATTTTTATTCATGGAATTGTATCTTTTAGCTCATTTTTAACTGTTATAAAAAGATATTGAAATTGAAATTGAAATAATGTACAAGAGATACTAACTAGAGAAAAGAAAAAAACAACAAAAGATAAACAACAACAGGAGATACAATACGAAAATATTTACACTTGGTTTGTGGATGATAATAAATGCGGTTGAATAAGACACTAGATGGGAAATTAGTTATCATTGAGTAATTTTGATTTGAGTTTTCGAGCAAACACAGAAAAGCTGGTGGATTTGAGATTAAGACATTGTTGATTCCAGAGATGTGGACCGTAAAATCGTATGGGAGATGGCGAGTCACCAAATACCAAAGTTGTTAAAGAGTCATTAGTAGGCTGACGGGTACCAAACCCATGAGATGGCTTACTAAAAATTGTGTTTAAATAGTCAGCTGATAATTTGTTTATATGTTTAAATATGAGCTTACCACACTCTAATTTGTATAGGGAGTTAACTTTTAATGTATTGAATGTCCCAAGATTTGATTTATTAAAAATTTTATTGATTTTATTTGTTATATTACTTATTTCACAATTTAACTTACCTATTCCCTTGGTGCTCGGTGAGCCCCGGAGGTTATGCAATATTGTAAATGTGGATTAATAAATGAATAATATAATGAAGTTATATAAGACGGTGAAACTAAATGACTCAACTTACGTATGAGGCCTGAGCCTTGTTTGATCTTAGTTTTGACATGATCGATGTGAGCTTTCCAGTCCAATTTTTCATCGATAAATACACCTAAATACTTTGCAAAGCTAGTTCTCATTACCTGATTGTTTGATATTGTAATAGTGAATTTTCCAACCTGTTTTTTACCTGAAAAAATAATAAAACAAGATTTTTTAATATTTAGGGATAGCTTGTTGTTGGTCAGCCAGGTTTGAACAAGCTTTAACTCTTGGTTTACTAGTTGCTCAAGGATAACAGGGTCTTCGTGGCTAAGAAGAAGGGAGGTGTCGTCTGCAAAAAGTGTAAAGGAAAATATTGAAGAGGATAGTGGTAAATCGTTAATGTAAATTAGGAAAAGGGTGGGTCCAAGCACTGATCCCTGGGGTACCCCGAATTTCATTTCTAATTCATCAGAAGCTTCATTACCAATACTAACAACCTGCCTTCTGTTTGTGAGATAGCTTTCAAACCATTTGTTTAATGGCCCTCTAATTCCAATTGCATTGAGTTTTCTTACCAGGATCTTGTGGTCGACAGTGTCAAATGCTTTAGCTAGGTCTAATAATATTGTACAGCATGTTTTATTTTTCTTGAGTTCTGAATGAATTTCGTCTGTCAACTTCAGAACAGCATCTGAAGTAGATTTACCTATCTGGAAACCAAATTGGTTCTCAGATAATATTTTTTTATCAATCAGGTAGTTTTTGAGTCTGTGATTTATGGTTTTTTCAAATATTTTGTCAAAAATGGGTAATACAGAGATGGGTCTGTAGTTGATGATGTCATGCTTGTCTCCGTTATTTTTAAAAACAGGGGTTACCCTAGCAATTTTGAGTTTTTCAGGAAAGATACCCTGTGATATAGATTTATTGATAATGATTGTGAGAGGTGAACAAATGAGATCACCAATATTTTTGATTACATAGATTGGAAACTTATAGAGATCTATGGCTTTTTTTAAATCTAAATCGTCAATGTGTTCACTGATTTCGTATGTTTTAACTGGTTCAAAGAACATGCTTTGATTTTGATTTTTTAGAGCTGTTAAAGGGTCGTCACCAGGTAGCATTTTTTTGAGAAGATTTGGTGCTACTTGTGAAAAATGCTGATTGAAATTTTGTGCTATTTCATGCTCTGATGAAATGTGTTTTTTACCACAAGTCATAAATTGTGGGATAGGACGACTAGAAGTGTTTCTTGAGAGGAGATGATTGACCTCTTTCCATATTTTTTTGGTATTGTTTTTGAATTTTTCGAATCTTTGTTTTTGATAGTGAAATTTACTCCTCCGGATTTCTTTATTGATAGTGTTTCTGATTAATTGGTAATCTTTAAAGATTTCACGGTCTCCAGTCTGCAAGTATATGCCATAAAGTTCTTCTTTTTTGGAGCTTTTTTTGAGGATAGAATCTGTCATCCATGGTTTGTTTAAGCGTTTTTTTTGCTTTTGTGACAGAGGTTTGACTGGGCAATGCATGTCAAAAAGAATCGATAGGGTGTTGTGGAAGAGATCGTACATTTTGGATGGATTATTCATCTTTTTAAGTTTATTTTCAATGTTGGTTCCAATGAGATCTTGACGAAATTCAGCAATGTTAAAGTTGTCAAAGTTTCGTTTGAATATTTTTTTGATTTTTGGTTTTGATTTTACCGAAGGTAGTATAAGAAAATTTGGTAAATGGTCAGAAACATGAGAGATGAGATTACCACTAACAAATTCACCTGATACATTATTGTGGTATATGTTATCAATAAGAGAGGAATTAAGTTCTTTGTTGAATCTTGTTGGATGGGTGATGTAAGGAAACAAATAATTTTGAAACATGAGATCGACAAAGTTGCTAGTTTCCCTGTGTTTGTTTGTTTTGAGCAGATCAATGTTAAAGTCACCCATTAAAATCATCTGTTTATTTTCTTTGTTAAGTTTTTTGAGAAGATTTTCCATTCTTTCATTGAAAAATTTGATTTTATTACATGGGTGTCTGTAAATGACCCCAATAACATAGTTGTTCAGCGTTGACTCAGTTCTTATTTCAATAAAGATTGATTCACATTCAAAATTCTCACCTGATTTAAGCTCTTTTTCAAGGTCTTTTCTTCTGTGGAAGGTGATGTCATCTTTGATGTATGCAATGACTCCTCCGTTTTGTGATGAACCTACAGTTACTTCAATTGGATGGTAGCCAGGTAAGTCTTGTGCATTGACAGGACTTGTAGGGCTTGTAGGTGAATCCCAGGTTTCAGTCAGACCTATGAAATCAAACTTGTGAGGAATTTTAGATAGGAGTGTGTTAAGCTCATCAAAATTTTTGTTATAGGAACGGATGTTGGTGTGGAAAAAAGATAAGTTATCATTTGGATTTAGCAATGAAGACATTTTAATGAATTGATTAATTTCATAGTAGTTAAAGTTAATCTCAATTCCATTCTCATGACTTGAGGGATCAGACACAGTGATTTTAGGTAAGGACATTTTTAGTTCAGAGATCTTTTTATTAAGTTTTATTTTATCTATACGTTTAAGGTTAAGTTCAGTTTCATTGCTTAGAATTTCTGGTAAGAGATGGTTATCATTTACACAGTTGAATGGAAATCTTAAGCAGTCGTTACATGACCAGATGGAACGGTTAATGTCATTTAAAGGGGTAGATTTAATACATTTTTTATGCAAAAAGTGTTTACCCATTTTACACTCAATTTTATCATTGTGTGCAATGGCTTTATTACAACAACTACAATTATAGATTAGGGTGTTTAGATTGAGTGATGAGTTGAATTGATCGATATGTGCATTAGTGACGTGGCTAAAGGGGATCAAGTCAGAGGTGCAAACAGGGCAAAAGTAGGGATGATTATTGTTAGATAGTTGAGATAGTTGACGTTTTGTGATTTTAAAACATTTGGCGTGAACCCAGGTATTACAGAGTTCGCACAGTATACAGTCATCAAGACAGAGTTTTCTGCACTTATGGCAGATAACTGATTCAATGGTAGGGATGTTCATAGTTATAGATTGTTAAGATCTGTGATTGACTTGATAGATATTATTTCAGACTGTCCATTTTTTCTCACCAAGGTTACACCATTTACTGTCCAAATGTATTTAAAACCTTTAGGCCGGAGTTGGTTTCGCGCAGCCTTGAATACATAGCCATTTTGTCTTGTTAGACTTTCATTTACGTAGATTTTGTTGTCGCAACCTTTGAAATTAATGTCCTTTACAGTTTTACCCTTCAATTTATTTCTATTTGAAAAAAATTGGTTACGTGTTCTTCTTGACAGGAATTTCACAATTATGGGAGCATTAGGTTCTTGGTTTGTTCTGTGACTAATCTCAATATCATTGAGGGTCAGTTCAATGTTCATTAATTTTGCCACATCGATCACTACCTTGTCCGTATTTTCATTTTTCATCTTTGGGATACCACATACGTCTACCATGGCTCTTCTTCCGTACTGCTCTAAATCATTGTTACCAGCGTTTGATTTGTTTGCAATAGTTTTTACATCACCCAGGGATTTTGCGTTGTTTTTGATATCAGCTTTGTTGTTATTAACAGATTTGATTAAGGTAGCAATGTCTTTTTCAAGTTTCTTTATAGTTTTTTTGTTGTCTTCAAATTCAGTGTTGATCAGCTTTTGGGATTCTATTACCCCATCTACATTTTTCTTCATTGTGTCCATGTTTGATATTATGCTAGTGATCTGTTGGTTCGTTTTTAGATAGTTTTGTTCTAACTTATCCGTTTTGGATTCAAGGTCACTAAGTTTTTTCAGAATTTTTTGGTTTGATTTCAGGATGGTATTGTTTTGGTTGAAGATGTCTCTGAGTGTTGGGGTAGTCGGTGTAATGTAATCATCATCTTTTTTTGGTTCCTCTGCTGTGTCAAAGAATTTTTCGTCGTTGTCGGTGTCATCTTTTTTCGGTTCTTGTGTCTCGTTTTGTTTAAATGTCACCTCCTCGTCTTTTTCTAGGTCTTCCAATTCATTATTTTCATTTTTGTTGATCATTGCACAAGCCATTATTGTTGTTGCTGTTGTTTTTTTTTTTGTTTAATTCTGGAGGATAAATTGACTCAAAATTTTCCATGAAGAGATTGTTATCGTTGATGTTAAGAAGGTCATGTATAAAACGAAATGTGTTGCTAACCCTTATGAAAAAATCGAGTATGCATCAAGTATGATCAAGTATGCATCAAGTATGAACAAGTATGATTCAAGTATGAGTAAATTTGCATACTTGAAGGCAAGTCTGCAAGCGAAATATGCATACTTAGAGGGGGCGTACGGGGCTCGCAGACACCGAAATACCGACGCATATTTCTTGGATTACCGCCAATACCGACAGCAAAATTTGGTAAAATCCTTATTTTCGTCACCGCATGGCATGTTTGACACCGAAATACCGTCACTTTTTTCTTCAAAAACCGAAACACCGACAGAAAAAAGGGTTAATACCGTCACACCGTCAAACCCGTACGCCCCCCCCTACTTAAAATCAAGTATGACAAGAAGTCTGCATATCTTGCAAGTATGCAAGGAAACATTCATACTTGAGATAAGTATGCACATATATAAATTGAGTATGACTAAAAATCTGCATACTTGGAATATAAGTCTGCATACTTGGAATAAGTCTGCATACTTGAAATAAGTCTGCATACTTGAAATACCTGCATACTTGAAATAAGTCTGCATACTCGAAATAAGTCTGCATACTCGAAATAAGTCTGCATACTTGAAATATCTGCATACTTGAAATAAGGGTCTTTACTAAAAACTGTCTGCAGACTAAAATGAGAATTTTTTTCCATAGAGGCCATTTTGTGAAATTTTTAGTAAGAGTATTTCTTATACATTTTTTGAAAGTACATCCGTTTGGAGATCGAAATTAGCTATATTAGATGTTTCAATTTTCAGACAATGGCGTATTTTACAGATCAGAATGAATTATGAAAAATGTCCGAAATTCACCATAACACTAAAAACTGGAAAACTACCAGTGGTGCAAAGTTGAAATTTGGCAATAATGTTAAGATCATAAAATCACATCATTTTGCAAAATTTCATTTCAATACGTCATAGGGTGTGTACTTTACAGACCAAAAACGAAATGTCCCTCTTGGTCTGTAAAATAGCCATTTCTGTCAAATCTTTCAATATTTCAAAAATAATCAACATCCACTAACTCTGGTCAAAGTTTGGCTAAATTTTATTCACTACATTAAAAGTTTATGGGCTGGTCTGTGATTTATAATTTCCCACCCTCTTTAGGCAATATATATTCATTTGAAACCTCCATTATATATATCATATACCTTTATATTTTCTCACAGGGAGACTTTTCTAGCCAATAGAATTTAGCTAGACTTCACATATTGAAAATTTATTGAATGAAAAGTTTCTAAAGAATCCAAATTTTGATGTTTCCAAAATTTATTCAGACACTTTATTTTACAGACCAGATTCAAAAATGTCTGAAAATCATCTTAATTTCCAAAACTTGCAAGTTCTTGGTGCTAGAGCTTCAAAATTAGGCACCAATATTAAGATCACAAAACTACATCATTTTGAGAATTTTCATATCAATTCATCAAACGGTGGATATTTTACAGACCAAATCCGAAATCTACATTACGGTCTGTAAAATAGCAATTTTTCAGTCAATCTGTCAATACTAGATAAGAGTTGTGGGCTGGCCTGTTAATTATAATTTTACACTTTGCTTATTCAATGAAAGACAATGCTATGTTTAAACTATAATGGCCTATAGTTGGCCTTTCTTCAGAGCCTGTATAAGAACAAAAACTTACTTTTTTGCTTCGAGTGTTTGAGTACTTGCAACTAAATTTTCACTAAGCACAATCTTACTTCTTGGGCTTTTATTGGAAACCAAGTTCAAACAGCCAAATTGCAGGATGCCACATGTATACCATATTTAAACATTATTAATTAATTACACTGAAATGACAAGAAATAATAGACAATAAAAAGAAGAGTCTAAGCAACTTGTGAAGCAATAGAAATATTCAAATAAGGTTGACATATAAAGTTGAGTAACAATTCAAAACGACTATGTCGAGCAGAACTTAAAAGAAATACACCATGGTTTGAGTGAATTGCCCTTGACATACACACTATTTTTTATAAGAATAACTCTATAAGAACTCTATTAGAGCAATAGGCCTATTGTTTAGAAATAGAAAAATGCTCACCCTCAGCCAAAGTTCAGTATTCTTATAAAAAAAGCTTGTTTTGTAAGAGAAATTCCACAAAAAGAATAAGACCAGATTTTGGTTTGTTGTTCCTTAGTTGATTGTGCTGATTATTTAGTAATGTCAACTCAAAAAAAAAAGTGGCCTTAATAATCCTTCAAGTATACCAAAGGAGTCTTTTAAGTTGACTTTGAACTTCAATTTTAGTCCAAGTTTTTTTTAATTTGGAAGAAATCATACTAATCTCAATTCTAAGCCGTTTTAAGTACAATGAAAAAAGATTTATATAATTAAGAACTATAAATAAATTGAAAGTGATATAAAATTAAGAACTATATAAATTGAAAGTATTTTTCTCAATTAATAACGTTTTAAATTAACTCTTGATGCCAGAACATTCCAATGTGCAGTATAGAAAATGAAGGAACCATTTATTAATACAATATACTACCAACTTCAAGTACAATAAAAAGTTTATTTTATAAAATCTTGTATATTAATTTGAAGTATTCTTTTTAATAAATTTGTTGACAGCCTACCTAAACTCTCAATCCCCCTATAAAGCCTTTGAAAACTTGGATACAATATATAAGAAGGTGGCCTTGCGTTATGTTAATAAGATTTGTAAGATCTAAGAGTAAAACTCAAACAATCACTTCGATATATAGTACTGTACTGTACGTAACAGGCTATAAACATGGATTTCACAGGTTACTAAAATATTTAAGAAAACCTTGCGAGCTTGAATAAAGTGAATTCAAGCATAGCATATAAGTAATAAGCGAAGCCTAAGTTTATGAAATGTAAAAATTCATAGCTTATAATTATTCATTATTCAAATTATAATTATTAAGATGAGATCAAGTGAAAACAGCATATCAAATAAGAACAAAATATCTTCAAATGTTAAATAAATCCAATTATGTTTGTATAAGAAAAGAAAGAAACAAAGAAAGGAAACGAAATAGGCGGAAAAAGACAGAACGAAAGAAAAAGACAGTAGGAAACGAAATAGGCAGAAAAAGTGAAAAAGACAGAAAGAAAGAGAAAGACAGAAAGAAAGAGAAAGACAGTAGGAAAAGAAAGAAAATATAGCAGAGATGAACAGGCTAAGGTAAGGAAGAAATAAAGGTAACTTAATAGTTAAATTAAAATATTTGACGTCAATTAAAGTTGAGTGAAGAGGTCTTTTTGCAGCGACAGTCAAATTCAACAAAATCTGAATTTTTCTGAAAAATCTATAAAAATCGCTCAAAAATACACTCTATTCCACCATCAAACACTCTACCAGCATCCTGATACATCACAAATGACGTCCAACCGACAAAGAAACACACCTAACCTGCTTTGTACCGGCAACGCATGTGCAGATGACAAGAATGAGGACACCCTGGCCCCGGGGGGGGGGTACTTAGGCAAAATGAGTGCCGGGTATGTGCGAGCCATAAGGGTACCTTTTTTCATTCCTCAAAAGTCTCTCAAAGGGGTACAAATTCTAAAGTTAGTCTCTGAAAGGGTCCCAAAATCACAAAAATCAAAAATTTCTCTCTCAAAGGGTCACGATTTCCAAGAATTTTGACCAAAATTTGGTGAAAATCAAACCAAAATTTGGAAAAAATGGACCAAAATTTAGGAAAAAGTCTCTCAAAGGGTCCCAAAATCACCAAAATTTTGTCTCTCAAAGGGTCGATTTTCGATTTTCGGCTCGGACATACCCGTCACCTCGCAAACCTAGTACCCCCCCCGGGACCCTGGCATGTTCAAAATGTAACAGACTAGTTCACTATCTATGTTCGAGGCTACCAGCGTATATGATAACTGCTTTTAACGACGACCGAAGAATACATTGTAACTTTGTATGTCAGAACTGTGTGTCGGTGTCAAAGGATTTGCTGGCCTTGATCCCTAGATCTCAACCTTCTTTAAAAACAGCGGCAGAGCTATCGAAACTGAAAGAAACAATCAAAGAAAACGAGAATACGATAAAGAAACTAAAGACAAATGAACATCATCTACTCGAAATCGTAGAAACACAAAAAGAAGAGCTTTCACAACTAAAGAAGAAGTTATCAGATGATCCAGCCTTCCATACTGTAGAATATGTCGAGAATAAGCTCGAAAAGAAGTTAGAAGACTTTCGCACCGAAATACTGTCCACCATTAAGGAGGAGCACAAAAAATCGTACGCTGCAGTCGCTTCTGCTGGAACATCTGCTCCCTCAAATGACAACATAAAAACTGCAGTCAAACAAGTACATGAAGAGGAAGCAGCGGAGGAGAAGGATAAATCTAGACGATCGAATAACATTATAATCCATGGTGTCAAAGAATCGACAGAGGATCCTAACAAGGAGGATGAGGATTGGGTGAAAGAACTTATCGAAAATCTTCGTGTGAAAATCAACACCAAACATATGATGAGACTCGGATCTAAAGCTGACGACAAGAGTAGACCAATACTTGTTACCTTTAAGAGCGAAAAAGAAAAAGAAAGCCTATTTGGAAATCTACATGTCTTGAAAGGGAATGCGAAATACAAAGGTGTCAGCATTTGTGAAGATCTAACCCCCACTCAAAGGAAGGACTTCAAAGACCTTCTGCAGGAAGCCAAGGAAAGAAATCAAAGTGAAAAAGATGAAGTCTGGCGAGTCCGTGGGTCATCAAAAAACGGCTTCCGCCTCAAGAGGGTAAAGACCAACGGCCCAAATCAACAATAAATTCAACAAAAGAAAAACAAAAAACAAAAAAAACCGTAAAAGAAGTAAGAAGCAAAACCAAAAACATACCAAAAAATCAAAGGACACAACAAGCTAATATCACACCTACCAACAATATTAAAGTTCAAAAAGACATAAGAATTCTCTATGCTAACGCCGATCAATTTACATCTGGAAAATTAATTGAATTACAAACCCATGTACAGAAAGAAAAACCTCATCTGATTGCAATATGTGAAGTGAAAACGAAAGTAGGCCAGCTGAAACATCTACACGAATACGAATTTGGGGAGTACACGCTCGTTAATCAAACAAATGTTGACACTAACAAGGGACGTGGTATCATCATATTATCGCATAACTCCATCAAGCATTTAATTGTCAGGTCTTCAACAGTTGAATTTGAAGAAGCTTGCACTATCGAAGTTCGTCTTGCAGATAAAGATCTGTTGGTGTTTGCTTGTCTTTATCGTAGCCCAACAAAAACCAGATCGTCTGACGAAAACAATGCCAAGCTGAATTCTCTTGTCAAGTCCATCTCCCTGGACAAGAAGTACTCTCATAAAATCCTCATTGGTGATTTTAACTATCCAACAATCAATTGGGAGAATTGGACCACACCCCATAACGAGGAGAGTAAGGAAGAACAATTTCTGGATGCGGTGCGTGATTCTTTCTTACACCAACATGTCGATGAGCCGACAAGATGCCGTGGATCTGATGATCCGTCGACCATCGATTTAATCTTTACAGATGAAAAGAATCAAGTTCGTGATCTACAGTACCTAAGCCCGCTTGGAAGAAGCGACCATAATGTTCTAGCTTTCAACTTCACAGCTTACACTGAGCGCAAATCAATAAACTCAAAACGTTATGCGTATAACCTGGGAGACTACGCCACCATGAAACAAGAAGCTAGTGTATGGTCTAGAGAGTTTCTTGAAGGCATAGATCAAATGCCAATAAGGGAAACTTGGAATTTATTCAAAAGTAAGCTGTTGGAGCTTAGGAATCTTTATGTGCCATTGAAAGAAATTGATCGTCAGAGTTGGAGAAGAAAAGGATCGATACCAATAGGAAGAGACCTACAGATAGAAGTAAGTGAAAAACGACGACTACACAGGAAATGGGCTAGATCGGTTTGCCCCATTGAAAAAAGACGCAACCGTCAAATCTACATAACAACAAGAAACAGAGTGAATCGCATGATGACAAGAGCTCGTCGAAACTACGAACAAAACATTTGCAACAAAGCCAAGTCCAATCCGAAAGTTTTCTGGTCACACGTGCGAAGTAAGATGAAATCTGCTAGCGGAGTTTCCTCTCTTCTAGAAACACCAAAAGATAAATCATCCCTGCGGCACGAAGATAATGAAAAGGCGAATATTCTCCAAAAACAGTTCTGCAGTGTTTTCACTAATGAACCAGAAGGTGAAGTCCCTGATTTTCCAAGCAGGACCGAGGAAATTATTGACGATATCGTCATAACCAAGGAAATGCTATCTAAGAAAATTAAGGAGCTTGATACCAATAAATCACTCGGTCCCGATGAAATCCACCCGAAAATGCTAAAAGAGCTTGTAGACGAGATCGCAGAACCTCTTTCCCGTATAATGAACAAGACCTTGACTGAAGGAGAATTACCTGAGGATTGGAAACTTGCCCACGTTACTCCTATTTACAAAAACAAAGGTGCTCATAATCTAGCAGTCAACAACTAGACCAGTGAGTCTAACATCAGTAGTTTGTAAACTAATGGAGTCAATCTTAAGAGAGCATATCACAAGATACCTTACAAACCTAAAGTTGCTATCCAAAAAGCAATACGGCTTCATCAGCAGACGTTCTACTGTCACTCAACTACTGATGTATATAGACAAATGCTGTGAAAGTATGTCGGAAGGTAAAGTCGTCGACTGCATATATTTCGATTTCGCGAAAGCGTTTGATACCGTGCCCCATCGCCGACTTTGCAAAAAGTTAGAAGGATATGGAATCACCGGAACAACCAAAAATTGGATAACATCTTTTCTCAAGGGACGAAAGCAACTAGTGAAAGTGAACCAATCTCACTCAAAGCTAGACGATGTAATCAGCGGTATATCACAAGGAAGTGTATTAGGACCTCTACTTTTTGTGCTGTATATAAACGATCTTCCTGACAAAGTTGTTTCCGACCTATTACTTTTTGCAGATGACACGAAGATATTCAAAGAGGTCAATTCCATCAATGATTCTCTTGTCATTCAGAAGGATGTAGACACATTGAATGAATGGTCTAAAGATTGGCTCTTAAAGTTCCATCCCGATAAATGTCATGTTTTAACACTTGGCAAACTAGCTAACATAAAGCACGCCAGGGATTTTTCCAAGCACAAAGCAATGCCTCCGTTTGTACTTTCAAATTGAGTTTTTAACAAAGGCGTAATATCGCGATATCAGTGGCTGGGGCGCTTTGAGCCCCCTGTGGGTCCAGGGCTAGCCCTGGTGGGGGATTCAGAAAGCTGAGCATATTTTTGTCTTTAACTAGTGACTAGCACTTAACGGTTAAAATTGAATGAATTTATAGAATTTATCAATGAACTCAATTTGAATTGAGTTTAATGCCACCGTCTAACGGGGGCATTTGGGTGCTTGGAAAAAACACTGCACGCACATCCTTATTCTCTCGCTGGTAATCAACTGGAGCATGTTTTCGAGGAGAAAGACTTGGGAGTTTTGGTGGATGCTGAGCTGATGTTTGAAGAACATATAGCCAAACAGGTAAACAAAGCGAATTCGACACTTGGTATTATCAGAAGGGGGTTTAATAATCTTACTCCAAAGACCATAACGACACTATACTCCGCCTTTGTGAGGCCGCACCTCGAGTACGCGCAGTCAGTCTGGTCACCCAAACTACGCAAACATGTGAACATGCTCGAGGGAGTCCAAAGACGAGCTTCAAAACTTATCCCAATATATCGACACCTCCCGTACAGTGAAAGGCTAAAAAGGCTTGGATTACCAACCCTCGAATTTCGGAGACAGTTTTGTGATATGGTGCAGGTCTATAAACATCTTTCCTTTTACGACAAAGATACTATACCTTCAAAACTAATCAGCCGTGCACGTCCTAAACGAAGACATTCCAAAGAGCTTTTACCAAACTTTGCTAATGACGGCTTCAATGGACCCCAAACTAAATCGTTTTACTATAGATGTGTGCCAACGTGGAATAAACTACCAAGAGAAGTTGTATCCGCACAATCGATTAAGTCGTTTAAAGAGAAACTGAATGATGCATGGAAAAACCACCCACAAAAATTTGTTACAAGAGGAATGTGAAAGAAGATCGGTTAGAGGCCCATCGTGAGCCTAGCTTGTAAATCTGTATAATAATAATAATAATAATAATGCTGAAGTTACCTCAAGTGGATTAAATTTTGCAAGGGTTAATTTTCAGGTAATCTTGCAAAATTTAGCTCTTGTGAAAAATTTAAAATCAGGATTAAAAAACTTAAGAAGATCAGAGAAATTAGGGGAAAAACGGACTAATTCGCAAAATCTTGTCCACTAAAGGTTAATTATTAGTTAAATACAATAAAGACTGTACTTTCAGAAATGTTTTAAAAATATCATAAAAGTTAAACTTTATGTGAAGCATGTGAAAATGATTAATCTGACTCTAAAATGTTAGGAAAATTTGTAACATAAGAATATCCACCATCAATATCCAAACATAAACATTGCTCTGAGATTTCGGTAATACTTATTATACTTAATTTATTTTGAAGTTGGACTCTCTTTACCAATGGTTTTCTTTCTCCAGGCTTAAAACATTTTAAGAAGCTACTTGATGGCTGAAAGATTTGAAAAGGCTGAACATCGAAATAATTACCAAAAGCAACATAAAAATTGTTTCCATCATCTGTCTTGAAACAAGCGAAGCGATTAATTGAGAAATAATGACCTGTGGTTAGGGAGACAGATATGCTATTTCTACGCGTCTCCTTGGTGCGACAGCTTGATCTAATGATGAAGCCACCAAGCTTAATAGATGGAAATGTGAAAGTAGAAGAATAAATTGACATAAAGCGATCGGTAAATAGTGAACTTTCTTCTTTTGAAACAGCATATGGTAAAAAGGCGCCAATACCGGTCAGATTAAGATTGATTTTAAAAGTATGTTTATGATAAGCTCCTTTCAGCTGCTTGATATACTTATCCTCCTTTGTGCCAGGTTCAATACAGGTTTCTTCTAGATATGGAAGATGGTTAGATGCTGAAACTGCACATGCTAGTTGAAATGGAATATTCTGTGTGCCATGAATCAGTTTTAAAATATAACCATTCTTATCCTCAAAACTAAACAAACTGTATACATAAAGAGGGCCAAGTTCCAAGACTGTTTGAGGTAGGTGATTCAAAGAATGAATATTAATGGTCATGTAGCGACGTGGATATAGCTTGTCAAAAGTGGAGCAAAACAAAAAAATAAATCTTCTGGCAGTGACAATATCATCTGGGGTAATTTTTGATTTCAGTAATAAATGAACTGCATGGGCAAGCAAATAAAAGTGTTCAAAATAGATGGAGGGTAAAAGGTTTGACATGACGGGAACAAAGTAGTATAATAAAAATGAACGAAACTCTGAGGCTTTCCAGTAGCCAAGATTACTTTTTATTGTTCGGGGTGCACGTGATATATAATTTGGTGGTTTTAGTGATACCAAACGGTTTTCAATAATATCATGTTCTGGTAAAAGTATTAACGGAGAAGGTCCTTTAACCCCTTTAACATGAACTAAACTGTCATAGTTGGCTGATTCAATAGCATGCTTTATAGTACCTGCATGTGTTCTATGAGGACCAGTTGGATTCGATTCATCAAAAGGAAAAGCTCTAACATTCCCATTCTTATTTGTCTTCACTGTTTCTCCAGACTGCAGGCATTTTGGACAACCATAAAATGAATTGAATTGTTGAAAGTTCAATGCACTAGCTTTGGTAGGCATATCAAGGGTACCACAAAGCAAAATGCATTTCAGAGTAACTTCATCATTGATTTTGGTTCCAAAATATGCTAATTCTTTAATTGTCTCAAATTGTGGTGGCAAAAACAGTAACATGTTTGGATGTGTCTCCCCGTACCACAGGCCACTGATTAAAATGTTTTCCTTTTTCCTTCGATCTTGAAAGGGCAACTCATTAATGGTATAAAACACAGGCCAAATTGAAGATTTAATAGACTTGAACAGCGGTACACCATCCGTATTCCACATAAACGAAATATTGAAAGGATTGTTCAAAAATGATGAATAAGATTTATACAAAGAAAAGTCATAAATGTCTGATGGAGATGAAGAGGTACGAGTAAACCTGTGCTTTAATTTCTGAAGCATGCCAGTGCGAGAAAAAATTGATTTAATTTGACTTTTGAGGTCAAACTCCATAAAATATGATTTTGCAATAGGTTTTCCAGAGTTGCTTGACTGACAGCAAGAAGTATTTGAACAAACTTTGTCAGCCTTATCAATTTTCATCAAACACTCTTTGCAAAAATAGTGCGTCTTAACATCAGGTGAAAGTGAAGCAAGTAGTTTTTTTAGGATAAACAAGGATTTCGGAAAAATATGGTTTGCTGGTAAAAGGATGTTTAAAAGAAGAATTAATGAAGAAAGAGCAACACCAGGAAGCTTGAATTTTTGTGAAAATGCAATCACCATGGTTAAAGCAGCACCAAGTGTTACTGTGGCATCAGGGTAAAGTGCTGAGGAAAACTGGCTTTTCATATTGGCTTGTTCTTGAATGTCGTCATGCTGCTGCTCCTCATTTGGTTCATCTGTCAAGTAGAAAGTATTTTTAAAACTATAAGGCTTGAAAAAAAGGACATTGTTTTTTCTTTGCCCCAGCCTATATGTTTTTTTTATATAAGCAAGTGTCTGCCCCCTTTGGTCAGGCTTGTGTATACTTTCAGAGCATCCCCCCTGTGGACGAGAGGAATTTTTGGAAATCCTAAAAAAAAATAAAAGAGGATATGAAAAATCCAGGGTTTTTCCTCCTCATTCAGTCATCCAGTATCGGAAAGTCCATAAAATTTGCTTTATTTTCTTACCAGGTATCAGACAATCCAGAATTTTTCCCTAAAAAATCCTGAATGTAACGGAAATCCTGGAGTTTTTCAAAGGTAAATTGTTATGGAAAATCCATGTCGTCCATAGGTGGGGTTATGAACTATAACTGGAATGTCTTTTTTTACTAAGACCACCTCAAACCCTTTTTGACAGAAAAATTGACAACTGACTTGAAAAAATATTTCAGGCTGACTTAGCGGCTTAGGTCTTATTGTTTATGTTATGTTTAGGCCGAGATCACAAATAACTTGTGTTCGCGTCATCCGACGACTTATAATTTTAGTTATAAATTTCCGACACTTTCGAGTCGGAAGTCAGAAAAACGACGGATTTTTACGTGACCATCTGAGTTATGAAAAAATGTATGGGTAGCTCTCCTCCATTTGAATATTTTCTCATAATGTCAACTGACCGACTCATATTTTGGAACTGAAAATGACGCGAAACACATTTGTGATCTTGGCCTTACCTTACGAAATCTGCAAATCTGAGCCTTCATGTGCTTCTTAATTATGTATTATGCTTATCAAAGAAAAAATACATGTACTCTCCTTACATCTTGTAAAATTTCACAACAAATTATAGTTATAATATGTATCAAAACATTGTAATCTCACCAAATTTATCACAGTCAAAGTAAATAGAATCAGTGTCATCATTTTCGTCCAAAAATTTAGCAATGCTTGCAAACTCATCTTGTAACTTGAAAACTTTCACCAGATCTTCCACATTTGTATCATCATAATGGCTTGTTACATAAGCTAAAAAGGCAATATGATGTGTACATTAAGCAAATACATTATGTATAAAACACAATGCCAACAATGTAATATAATAAATGATTCATTACACATTAGTAATACGCACTTGATTTCACACAGTGACTGTTGATGGACTATGTCCGAAATCGGGGCTCCGTTGGGCTAATTCCTCTCCCCAATGTACACAGCTTAACAGTTCACTCAAAGTTAGCGGGTTGGTTGGAGATTGAGCACTGACTGTGTCTCAGTTCGTGGCAATTCCATTGATTAGTAGGATTCAGGTACCGGATGGTGAACATTGAGCATGTGCTCCCCTCGTCTACTACGAACTAGTGTAATAGCAACGAACCGATAGCGCAGTTGGGAGAGCAATCGCCCGGCAAGCGAGAGGTCGTGGGTTCAATCCCCACTCGATTCGTTACCTTTGAGAGAACTGGGAAGTACATTAGTGCAGGATCCGTTGATTCATTACACAACAATGTAATAATACAACTCTCAGGCCGACACCTCCTTGCTCCTTGCTCGTTTCTTTTATTATTTACCCTCTGGAAATCGGAAAACATAAAAGACAAACCTCCAAAATGTGATCGGCTATTGCTCATTCCGACATTTTAAATTTTCCGGAGGTTTTGCTGTTTGGGATTGTTTAGGTCAGGGTTGCTAGTAACGGCTTGTCACTGTGCCGGGTGCATACTCGGCGCCTTGGGCCCCGCAGGGTTGCTAGTAACGGCTCGAATTTCAGTCAGGTTTAAAAAAGGGGTACTTTTACCCATATTATAATAACATTACCCCCGTATTTTGCCAGTTTGGTATAAAATGTTATGAATTGTGGGATCTTGTTGTGCGGCGATGGCTCAAGGGATAGAGCGCTGGCTTCCGAATCTGAAGGTCTTTCTTTGGTGGTGGTTCGAATCCCACTCGGTGCGAAAATTAGACTGGTCGAAATTGATGGACAAATGATTGACAGGTATGAAAACTCAGTCAGAAATGAGAAACTAAGAAACTCAGACAGTCAGAAAGAGAAAGACGGGATCAGAGATAAGGATCACATTTCGGAGGTTTGTATCTTACGTTTTCCCTGGAAATCAGGGAATCGGAAATCAGGGAATCAGAACATTGAAGAAATATATTTTTCCAGGCTACAATTTTAGGCACATCCCGTCTAAAAGAACACCGACTTTCACTGGGGGGGGGGGGTACGATAAAAATGCAAAATACGCGTCGTTGGGCTTTAGGGTCGAGCTAAAGGTCCACCCATATACAACATAATAATAATAATACAACCAGTCAGTTCCCAACAATGCTCGAGCCCTGGAAGAATCACTTCTGTCAAGCACCCTTCTCCCCTCCAGTTCGTACGTACTATTTTGGTGGTCCCAAACTGCAAATCTAAAACACTTACATTCAAAAACATCACCCAAATCTGGTAGATTTGACGCATCGTCATCATTGTATGATTCTTCTTCGACTGACGCTGACGTACTGCATTCGTCTACCATCTCTACATCACTCTGGAGCTCAAAATCATTCGAGTGATCTTGAACAGGATCTACGTGAACATCATCGACGTCTGTTACATCAATGCAGTCATGAAAGACTTCATTAGTGTCAGTTAAAAATAATTCCCTTTTCCTGTAATATGTGGAACGCGACTTACCGCCCTGACCAGACGCCATTACTGAAACGAAAAATGGCGCCTGAGCTGTCTTCTCAATCAAATAATTCGAATGTTTGACGTTCGAATCAATAATTCGAATTTCGAATGAATTGACGTTCGAAAATGTTTTTTAAAATTTAAAGTCACCCATAATTTTTTTTGAAATCGGACGCAACTGGTCAATTTTCTTTGCTATTCTTGGTCAATTACTTTGTTAAAGTTGTGAATAAAATTCATCATGGTTCGTACACAAAGAGAAAGGAAACCCTCAGCCAAACTCGCTGACAATATCGGTAAGATGATTGTAATTTTAAATCGCTCATATCTACTGAAGAGCTAATAATTTTTCGACTTTTGATCCGGTGAAATAGATTTGTTAAATCTGGTCTTCGCGAAAAGGCACAGATTTTTCCTTTAACATGGTCAGCACTAAATAATAGATTAATTCTTTTAGGAGAGGACACTGGGCCATTGCTCAAAATTTTGTACACCATCGAGGAGAGTAATGGTAAAAGGATGCAGCAGACACTACCCTTTTCAAGGCTGAAGCCAAAATGCTTAGTTACCGGCGAGGAGCTACATTCAGAAAATTTGGTTGAACTGCGCCACTACAACTTTTTATACCCCCACACCGACCAATATTATGAAGCCATCCTTATGGAAATTAAGAAGAGAAAAAGAACGATAACAGGTTTGATTGAACATCATATTTATTTCATTTATTTATTTCGAGGCAATTTCTTAAAGCAGTACAAATCATTGTTTGAATAACTAAGTTCAGCTTTTGAAGGGAGTTGTTTTTAAGTGTTTCAAAAATACTGTGGACACTTTACCTCCCAATCAAAAATATATACACCGTTGTAAAGATGTTTTCAAGGAGAATTAAGTAATGAATTAAAAAAAAAATTAGATTGGAAATGAAGATGAAAAATAAATTATTTTCTTTAAAATATCATGAGTTCTAAGAATATTTAAACGTTGTTGATTTCAAACCTTGTTGATTTCAAATCTGTGTTCAGATTTTCGTATCTATCTTTAAAACAAATTACACTGTCAAGTAGGTCATTTGTACTTGAAATAAACATACTTCAAAGGGCTGTAACTTTATTCAACCATACAGTAAAAAATGGTTTTGAACCAATAGAAAAAAATTTAATTTCATCTTGTTTTTCATTTTTCAAATTTCAAAAAATTGAAACCTATTCCATCTTTCTCCTCACAAATACCTTTCCAACGGTGTATAGCTTTAATATATAGCATCAAAACATGCTGAGACCATCATAGGTAAAATGTTTACTGTTGAGACGAACGAAGGTCTTTCCATACGAATAAACAGATATGTTAAAGCCGTTTATCCTGAAAATAAAAAATAAAGAAACTATTATCATAAGAGCTTTGAAAATCGCAGAAAGACGAAATCGGATAAAAATATCAAAAAATACTCTTGACAATCCGTAAAATATTTTACCTAACCAATTTAATTTCCAGGTCTCATAAGCACTTTATTTCATAATCAATAAATCAAATACAAATACCTCTTCCAATTTCAGAAGATATTCCAATTTCGGAAGATAGTCTTGAGATGCTTAACGAATCCGATGTTGCTGCAAGTCATAATCCAAGACAAGAAGGTATCCTATAAATAATTTAAAGATATGTATAAGAACAGGAAGTAGACTTCTCATGCCAGTTCCAGGAAGAGGCTTCGTCTATGATGATACAGTGGAATTTTGGCCTAATGTTGAACAATGGGAATTTACTAATATTAATTCCAATTGAAGCAAAGTTTTTCAAAGATGTATGGAGATTAAATTGACTTTATAACTATTTTGATACTTTCGTCTAGCTTTAATCAGTTGCAGATAATTGTAGGCATTTCTGGTACTAAATTTCAGTAAAACTGTATATTTCAGGAAAGACAACCAAACCAAAGAAAAAGAAGCAAAAGTGCAATAGTGGTAATTTTTTTCAATTTTTTTGAATGAATTAAGACAAATCAATTGAAGCTGAAGGAATTGTTTAAAAGATACAATACTACCAAATTTTTCGGACTGTTCTGCGAAATGCCCACCTCGATCAATACAGACTTGTTACTTAACCTTGGATAAATTTCCCAGAATAGCGCTCACCAATCAGTCAATATTGTATTAGTTTAACATACTTCCATTACCTCTATCTCTAGATGAATTCAAACAACAAGTCGATGGAAGAAAGAAGCAAGCTGGCATCGAAGTAGAAAAAAATCTCAACAATGAACCAGGTTCCATCAATTTGTTTCCTTTAAATAAAAATGAAATTATTTCTGTTTAAGTACACAATAAATGTCTAATTGTGCTAGCACCTTATACTTTAATGGGATAAATTTTTTTTGGAATTAAATTTTGCGGTTAAACTCATCAGCAAAGTTTTAAAACATTTTTTAATGAAAGTTTTCGACATGTTTTGACTTATTTGAAAATAACTCGCAGATAACACCTTTTGTAGATAACACCCACATAATTTGATCCTTATAAAGTAGAAGGATTGGCAAGAAAATTTTTATCAATTTTTTTTAACAGGTGACGTTGAAGCCATAACAGCTCAAAAACAAAAAGGTACATTCCTACGTTATGATCATTAAGAACTTAAGTCTCTGTGCAAGTATTTTAGTATTTGTGTAAGAAAATGGTAAATTCTCTATCCCCATCCCATTCATTACTTTTTCTTAAATCTTAGCCAAAGACAACCAAACCAAGCAGGCAAAGGCAAAAGCAACGAAGATGCTTGCACAAGAAATTCTGGAAAAGAAAGGTATAATTAACTTATCAGAGGTTAGAAAGTAAATCTATACTGAATAGCTCAAATTGATTCAAATATTATAATTAATATTTAATTAATACAAAGAAAACCTCATTAGCCATTTTATACAACTTATTTGAAATTTCACATTTTTGAAACAGTTTTCTTTTTCTACAGAAGCATCAATCAAAATAAATCTAAGTGGAGATTTGTTAGATAAATTTGTTGACATGGACGACATTAACTATCAAGTTAACGACATGAATGATTCTGAAGGTAACTTTTGATATTTGAATGAAATAATACTGCACGCACCCCTCGGATTTTTTGTTTTGGTGTAATTTGGATGTTTGACACAAACTTTTTACATTATGTAGCTCACCAGTACAATATAATTGGAGAACAAGAATATAATGATTTCAATATAAAATCAATTTAAAATGTTGAAAGTTAACTTAATGAAATAAACTATTTTCACAGACTTTGAAATAACCAAAACCAATGCGGACCAACAGCAAAACACGAAATTTCAACCACCTAAACAGTACCAGCCATCATATCAACATTCCCAATTCAATATTTCACTACAAGAATTGACACAAATTAAAACACCACCACCAAAACTAGTACAACAGCCACAAATAGATAAACAAACAACTTTCAGACCTAACCAAGCAACTTTCAGACCTAACCAAGCAACTCCACCCTTCCGAAATCACCAGGAATATACTGAAGCTCAGAGTAAGATGTTATTATAATTCTTTCACATTCATATTCACATTTATTTCAGCATAATCAACAATAGCAAAACACTGTCCTGATATGAAATTTAGAAGCAATTAAAAAGATCCAACAGAACTTAACAGGAACATCCCATTGTTCAAAAGAAAAGTTACAAAATTGATGCTATTCAAACCGATATATTTTCATAGAGAAAATCATCTCAGATCAGAATATATGTAGGCATTGAATACTGAGGTGCTTTAATTTGTGTACATGGTGTTTTTATTCACTCCTCAAAATTTTCAATATATCAATTATATTTTTTATTTTAGGAAGCAGGGATCTTTCGCCAGCTCCTCTCAAACTACCAAATTCTGATTCTGTTCAAGGTATGTTAAAGTTTTCTTTCAAAAAAAAAGCTCTTGAGGTAAATACTTATCCAACCAAAACTTTTCAATGTGTTTTTTGAGACCCTTTACTCTTAATTCATTTAAATGTTGTCAAAATAGTCAGTGATATAACTTATTTCACTTTTCAGAAAGATCACCTGTTTATCACCATATGGAAGCAAAAAAAGGTATGTATCATCAAAAAGCTTGACTTGTAGAAATCATTGTTAAGAATGTAACAAAAGTATCCATAAAGGCTTCACTGTTTCTATAAAATTTGCCTAAACTAAATCCATTACCATCAATTTTCCTTTGCCATTTCAAGCCTCGAAATAACGATTCCAAGTGGGTCGGACAAAATGTCCGATCAGGGTTGCTTTAGCTTGAAAATTATAATTTTTGGGTCGGACATAATGCTTTTTGGGTCGGACAATGCCTGATGTCCAACTGTTATTTCGAGCCCTGCCATTTACTTATTTACAAAAAAAATATTCTTAACTCTGTTTCTTTAACAGTGTCTTGTAGCAAATGTCTTGCAACAAACAAGGAGTTGAGAGAGTTGAAAGAAAAACTTAAACAGAAAGGTAACTTTGACTTTAGACAGAGTGACAGTACATCAAAGGAAGATAAGTGCCATTTCCTTTGACCACTAAATTTGATTTTTCAAGTTAACTGCCAAATTAAATTCCCTGTCAAAATGTCTTCCTTTATGTACTCAAAATAGTTTTTTACGTAACCAAACAAGACACAAGGAGATATAGTAGAGATGACATTCAGAATTGCTTCCAAATTAATATGTTAAAAAAATAATAAAATTCCTTACTTTTTGATGAAAATATTCCATATTCCATTGATTAGATAAACAATTGAATTGCATTAAGAAGTTGGTTCCTGATATCCTGACATCACTTGCAGAAATTACGCACCATGCAGAAAGTGACAACCCAGTGAGTTAAAATCTAAATTAAAGAAATTTTTGGTACAAATGAAATACATTAAGCAGTTATTGGGACAAAGTTGAATCTAATGCATTATCTATGCATGGCAATATGACGAGACTGCATCCATTCAAAACCTAATTCTAATTTATATTTATAAGCTCATAAATCTGGTTTCTTGGTAGTTTTTTATTCACTATTTATTCGCGTCGGATAATAATTTCATATATTTTGCAGTAAATATTAAATTTGTCAAAATTATGTAAAATGGCTTGAAATTTTACAAATGCTTTCTAGCCTCTGTTATACCCTGCTTCTTTGGCACTGTATCACATAAAACTTGAGTGGAAAATTGTATATAGTTGACAATGTCAATTTAATTTCAGTATGTTGAAGTTAGTCAAGAATCAGACCATGGACACGAAGAACTGCCCGATTCTAATTTGGTATGATAATGTTTATTATCAGTATTAAACCCAATGTCCTGTTTTTGCACTTATTTCATTAAGTATTGTATTCTAATGTTTTAATGGTCATATGTGAAAGGTCTTTAAAAATCAGATGAGAAAGGTTTAACCATTTAGGAATTATTTCATTTTTCCTAGTATTCCAATAAGACGTCAACGCCAAGACCTAGTGTGGTAAACAAGCCAAAAATGATCCGAAAAACAACCCCCTCGGTAGTAGAGGTGAGAGAACATTGTAGAACTTTGTTAACTCTATTAATTCAAAAAAGGAGCCAATATAAACAAGCAGTAAAAATCCATAAAAATTAGGCCAAGGTTTTCTATTTCAAAGAAATCAGGCGCCAAGATCAAATCATTTCAGCACCTAAAAACTTATTTTATAGCAGCCTGCATATTCCGCTCCAAAGCAACTTTCTTCTAAAAGTCCCCAGTCAATAGGGGCAAAGGTAAGTTATTTATTCACTTTTCAATCAAAAATGAAAATAGTACATCCCTATACCTTAAGTGGATTAATTTTTGCAATTTTCATGTGGCCATTATTCATTTTTATGTTGATTTGCAAAAATAATAAGTTCATGCGTATTTTCCAATTGTACAAGTAAAATGCTAAAATCTTGCTTAAGCTGAAGTGTCAAATTACCATTTTTAAACAATTTTGCGTACAAAAATTTAATGCTGAGGAAATTCCTGATGCTTTTATAAATCAACACTTATTTTCTATTTCAGTTTAAACAATTGAATGAATTTGCTCCACACATTATTTTGACACCAGATGACATGAAAAGGTTACAGATCCAGTCTTCGAACCTTACTAAATGGCGACCTTTCCTCAATGAAATTCTGGACATCCTATTCACCAAAGAAGAATTAGCAAAGTAAATTTCTTGATTTTCAGTTTAGTCATTGGACATATTAATCTATTTCCTCAAAAGTGTGAATACTTTTTTATTACAAATAAATTACAGCCTCCATCCACCGAGGAAAAAAATCTGCGGTATAATCCTACTTAATTAAATTGTAGAAAGAAAAAAGCCTCGGGATCAAGATAATAAAACCAAATTTAGATCAGACGCTATCGGTTAGGTTCGTTTAGGCGGCAATCACAAATATCTTCATTTCGCGTCCTTGTTGAGTCTAAAAAGTGAGTTGGTTGGTCGGTCGTAAAAATTTACGAGTTTCCATTTTGGAGGAAACTGCCAGCCAGCCAGCAGCCAATTCAAACGCGTGTGATGGGTGGTTAAACCCAGACCTTTTAACACTGACCTCCGACCCCAAAATGGTGCATGTAATGATAAAAAAAGTCAAAATGCTGCGAATGCGCTAGAAATTGTTCGCAAAAAATTGGCAATAATAATTTTTTGAACGAAGGAAAGGTCATTGACAGAAAGTCCGACAAATTTACCGCCTCATTGACTCAATTCTACTAAAACCAGACGTAATTAATCGAACAGTTCGATTACCAAACTAATCGAACTTTGTCGAACTTAATCGAACGTCAAAAGTTTGATTAAATTCTTTGTGAGTATTCGATTAAGTTCGACAAAACATACTAAGTCCGACAAAGTTCAACAACGAGAAATGTTCGACAAATTCGACAATAAACTCTGTTCGAAAAAGTTCGACAACAAAAAAATGACCTCCTTTGGGTACCACCGTGAACGGCCCCTTTGTATTTTGAGAAATTTGTGAGTATTCGATTAAAGTTCAACAACCGAACTTAGTCGAACATTAATCGACCAACAAAGTTCGATTAAAAATACCGTTCGATTGGTTCAATTAATTACGTATTAATTACGGGGGACTCAAAACGAAGATATTTGTGATTGCCGCTGTTTTAATAATTCGTAAAAATGAAATGTCAAATTATAAGGACTCACATAATTTTTTTGGACCCAGGAGATACCCACGTAGTTGTTTAGGACCCACAAATTTTTTTTTGGACCCACGTAATATATTTCTGCACCCACGAAATACCCGAGGAAATTTTTTTTGGACCCACAAAGCCACGAGAACCACAATGGCTTCAGACCCACCGGCAAGGGCACGAACCAAGAGACCCATGAGGGCACGCAAATAATAACACTTGAACACAAGTTATTTGTGATTGCGATGTAATGCAATGATAAGATTTCTAAGTTTTTACAATCAAAACTCTCACAATAGGTCATGTGCAATGGGGTCCATGGATAGAAAGACTGGTAATCAAAGACCTCCACTCAACCCCACGCTAATAGCTGATTTGAAAAGTAAGTTAAATTTTTATGATGATGCTTCAGACAACTTTATGCTTACGATATTGAGTTTTATAGAGAAATGAGAAGCTGAAATCATTTACTGTAAGTCATTCAGATTTAATGATTTTTTGTGCTGGAGGAGGTCTGCTTAAGTAATCGATGGAGATGGTCAATGTCAGGTAAATCCAATTTCATAAGAAAATTTACCTCGAGGTTTAGCTGGTTGTGCCATTCTTGTTTCACAGATTATGCAAAAATGAAGTGGCCTTACATCCCACCAGCAACTAAAGGTGAGAAAGCCAACGGATGTAGAGATGAGGACATCAATCGTGTCATAAACTTGAAATGTGGATCAGCACGTAAACCTCCGGCATCAGGTATGCTCCTTTAGAAGTTGTTGATTGTAATGATAATCGTGGAATTAATGTACTCCATTTTGTTGAACTTCTGCGTCTTGAGCTCCCGAGAAGAAAGATTCGACTTTGAGATCACGTTTAAGAGGTAGACTGGGTCGATATAAACATTCTATTTTGATTATTTTACGGAATGATTCACTCTGGAGAATAACTCGCTTTCTTAGCGCGATTCTGTAAAGTACACAAATCAAAAAAAATTGAAACGCCCGTTGCCGCCTAAACGCCCTTCAAGAAAGATAAATCTAAAGCAGCGACGATGCGCTAGAAAGTGCGCCGCGCTAGAAGAACGTGTAGGTAGAACGTTGACCGTGACGGGTACCTCTTCTTTATTTTGCAGAAAAACCGGCAAGGAGGAGACCTAAAAAGGAACTTATAGAAATACAAACGACAAACAACGAGGAAAGTCAGTAAATTATATTTATTTTTTCAACATAACCTTTTCTATGCTGTTTATATATGTTATAACTTTCACCTTGTACCTCATTTTATTAATGTCACCTGATTTTCAAGCTTCAGAATACAAGTAACAAAATGTAATTTCAAATAAAAAGCTTGATTTTCTTTCCCAGTTTCCAAACTTTTATGAGCATTTTGTGTACATTCGAGCTGACGAACATCATTCGTATACATTTGAACATTGCAGACTTGCCAAGTATGCCTGAGTACGCCATTATTTTCAACTCGCAAATCTGCTCAAGTCTGATATCCAAGTAGCAATCATATTGATTTTGGCATACTTCACCACAAGTATGCATTTTTTGCTGCAGACTTTCAAGTATGATTTGTCTCAAATGCAGACTTGGCCAGACTTAAATCAAGTCTGCCTAAAAAATACCGAGTCTGCCGAAATCGAGTATGCAAGTCTGCCAAAATCAAGTATGCAAGTCTGCATCCTCAAGTATGCACGTATGCATACTAAATCAAGTCTGAAACTTTGAGTATGCATTTGAGACAAATCATACTTCATTTCTCATACTTGATGCAGACTTGTGCATACTTCAGTTATTTTCTTAAGGGAAATCGTCTGGCTTTTTGAAGATTTTCTTTTTTCAAGCTCTTGATCCACTTCGACTCAAAATGATAAAGGAAAAGATTAGCCATAAATGGAGCTGTGTCAGACCCCATCGGTATCCCAATGATCTGACGAAAAATTTTAACCCCAAACGTGAAATAACAATTCCCCATGAGATATGAGAGGGCCTGTTAATGTCGCTTTGCGGAAACTCTACCAAAGTAAAAGATCAATTATGTTTACACAAGAATTTTCTTCCTTTTTTTTTAAAAAGTAAATAAAATCCTCGATTGATCACAAAATATAAAGGCCTATCTACACGTATATTTATACATGTGTTTTATTTTCCTCTTTCGATGTATCATACAGAAAGACTCTTAAACAAACAATCATTTTTTATAACGCTAAAATTTGGAGAAAAAAAACGGAAAGGCCAAGCAAAGTAAATCATTTGTGTAAGAAAATGTGAGCATCAAAATAGGAATGTGAAATATTATAACGTTTGAAGAATAATGGAAATGTTTCGGTCGTTTTGGTGTATACTGTTACTTTTTTTTATTGGAATATATGTTGTTAATTGTGAAAATAGATATCGCCCTATAAATGACGATGTTTATGAGAGGTTCATAGAGCTTGATGGAAAAGTTAAGCTCGTTAAAGGGTATAACTCGTTCCAAAAGAAACTTTGGAGGCTTAAACAGAAGAACCTCATTGTCGATCATATCACTGATTACATCACAAAGGAGAAAGAAAGACGAATTGTAAGTATATAAATCTTTTCTTTCTCGAATCAAAATATTATTCATATTATCCATATTCTGTAATACGGAAACCCTCATACTGATTGCTTTTGTGCTATTCTGTAATGTGGAAACCCTCATTCTAAGCGCTTGTGTGCTATTCTGTAATGCGGAAACCCTCATTCTAAGCACTTGTGTGGTATTCTGTAATGCGGAAACCTTCATTCTAAGTGCTTGTGTGCTATTCTGTAATGCGGAAACCTTCATTCTGAGTGTTTGTATGCTATTCTGTAATGCGGAAACCTTCATTCTAAGTGCTTGTGTGCTATTCTGTAATGCGGGAACCTTCATTCTGAGTGCTTGTGTTCTATTCTGTAATGCGGAAACCTTCATTCTGAGTGTTTGTATGCTATTCTGTAATGCGGAAACCTTCATTCTGAGTGTTTGTATGCTATTCTGTAATGCGGAAACCTTCATTCTGAGTGTTTGTGTGCCATTCTGTAATGCGGAAACCTTCATTCTAAGCTTTTGTGTGGTATTCTGTAATGCGGAAACTTTCATTCTAAGTGTTTGTATGCTATTCTGTAATGCGGAAACCTTCATTCTAAGTGCTTGTGTGCTATTCTGTAATGCGGAAACCTTCATTCTAAGTGCTTGTGTGGTATTCTGTATTGCGGAAACCTTCATTCTGAGTGTTTGTATGCTATTCTGTAATGTGGAAACCTTCATTCTAAGTGCTTGTGTGCTATTCTGTAATGTGGAAACCTTCATTCTAAGCGCTTGTGTGGTATTCTGTAATGCGGAAACTTTCATTCTAAGTGTTCGTACGCTATTCTGTAATGCGCAAACCTTCATTCTAAGTGCTTGTGTGGTATTCTGAAATGCGGAAACATTCATTCTAAGCGCTTGTGTGGTATTCTGTAATGCGGAAACCTTTATTCTAAGTGTCCGTACGCTATTCTGTAATGCGGAAACATTCATTCTAAGCGCTTGTGTGGTATTCTGAAATGCGGAAACCACGTTAACTATAAGCATGTTCAAACCCAGTACTAAGTGCTTACTGTGTTTTTAATACTTAGGTGGCTGTTGTTGATGGTAGAAAGATTAGTGTACCAAAGTCTTCAGAGGTAAACGGAATCATTCATTACTTTTATGAACACTTCAAAGGAGAAAATGCTCTCAAGCTATTCAACCGCATCAGAGATCATTATGTTGGTATTTCTCAGGAAACAATCCAAGCTTGGATCAATTCAAACAAACGTCACTGTGAACAAAATCCTCTTTTCAAGAATAAGGATCGCTTGAAACCTGTAATCGCAAAAGCACCGATGGAAAAAGTACAGATTGACTTGGTTGTCTTTGAGAAAACACCATCGTACAGGCAGGACGGAAAGTGTTTCAAATATGTTTTAGCGATTCTTGACGTTTTCTCTCGCTTTGTTTTCCTCCATCCACTTGAATCAAAAGAGCCTGGTCCTGTGATGGACAAACTTATCGACATATTCTTATCAGTTGGCTATCCGAAAACAATTCAAAGTGACCGTGGAAATGAATTTAAAGGTATCTTTAATTGAAGTTTACATTATTAAATAGTGCGTCTTGGCTGTCTGAGCGCGGTGCCAACAAAGTGACCTACACTTGTGTTCATCGTATTTAAATTGCTAGACTAGTTATTTGCTTTGTTGCTTCTTCGATTTACTGCAGAAATTTCACGGCTTTATTCTGCGGAGTCAAGATTGGCTAAGCAGTTAACCAAACATTTTAAGGGAACTTATTTTTGTGGGAACTAGTTTAACGGAGAGCTATTTTGAAACTTCTTTTGAGGAATCAAGTTTTAAGGTTTCTTTGGCTTTGGAGAAAATAAAATCCGTTCTATGAACTATTTGGCCACTGATTTTTATTTTCTTTTTCGATCGGAAACTTGATTTTGCGGTAAGGGGCTAAATTCCCACACGTCAAATTTGCTTCTTGGGAAAATGTGTAAAAAGTTTTTTACATTGATTTAATTTTTCTTATTGAAGGATACGTGAACAGTCTCTGCGACAAGCTGAATATTCCTCGACCCACAAGTAGAGCCTACCACCCACAGTCTCAAGGGAAGCTTGAGCGTTCTCATGCAACATGGAAGAAGAAATTAGTATATGATATAAGCAATAATAATTTAGGTGAGCTTATAATAAAATAGTTCATAATAAGCTACGTCATAATCTCCTTCCCTTCGAGCGTAAAACTTCTTATCTTCGGGATATGATCACTGCTAGAAAGAAAAATTAGAGGGTTTCGAAGTAACCCAATCAGCTGTTAGTTTTAAACATCTTTTCTTTTGTTAAGAATTCTATAGATAAACCTAGCTAACAGCCGAAAAAAGAAGACCTTCAAAACACTTTTAAAACTAATTTAGGCGCTCCTTTTCCTCTTTTACCTAAAAACAGTTTTTAGTCTTAAGGTCTTAAGTCGAGGAGAAATTGTCCCTTCCCGGTATTGCAAGCTACTTACCAGATAATTAAATTTTTATCTTCTAAAGGAAATTGGTGCGATGAATTGGATCTGTATGCCCACCAGTACAACACCGGTGCACATCAAGGGCTTGGAGGAATCTCCCCCTTCGAAGTTTTCTACGGAAGGAAATTGAACGATCGCATTCAAGAAATTGAAACCGAGCAAGATGATGTTGATGCTCGAAATCCGGATTCGAACCTGCAAGAATGGTGTAGGAGAGTGACTGAAATCAGAGAAAAAACGGATGCGAAGAGCACAGCAATCTCAAAAAGATGGTTGATCGTCATCGTCAAAAAAATCCACCATCACGGTATAAATTGGCGAGACTGTTATCGTTAAGATCCAGAAAGGCAAAAAAAAAATAAAAGGAACTATTTTTAAAACGAAAGCACGAGTAATAGAACGAAAGAATGATGGCTACGTTGTTGAGTATAAAGAAAATAGAAAGTTGACGTCCAGATGGCTGCCCGTATCTTGCGTCACCGCGGAAACGAGAACGAAGGAAATCCAAAAACAACGTCAAGCAAGAATAAATCAAGTGCAGAGGAACCCGAAAGGAATGAACAGCAACCAGCCGAACAAAACACTAAGTCAAAACAAGTTACCACCAAAACGGAAATAGAAACGCCTAAAGTATAATCTAACAGTCTGTGCCACTAACTCGATCGGGAAGATTCTTCCAAAATTGGAAGATTCTTCCGAAATGGGAAGAATCCTCCCGAACGGGAAATTAACTTAACACCCAAACGGGTAAACGGACTTCCAGATCGGGAAGAAGCGAGAAACTAAGGAAAACTCGATCGGGTTGGAACTTCCCGTTTGGGAAGTTTACGCAGTTTTTTCACAATTTAACAAGATTTCTACGGTAAAGTCTACTTTTCTTTCGGTGAGAAACCTTAAAATTTCATGCTTCTTCACCTCCAAAAAGTTTCAACTTTCGCCGGTCATCGTACAGCTTCGCCGAGATTCAGTCAATTTTCAACTTCCCAAAGAGGAAGAATCTTCCAAAACGGGCAGAAAAAAATAGAGTAAGTTCTTCCCGTTCGGGAAGGTTCTTCCCATTTCGGAAGAATCTTCCCGATCGAGTTAGTGGCACAGACTGTCTAAGGAAAAGGAGATTAACAACGTACGCTGATTTAGATGGAAACTACCAACAATATCAGCGGGATTTAAAACGGGCAATCGAAAAATCCAGAGCAGAAAATTCTCCCCAATGGGATCTTACAGAAATCGAGAATGAAATGGTTAAGCGTGATCTTGAGGTTTACGATAATCTTGGGGATGGAAACTGCTTCTACCATGCCGTTGCGCATCAACTTTTTGGAGATCCAGGTCGTGATGTTGAAGTTAGAGAAAGTGCTATCCGCTACATTGCAAACCATCCTGATGAGTTCCTTGGTTTCGGTGAATCTTTAGAAGATCCTGATTCGCTATAGAGATTCTTGGGACAAAATAGGATAGACGGAGAATATGCAGACAATTTGATGATCCAAGCAACGGCAAACGCATATAGGATATCGATAGAAATAATTACATCAGACAGAACTGGTAGACAAAATTATCTAACCAATAACCACATAACACCTAGAGATCCTGCTATGCAACATTTGGTGATTGGAAATGTCGACCAGGCACACTATGTTTCAGCGCAGCCTACACTGCCTCACTTGACCTGGGGAGGCTATTCCGAGGAAGAACGGGCGTCACTTAGAAACACTTGTCCTATTGATGGTCCACTTACATGGCATTTGAATGCTATTAAAGCTTATGAAAATTTGAAGGATGGATTGGTTGATAACTTGGAAGGATTCGTTGAGGTTAACACTCGCTTGGAAAGAAGGAACGATGCAGATACAAAGTTAGCATGGCTAAGAAATGTTGCTAAACTTGATATCGAAAAGCCGTTGAATTGTTATGGTTCAGCCGCGGAGCAATTCTTCGAACCTTTGTTGCGTTCACCTATTGCAAAAATTACGAAATCAAGCATCTGCACTTCCGATGGCTGTCCGACAAATGAGATGCCCGATGAATATCCAAGGCATCGACTTTTCACACCATTATTCAATTCTGGTTACGCACCCATGCAGGACCGAATTCAGGAAGCATTAAATCCAAAGAACAAACCATGCTCTATATGCGGAAGAGACAGACAAGACAAGATAAACAATCTCCCTCCTGTAATCATAGTGCCCGGAGACCACTGCAGATTTGGAGAGGGAATACCAACTTTTCTAACATTGACTGTCGGAGAAATTATTCACGTTTTTATTGCTGTTCTTATTACGATCCAAAAGTCCTCGACACATTTCACCGCCAAAATCAAATCGAATGATCATTTTTGGTTTAAGTATGACAGTTTAAAACGACTGTGCATGAAAATGGAAAAGCTTGAATACTTGGACTTGCAAAAAGTTGGTTTCGTTGTTTACGTTAAGAAGTCGCTGACGAACCTTCGGGAATCTGCTAGCACCCCATACATCCTATGTAAATCAGTACAGCCTGATATTGACTATCGAGAACTCCCTGCAAGTTCAATTGCAAGCTCTCCAGAAAGGGAAGTAGAAAGTGATGAGAGTTCGGAATTGGAAATTGAAGAAACCCGACCTGTGAACACATTAACGATAGCTGATTGCTCTGGAATGTCTGACAGCGCAGATGATGAACCAAAAGGAAAACAAGCAATCGCCCCTTCAGACGTTCTCCCGGAAATCGAAACAGGTTTTTTAAAATTTCTTAACAATCGCCAAAAGGAAATCGAACAGGTTCTACTCACTCGTAAAGCGAGTGATACCGTTCAATTTGATCAACTGCCTGCACTCAAAGATTATGATGATGATTATAACGATAGTGTGAAAGATTTGGAAAGACCTCTGGAGATTTGGATCAATTTTGTCGATAAAAACCTCTCTTACATAATCGAAAAAGTTGGGCTGACGCAGTTCGCTCGTTGCCGAGCTGATTTGTACTTCAGCCTCTACAAAGGATTCTTGGATAAAACTTTTAATATTACTTCGTAATTAGATTATATTTGAAATTTATAGTTTCTTCTAAGGTTTTTGTAAGTTTTAAAGGTGACAACAAGCCAGGGGGGTTTTCAGGGGGTACCCGACTCCGTAATTCCGCCAATTTGTTCTCCAATTTCCGTCAAACCGTCTTAAATTGAACCAAAATTCCGTCACCAAAAATTCCTTTGAAATTCAATATTTTTGTCGAAAATTCCGCAAATTTTGAAAATCTTTTACCTATTCCGAAATTCCGCAAATTTTTTTGCTAAATTCCGTTTTTCCGCACTAAAATTGTCTAATTTTCCGTATCCGTAAGAGAACCCAATTTCCGTAATTCCGTCCAAATTCCGCCACTCCGTCCGAAAAAAGGGCCGATTCCGCTCCTCCGCCAACCATGAAACCCCCTCCCCCCCAAGCCAGGTTTTCTTTCGTTTATTAATTTCGCATAGCGAAAGTATTACGATAGTCTTTCTATGTATCGAGAAATTTTTTGGGGCGCAAATTATGGCGTGGGCGTTTGGCTGCGGGCGTACTACGGCAAATATTATAAAGGTGGACTCACTCACAAAGATAAAAAGTGATAAAAAACAGGGCTTTTCTAAATAAATAAAATACACTAGTGCAAGAAGTGTAACCAAGCTTTTGCAAACATTCATTGTGAACACTTTTTAATGGTTTCTTGATTGCACAGTTGCACATACTTTTGAAACTTGGAAACTTTCTGCTGCTGTATAAATTTTTTCATGTTTTCTGGTCTTTTGTAGAGTGTTTACTACTAAGTATTTTATGTTTGTGTAGTTAGTGAATGCACCAATGAATTGATCATGCTCAGTAAAAAGAGTTAATTTTCCACAACAACAACATCATTATACCCTCCCCTCTCTTCTCTTCTTCACCAAAACTACAAACAGCACAGGTATGATCCTTTTTTCCTTTTTTCACCAGATAATTATGTGTTAATAGTGAAACCAGTTGTGACAAATAGTCAGTTTTAGCAAGTATTTCTTAGAAATCATGTCAATTGTCATTTTTGTTTAATCGAAACGACCCTACCTATGGATTGTCATTGTACGGTGGGTACGGTGGGGTGTACAGCAGATTTAAAATTAACCTATTTTCAACGCCGTACAAAGGACATTTAGATCCAGCCCCACCGTACACCACCCACCGCACAATGTACAGCGGTCCCTCTTTAATGATGACAGTTTTTTATCCGATGAAGTTTGAATGGTGTTCGATGAGTTTGGTTAGTAAAAGTCCCATTTTTTCATCCCTGATGGGATGATAGATATTGGCTCGCTCTTTAAGCTTTAGCGTGGGCGTCTGCTAATAAGCCGTCGGAATGTAAAAAGAATGGACAACAAGCAACAAGGTAATAAATCAAACTAATCGAGCTTCAATCAAACTTTACCGATCTTGATACACCTTTCGCTAATTAGGATTTTCATTTTGAATCATGGTACCATTGTTTGTAGAAGATTCCCATTTCCGCACTAAGATTCTTGTTACTTTTCTGGAATCTTTCCCCTATATATATGTCAAAGTTTAATCTCAAGCAGTATTATTTCTTTAAAGCTTAAAGTTGGCTAGTTTTTACCCTGCCATTTTCTAGTCCAGAAGCTGGAGCTCAACTACTCAACTGCTTTTTGCCTTTAATGGGCTCTTCCAGAAAATGTCCGTACATGGGGGTGGAGGATATAGTGTCCGGAGGGGGGGGGAGTAAGTGAACAATCTACAAAATTTACCTTGTCCTGGGAGGGGGGGTAAACTTGCTCTCGATGGGGTCAACTGATGCTTGTCCGGGGCGGGGGGGGGGTTAGACCTGCTGTCCGGGGGATCAAAAGTCACAATGTCCAAGGGGGGGGGTAAATTTACAAAAAATGTTATATCTTTCAACTCCCCCCCCATATTCAATTTTTTTCTTGAAAAGTCCAATGATTTTTATGGTGGTGGGCCATCATTCATATCAGAAAGCGAAGATAGTATACAACAGATTTTTCTGACTAGCCATTTTTCTCAATTTTAGATAAATTCTACTGTTTATAGAAAGAAGTTTGCGCAAGTGAAAGAAGTCTTATTATCACAAGTTCCTTCAAAGCACAAAAAGAGGTTTCTGGCATCAAAGAATGAAAAGTTCATTTTTTCTTCTTCATTTTCAAATTATTTTTCTCAAGTATATAGCACTTCTATGAATTATTCTGAATTGAAAAATTTTGTTTAGGCTTTATAGAATGGAATTCTTTAGTAGCATTTTTTAAGGAATCTTCTTTTTTAATGGATTGAGATTTTTCATAAAAAAAACATGGTATCTATGACCTGTGTGTACAATACATTCTCTATATTTTCTGTAACGCTCCATTCAAAATGCATAATGCTGCAGGAGTCACGTTTCACGCGTCTTCGTCGTTGATGTTCAAGTATTGTGCGAAATTTTCGACTTTACAAGTCGTCTTGTTGTTTTTATTTTTGTCTGACATTTGACAAAAATTAGCGATTTTTTTTGTTGTATCTTTTACGTATCTTAGATAAGTCAGTCTTGATTTTTTTCTGATATCTTTTTACTTTTTTTTTCATTTCATTTTGATTTTAATTTCCTTTTTGATCTTTTTCTGCTTATTTTATTTTTGATTTGAGACTTGCTTTTCTTGATGTTACTTATTTTGTTGAATGAATTTTGCTTGATTTTATTAAGGTTTTTTAAGTTTTGTTGATTTAGATTTTTTCAAATTTTCTTTTGATTAATGATTTTTTAAGTGCGATTTCTCATAGAGATTTACTCTTCACTTGCATTTGAAGTCTTCGTAAGATTTTCATATTGAGATATTGTGCAATTGCTGCTCAAGCTCTAAAATTTGTTTTGTTTATTTTGAGATTTTTTACGCATTATGTCATTGGCTCCATTTGCACTTTACTGTATATGCTATATAATTTTTAGTTCGCTTTTCTTTTCCATAGTTTTATTATACTAAGGAGAAAAGAATTTTTCGTTATTTGGTTTTGCAAACAAATTTTCCAAAACGTCAAACATATTTTTACTTGATTATGATTTTTGTTCCAATAAATCGAACAAGAGCATGGCGTTCTAAATTTAGAACTTCATGAACAAGAGCCATAGAATTTCAATAAATTATCTCTCTGTAAGAACCAGGAAGTAACAAAATAGATTGACAACACCCATTACGGCTTTGATAAATGGCAGAGAGCAGAGAAAATATAGATTAATTAGGCATAGATCAATTGATAAAAAGAACCATTCGAATTAGAGAGAGAGCATAGATACTAATAATATTAAGAATCATTCGGACTCGAATTAGAAAGATAAAGTACACGTCTTTTATAAGAACATCCAAAAATTTTTAGGCAAATAAAAGGGGGAAAGTTCACGAAACAAAAGTGTCAAGTGTGAAAATAGTCTGGAGATCCATACTCTCTATTCAAACTTACACCACATAAGCAAAAATCCCATCAAAAACTACTCATTGAGAGTATGGTATTTTTGACCCAGTTTGAATTTGTTTACATTTGCTTTGAATTTCGTGCCAAAAAAGCCGTTGATAAGGTTGGCCAATCAGGTTCACGCACTTCCAATTAAAACAATAATATCGCGTGATTTCAACAATTGTTTGACAGCCAATAGAATTCTGCGACCAGATTTGGCATCTACAAAAATACCCGGCTACTCTGTTATTTCTATATTTTTATTCGTTTTAACTAAATGCTATACTCTGAAATCACACGAACAGAGTAGACGGGTCTCCCAGCTAGTGTGAAAAGAGCTTACACCATACGCATTTAAAAAGACAGAGAGAAAAAAAAAGAAAAAGTATCAAACGATCATGTTTATTTAACACATCAATAGCTCTATTTATTTAATTTGATCACACCTGAATATTTTAGTGGTTTCCACATTCCATAGAGTTTCCGCATAGCGATATTAACAGGGCCTCCTTGAAAAGATCTTTTGAAAATTTTACACCGGCATTACGTTTCTTTGTCTTGCACTAGTACCAGAAACAGAAATCACATCATTAGCACCTCCTTGAAAACAAAAATCAGAAAGAGTGTTCAACACATCAAGTAAACTTTTGTGTGGAATTTTGGTATAAAGGGTTGAAAAGTCGGCAAGTACAAAACGCCTACTACCTACTACTTACTACCTACTACCTACTCAGTTTGTATACTTTACAGACCAGAGCTCTCCTTCTCTTGTTCGAAATCTCTTTTCTAAAAAAATTGGTTTTGTAATATCTGAATGCTAACACACAAGTCTTTGCTTTATATTTACTTGAAAAAAGTGTTATCTAAAATAATATTTAGTATATTTACGTAGTGAGTAAATATTCTCTTCGCCTCATATAAGTATACTGAAGTATAAAACAAAAGGCCATTATCTTGATTTTTTCTTTTTCCTAAACCTACTCTCTCTTATGACTCTTATTATAAGAACTTTCCTTTTTCCTAAACATACTCCCTCTTATGTCTCTTATTATAAGACGATAAGAATACACGTAAATGTCTAAAAAGGCTCTGTAATATAAATAGGGGGTCAATCTATCTCTATCCTATTGTATGATCTGCATCATATCAAATGTTGCCAAATATTTCTTGGAATTGGTTTGCAAAGCTTTTAATATTCATTAACTGTGTCAATATTTTTATCAAAAATTTCATTTCGTCAATACTTTGACATGGTCAAATTGACACCTCTAAAACAGCTCTGAAAATTTCTACCTTGCGATATTGAAAACATCTTATTGAGCACAATAAGAATTTTTGCTACATAAAATGAAGTCTGCAAAGGTCATATTTAACGACCCTGTCAATAGTTTGGTTCAAAAGGGTCATTTTGCCAATAAATGTCAAAGACATGTCAAAGGATTTTCAGCAAGTACCCAGTGAAACATAGGGCTCTACTTACTTAAAGTATTTTAACTTTTTAGATTGGTCGATTCTTATAAATAAAACTGACATGAATAAATAAGTGTGCGAAGGAAATATTTTTCTCTTCTACGAAGAAGTGCGTCTGTAAACTTTATAGAAAAAGCGCGGGAAAAAGTCATAAACAAAATAAAAGAGAGAAAATATTTTGAAGTCTTCAAAGTACGATAAAAGAAGAAGTTTTAACTTTTTTACCACCAAAGTTTCAGATTTTGCTAATTTTAACATGCTGAATATTTTAAAGGTAATATCGAGCCGTTTTGAGCTATTTTACAGTAGGTAGTAAGTAGTAGGTAGTAAGTATTAAGTAGTAGGTAGTAGGCGTTTTGTACTTGCCGGTTGAAAAGTCAAATGTGGCCATAGATCTAAAAGAACCTCACTTGTTCAAATTGTTAATGCATTAACCTTAACCTTGCTTGTTCAATTTGTTAATGCATTATGCTTTAATGAGTTGAATTGATTTGATTTTTGTGTGATTGTTACAAGAAATAGTTGATGATGAAGTTTTATTATTCTTTCCTGGATTTGATGCTTCGTTTGGTTTGGCATGGGAGATGCAACCTCTTGTATTCTTGAAAAACAGGACATTTTATCAACTTTTGGATGTGAATTTGGACATTTTCTTCCACGTGCATTTAACATGTGGAAAACTTTAGGTTGTGAATCTAGACATTTTTTTAAGTGTGTTTAAAACGTGGAAATTTTTGCTGTTAATTTCCGTTAAAAACCGTTGGATGCTGTATACAATATTGTTCGTGGGAAGGATACTTTGTGTGTTTTTCCAACTGGATTTGGCAAAAGCTTGATTTACCAGATTATTCCAAATTTGGCTAAAGAATTACATTTGGCAGCATCTCCTCTGTTGATCGTGATTTCACCTTTGGTAGCTTTAATCAAAGATCAGATCTATGAAGCTAATCAGTCACCACTGAATCTCAAACCCTGTGCTGCCCAAGAACACCAATCAGAAGCCCTAAAGCAGTACAATATCATCTTCGGTACTCCTGAAATTTGGCTGAATCATAATAGCTCTGCTCAATAGTTTTTGCAATCGACCTTTGCAAAGAAGAACCTGATGTGCTTGGTTGTGGATGAAGTTCATAAAGTTACATGGTATGCTTATCCTCTTTTGTTGTTCTTTCCGTTTTTTTTATTGACTTTATTTTTGTCTTGGGCTATTCCAGTTTTATCATCCTTTACCCCCTGTGGATGACACAGATTTTCCGATAGAAAGAAGTATTTCAAAAGTACAGGATTTCCGATGCAATCCCAGTTTTTGGGCTGAAAAATCAGAATTTTCCATTTAACATTTCTTAATCTTGGATATATAATATCAAAACTTAACCCCTTGTTGATTGAAAGTACCTAGTAAAAACAAACCTCTTATAAAACCAAAAATTTAAACCAAAGTTTATCCCACGTAAGGGTCCTTTTTCAAAATCTAGCGTTTGAATATTTTGGTTACAGATACAGTATAATGAAAACTGTTGGCTTTTTGATTACATATTCGATTAAAAGAAAGGCACACTTAATAAAAATTTCTACTGCACCAGTAGTCTCTCAAGGATCTGATGTTTGACGATTTAATACTTTCTTACGTTTCAGGGGAGAAGCTTCAAACGTTTCGAGAATCATTCTCCCGTATATGCGAGCTGAGATCATTTTGTCGACCAAACCTTCCTGTGCTTGCTGTCAGTGCAACTGTAAATGCAGACTTAACCAACCTCATCATGAGCAGTTGTGAGCTGTCCAAGAACGTCAAAATTATATCGACCTGCAGTGACTGACCAAATATAAAACTTAATATTGTCAATATCAAAAGTCAAGACAACTATGGGTCATTGCGGTGTTTAATAAATCTTGAAACAGACTTCAAAGTGCTTATTTACTGTCGTTCAGTTGCTTTGTCAGGAAAGGTTTATTCTGCCTTGATATCTTTATTCAAAGACCATACCAATTCACCTGACGAGATAATTAAAAGGTTCCATGCAGAAACATCTCCTTCCTGCAAAAATGTTGTACAAGAGTCATTTCAAAATGAAAATTATGTGGCTAGAATTTTCATCTGCACAAGTGCCCTTGAGTCCGGTATGTCATTCATTATGGACCATCATTTGACACTACTGACTACTGTCAACAAATTGGTCGTGCAGGCAGAAATACAGATAAACAATGCCATACCATTTTATACCAGTATGCAAATTCAAAACGTCACATTTCCCAGAAAATGAAGGACTATATGGGAATGAAATCCCAACTTTGTCTCAGGTCATCTCTGTTTTCGGATTTCAATGAAAACAATAAAAAAACAATCCCACCCCTTGAACCGAAACACAACTGCTGCTCGAATTGTTCCATTACTTGTGATTGCGAGGAATGCCCTACATATGATTATGAGGTATTTTTTAATTATTTTACTTCATAATTGTTACGTAATATAATCTTTATAATAGGGTCTTGTGAAAACAGGTTTTTAATTTTATCATTAAACAAAGATAAAGCTCTATAGTTTAACAAACATTCGAACCTAATAAATTTGAAAGACTAGAAGTGTGAACGAGCTATGAAGCGAAATTGAGTAGAGTTGTTTATATTTTAAAGAGGCTCACTTATTTTCCTTCAGGTTGAATACCCCACAAGAAGAGATTAAATTGTTTCGTGTTGTTTCAACTGAACAAAGACAAATGGTAAGAGAGTTATTGGAAGGTTATGTCGAAAGTGTTTCGATTGGACTATGTATACCGCCTGCCATTGCTGATGGGCTAACACCTGAAATGATTAGCAAAATTGCTAAGAATCTGGAAAAAATGGACTCAAAAACCTTTCTGGTCCAAAAACTATGTATTGTGAATGACAAAGCTGCTAACAAAATACTTCAAATTGTGAACTTGGTTTTTAAGGGAGCGGTCATAAAGTATCTACTAGAGGGGGGTGGAGGATATTTTGAAAAATCCAAAAAAAATTTCGCACCCCTCCCCTAACCTGGAAAAATTTTTCGAACCCCCCCCCTCATAAGGCCCAATATTTTTTCGCACCCCCCCCCCCTACTAGTAAAATTTTTACGCGAAAAAGAATTCATACCATGGTTTGCGCCGACGCGCGAAAATTTCAATATTTTTCACCTCCATTTTAGGTAAAAGACACTTTGTTTTGACAAATTTCCTTTAAGAAGTACTTTTTCAAACCACTCTGATGAGCTGTGAGAGCCACTAATCTACTTCCCTCACCTAGCTCAATGTTACAAACCAAAAGGGCAAGGCGATGATGCCCAAATAATGGCAATATGAAATGTACATATATCCAATAAGATCAATTATGGTCGGCGGTAAGGCCGAAAAATTTTTGAAATCTTCAAACGTAAAACTATGAAATTAGTCTTCCTACATTTTCTCTTGAGTTTCCCAAAAAAATTGGAACCCCCCCCCCCTAAACCCTCAAAAAAATTTTGGAATCCCCCCTAAACCGTCAAAAAAATTTTGGAACCCCCCCCCTAAACCCTCGAAAAAAAATTTCGAACCCCCCCCCCCTAGAATCCTCCACCCCCCCTAGTAGATACTTTATGACCGCTCCCTAATGATATGACACTGGATATTGAAAATAAGCCCATAGAAAACATGGTCCTAGATACCGTGAATTATTTTTCAGATCAAGATTCACTTGCTTCAGCCCATTTTACTGATTGTAGCACTGATGAAGATTAGGAGTTAGGATTTTACATATTTTTTTAAATGTTATTTTAATACAGTATACCAAAAAATAAGGACCAATGCTGTTGTCATTTTGTTTTTTAATTTTTTAAGTGAATTTTTTTTCATTACAAAAATCTAAGACAATGAACATTTTACAAAATCTATTTACAAAAAATATGATAACCTTATGTTTTCTTTAGTTTTCCTATTTCTCCTAACAAATTGTCACATAATGATAAAAGACGATTCGAATTAGGTACTTCGTCGTCAGTCGAGTCAGAGTCGTCGGTCTCAATATCAGAGTCGTCAGTTTCCTCATTTTCGCTGTCCTCGTTAGTCTCTTCTTCTTCATCATCATCAAATACAAAAATATTGTCTTTGAATTCACGTCGTTTTCTTGCAAACCAAGTCATGAAATTATCGTTAAGATTTGATAAGATTTTTTTGTTAAACTTACCAAAGGACTCGTACTCCCTACCAGCTTCTCTCTTAAAAGTGTCTGCTTCTTGATATGCAAGTGTTAGTTTTTTAATATCGTTGATAGATGACTGTGCTCGCTTAGAACTTTTACTTTCCTTTATTGTAAATGTTTTTTCAAAATTTTTTACAATTTTTTGTAGGTTTTTTATAGTCAATGCGACTCTTTTGGCATTTTTCTCGTTCACATTATTTTGATAAGCCCCTTTAGAAACCTATTTAAATGCTCTAGGTGGAGGTCACGTGATATACTTCTTCCACGATATCCGTGGGTGTTGACGAATCGGCCCCAAATGAATTTGAATGCTTTGTCAGGTTTTCTTTCGATTGTGATAAGTAGCTTCAAGATGGCTAGACCATATTTATGATGCCTCGTAGCTTTGAAATATAACAAAACAATTTTATAAGAATTCAAGAGCCGCTCTCCATCACCCTCCCTGATGGCATCGTGAATATTTCTGAGTAGAAGGTTGATTGTGAATAAAGCTTCTTGATAGTTGAGGATGTGGTCTTTATCTGAATTCGCTTCTGTTGCTTGATTCCTAAAAAATTAAGAATTGTTATTTATTTATTTATCTGCTTAAAATATATTTCTTTCAAAACCATATTTTTTAACTATGACCCCTTTGTGTATTATTATTATTATTATTATTTATGTTTATTACTTAAATTTCTTTATCAAAATTATATATTTTTTCGAGCAAGTTTCCTCACCGATGAAAACTGTGTATCATCTCTTCGTGTAAATTTCGTTCTCGCTCGTTTCTAAACGGTTGATGGTCGCATTTGACACAGAAAAATAAATTCCTCTTTGACACGCTGACAAGTCTCTGTGTTCGGTAATACTCCAAAGCTTGTGTAAAAATCTTTGGGTCGATGATCTTAAATGTAAAAATGAGTTTCACTTTCATTTCCCATCAATTGTTCATATCAAGTTCATATCAAAATCCTTATAGAGGTTGGGTTAACACGTTAGTCTAAAACAAAAAACATTTGATTACCTTGAGAAGAAAGAACTCGATCTTTGACTGCAATGTGATGGAGCCAGTGGAGATCTTGATTTCTACTGTCGTTTCCTTGATGCCTCGCTGTCACTCTAATGTCAAGATTATCGGAAACATCCTGAAGAAAAAAATCAACTCAGTTTGAATGTAAAAATGTCAACATTCTGGAAAAGGTCCAGATGATAGGATTTAGCAAATCTATGAGTTGAACTAATTGCTTTAAATAAATGAAAGATTACCGCCTATTCCACAGATGCTGGTTCGTCGGGACTGGCCTCTATTGTTCTTTTCCATTCGAGAACCTCCTCGTCGTGGTTTTTAGCTAGCTCTTTATTCTTCTTCAACGCCGTTCGATAACTGTTGGTGACACACATTTGGTTAAACCATTTGAACGATTTCCGCTTGGCACCAGATGCAAAAAATAATTGATCATTGCGATGTGTCACTACGTTTGACCGACTGTTGAAATATCTCGCTTTAAAAAGTAATCCAATGCAAAGAGTACGGGCTCCAACGTGCCTTAAATTTGGAAAAACAACCTTTATTTACAATTTTTTTTATAATTAACTTTGGTAAGAAGATTATTTTTAAAATACACCCCGTTTTAAGTTTTAATGATCAACCAACAAAAATTCAAAATGTTAAAATTATGCATGAATTCAAAATTTCAAAAAAATACCACAGTGAAAATAACTCCGTACTTGTTTGGGTCGCCAATTCCTTTGATTGCTCCATTTATGGCGTGTGTCAGTACTGGACAAAGTTTTTCCACTTCTTTGTAATATGCAACGTCATCAAAAGATACCAAGGATTCGACCGAAACGTCTGTTACAAAGCTTTGTTTTTCAAGTTTACCCAACTCAAATTCACACACGTCTGCAACTTTCTTTTTGAAATCTTCCGCGTCACTTTCAGTCAACTAAAGAAACGAAGATTGAATACCTTTAAAGGAACTAATTTTGGCGGGAAGAAAATTATAAGTTCCGCGCAAAATTAATTTTTTTCACTATCCGCCGAATTAATTTTCCCTCGAGTTCAGTTTTCTCATCTCGAAGTTAAATTTCCGCCAAAATTGGTTCCATTAAAGGTAATGATTTCAATTTCGATTTGTTTTAACAAGGATTCACCGACAAAGACTTGGTGGGATTCCCCTACTCACGTAAAAAGAGTAAAATTATAACACACAGTTACCTGGATTTCTGATGTACCAGGTTCGAGTTCCGAATCTAGATCAACGTGCCTGCGCTTTTGAGACGTTGATCGTCCCCATGTCCTTTTAAGGGTTTCAGCTTTCACAACGGTATCGATTCCCCGGTAACATTTCTACACACGGTCGTAGATTCTTTTAAGCATTGTTATTTAAAAAAGTAATTCCTTGGCTTTGGAGCCGTCCTATTATTGTATCTGTTAATTTGTATCGTGAGTCAGAGCTTGTTTTATATTTCTCTAAACATAACTTGCAAAAACTCATATTTTCCAACCATGTTTCTTCCTTTCGAAGTGCCACTCTAAACTGACTTAGGAGAAAAACGCATGGATTGAAAATGCATGTTTTCAGTCAGGCAACTTAGTCCCCAGTCTGCTTATTGTTTTATATTTTCAAGATCTCCAACGTATTCTAGATCAATTACACTTACATCGCCTTTGCTGTTTTAAAGAGACCCGAAACTGGAGGGTGTTTGGTTGTCCTAAGGTTTTCATTTTTTCATTGTTTGTAAACCAATTAATTTATTTTCTTCGCACCAAAAGAAAAACTTTTTTCTGATCTGATTACTCAGCTGTTCGTTTTCAAGTATCGCACGGCTGCTATGATTAGGCACGGCTGCTTTTCAAAGACTTGCGTTGGAGTGTCAATTATAAACTAAAACGGTAAAATGTTAAGATAAATAATAGATCTCGCTCGTTGTGTCAAAAACCGAAAGAGAAGAGAAAGCATTGGCCACACGCGTTTGGCCAAATGTTTTTTTTGCTTTGAGTACATTTGAGAGATATAGATTTAGAAGACTCAACCAAGGGGATGTAAATAAACCATTTCGAGATTGAAGGAAATATGGTAGCTTGAGTTATGGAAGAGCTTAAAAGAAACCTTTCATGGTGGTTGGTCTGTTGGTGATGGTATTTAAGATGCTTGTTTTTGATAATGAAAAGTGCGATCAATTTACAATTTTTAAAAGAAAATTCTTCGTTTTTATGTTCGAAATAATTGGCGAGAAAGATATTTTGTTAATCGTAAGTTATTTGACATTGAAATGAAGTGAAATACTTATTCTTTTATGAGCTATTTTCTCCAACTTTTTCTTGCTAAAACAGATAGAATTTACTTTCCCTTTTTATTTTTTTATTATTTTCTACCATTTTAGATTACATAATTAAGGTGTTAGCCCCCTTAAATATGCGAACACCATAGTAATAAATTAAAAAGAGAGGGAATTCTGATTGGTTTTAAATTCAAATTTGGTGTGGCAGTTGAAAATTTCAGTTACATAATTTGTGGGTTCCACTGGACTCTCTACTTTTTCCACCATCAGATTTTCAAAGGCAAAAAGTAGTTGAGCTCCAGCTCCTGGACTATGAAAAGAATAGTCTTTCAGCAAGCATTTTGACAGATAAACAGTAACAGGAGATAAATATGAAAACAGCAAAAAAAAACAGCAGTCTGCACTGAAGAACTGAAGAACTGAAAAAGGCCCATGTGGAAAATCTGTGGCCTTATAAGGGGCATGAAAGTGAGGCTAAATCAAGAGTCCGGATTAGACCAAAACAAACCAATTGCATCTAAACCCTGATATACAAAAACATATATCAGACACTATTATTTTTTCCATTACATTTGGTACATATGTCATTTATAATTTATAATTTTCTATCCTATTCTATTTATTTTCAGTCAGGGTCAATAAATAATACTAAACTAAAACACAATATTGACATATTATTCTTAACACGGGACGCCGAACCGGGTTCTCGGCCAACTTTTCTAAATCCGTATCTCTCTTTTATATCCAACTACAATCTTCTTTTTTTTTGGCCCAGCGCTAGCGAGTGGGCCTTTAAAGAGAGTGTCACTATTTTTGTGTCCGTGTTTCCTTCTGTCTGTCCGTTTTGGTAGAAACGGCGCTTAATACCAGTAACACACTTTTTGCCGTCTGGACCACAGATATCTAAGCCCGAAGGGCTAGATTTGCAACTTTAAGCTTTCTCAAGCAAAAAAAAGTGAAGCAAAAATTTGACTTTTTAAATTTCGTGCCGATGGATAGGATCTAGCATTTTAATTGTTTTTGGAGCGCGAGATCAAAAAACGTAGGCGGCAAACGCTATTTCACATCTCTCAAACCGGTGAAATTGCATATTTTAGTCACGTGACTCTGGTAGGAAATCCTTCCAAAGATGAGCTTCACTTTTGAACAAAGCTGCAAATCTAGCCCTTCGGGCTTTCCAGATATCTGTGGTCTGGACAGGGAAAAGCTTGCGAAAGTCGGGTACTGGCTAAAAAAGATATATTTTCTGATTCCGCGCTCCTTAAACAACAAACGTTTTCAAAACAAAACAAGATGGCGGTTGAAGCGAGGAGATTGATTTTGTGTGTTGATTCATACTTTCTTGAACATTTTCTTTGCTTTTGTGGTCAAGAGACTTTCAAACCAAAGAAACTTTGTAGTGATTTTTCTTTTTAAACTTTTTCATGTTATAGTTTGCATAAAGCTTTCTGAGTGAAAATTCTACCTTAAAATCACTTTCATTTTTAGTTTCTTGTTTTCAAAAAGACTTTATTTTTAGGAAATAATGGGGTTTGAACAAAAGCTGGCTCGCCAAGTTGGCCCGGACCATTTGGCCTACTATATGGCCCACCTTTTGGCTCGCGCTCCTTTTCCTCTTAAGGACCATTGACCACTCCATCCCTGAGTTTTTATTCCGATTATCCCCGCTTTTTCCCGATACGGGTTTTTGTTTACATTTTTGACGAATTTGATTGGTTGATTAATTTTCGTTAGCCAATCAGAATCTTCTATGGATGTTCATGTTTTTAAAATTCTACTTGCTGAATTTAATTTTATTTTCTCAAAAAGTCCACGCTGGAAAGCACTGACGAAGAAACATGTTTGTTATTATTTTTTGAATCAATGCTTAACCGGTAGGTGTTTTAATTATCTAAAGCCTGGGTTAACGAGGGAGAAAGTTGAACTTTCCAAGATATTCCAGATCTTGAAAAAAGACCTACTGTATAGTGTACAGTGTATCATCAGTTCATCAGTTTGACTAATCCTGTCCACCCCTATCTAATCCACGACCCACAGTGAGCCTTTTTGGACCATGTTCAGGGGCTTCAAAATAAAACTCTGCAGACTTCAGGGAAACATTGTGTGTGATTAAGTCTTGAAATGCACGTCAGCTGGGATTTTGGTCCTGGCCATTCCTAGGCTTGGGGGCCTTTCCAACTTTTAATTCAGCTTGAGGCCCAAAAATGTTAGGGCCACACAAGTCATAATCATCTTGTTTTACACTCTTTCACATAGAATTTATACAGAGATGTTCTTATTTTCAAAAGTTTGGAGATTTATAATGATCCTTTTTGTACCTCCCAGTAGATGAAATTTCTGATTTAAGGAAGGACCTTTAACCGCAGAGTTAATTAGCTTAATTGTGTGTGATTAAGTCTTGAAATTGTGTTTGGGGGGGGGGCTAAAGTTCAGTTACACTGCGAGGGTAAACAATGGTTTGGCCGGAGGGGCGATTTTGAAAATTTTAGCCTAAGAATGCATCAAAATAGCTGCTTAATAGTTGTGATATAGGAAGAAAAGGAATATTATTAAATTCTGTTTTTCCAGAAAATCACTTTTGAAAAAATTATTTAGGGGGGGGGGGCATTGCCGGTTGCTACGACATTGTTAATTACATGTTAAGTTTGCAATTTTTGAGTCAAGGTTTACAAAGAGGGGCCTGTTTCTTGATGGATGTTTTCTTGTTGGATGGGAAGGGCTATTAAGGGGTGACCTGTTTTTTCAGCCCTCTAAGGACACATTCCAAATGCTCCTTGAGAGTTACAAAAACAACAAAAATGGTCCCTTTATAGGTAGGAATTTTTATCCTCTGTAAAGTTACGAAAACTACAAAAATTTAAAAGATTTCAAAAGGCCTTAAAATTTATACTTGAATTTGACTGAAAGTTTGTTTATCTCATTTAAAAAAATATTTATTGTTTGGGCCGGGGACAAGTTTCTCACCAGTTATACTATTGGGTTAAAGTTATAAAGTAGAACTCAGTACGACACTGACGTTAATGTAATAATCTGTAACCTTGTTGCCCATTTAGTTTCAAATTTCAATAAATGGAAAATCAAAGCAGTGACGAAGTCATATTGGTTTCCACAGATTCTGAAAATAGCAATGATGCTTTGGAAAGGAATGAACAACCAAAAAGGTAAATTGAAGAGTGAAACAACTTTACTTTTCAAGTAACAGGTGAAAAAACTTAAATGGTGACTGAAATAATTGAACAGCTAATTTTATTTATCCAGTGAAAAGATATAACAAGGAATTTTTTTTTGAACAATAGGGTAAAAAGGTTGCTAGTTAATTCTTATTTCAATGTTGTTGTCCCACTGTATAAGAAAGTGCAGATCAAGGATCTGGAAGTAGAACATTATCCAGATATGTATATCATTTCTTACTTATTTTTTTCAGATACGTAAACTTGGAAGTTGATTTGCCTAGTTTCTTTGGAACATATGACTCTGATGATAGGTAAATTCCCCTCTAATTTTTAATATTTTTTTTCCTTTATTAGCTTGGGTATGACAAGGCTTTCTACGCCTGGATTCAGGGGGGTTGATTTTTGAGCAAAGAACTGGGTACTTGGGTAAGAGTAATCTTGTTCCTTTTGTTGAAAGCTCCTTAAAAAGTTCCACCCCTCATAGATTTAGAGGCTTTTTAGAATTCACAAAATTGCCTATTGGGTTTCAACTTTGGGGGTTGCTTGGATTATTTCTATTCAAAAGCTCTTAGAATCATTATTTAAGTTTAGGGTTTTAAATTTTAATTTATTCATCTCAAAAGGAATTTTACAAAAATAACTAATAAATAAAAAATACATCACCAAATGTTAAATAGGTCAATGTTAGGAAAAGGTTTAAGCTTTCTTATTGTGTTAGAGCTTGTAATCATAGTCTTGAAAGGTTATCAATTTATATTATAGCATGCAATCAGATTTTCTGGACTATGCAATGTCGTTGCCAATTGATGACACAACTGAACTAATCAATGACAGGAAATTGTAAGTAATTTTTTTATTGATCTGTAATTTTCAACCTCAGATGGTTCGAAGTAGTGTTCCCACAAAATCCCCAAAACATGTGTCCGGGGGAGGGGAGGGGCTTGGAAATTTTAGATTTTCTGGAAGGGCTAAGATAAAAGGGTTGAGGTAATTTTTTTGGAGGGGACTAAGACCCCTAAAGACACTATGAGGAACTACAAGACCAGTTATAAAAAATAAAGACATTAGAGAAATTTATGGTATTCATTAAATACTTTAAAATGGAAAGTTATCACTATGCCTTTGATCATTTTTAGGAGCAGCATAAAGAATATACCATCTGAGCACTTAATGTATGTCAAAGCCACTGAATACAATAGCAAAGGAGTCCTTCTTATTGACCCCAAGAAATTGACTTGTGTTGAAAATGATACCGTTGTTCCGATCTTGATGAATACCCCTTTTGTGTTCAATCACTTGGTGTCAACATCCGTTCCAAGAAATGTTAAAAACAATGGTGCTTTCATCGTCGACCTTGATAAACTCGAAGATCCTGCTGATGTCCTCTGTGATGACCTTGGTAGCTGGAAGCAATCTAAAACCGCTACAAAGAAATACCAAGTCCACCGCACCAAATCAGGACATGTTTCCAGAATATCCTTGTATGATAATGATGCAGATGATCCAAGCACTGACATGGTAATCGTTACTCGACGTTCCTATGTTAATAAATCAGATGGAACATTAAAGAGAGCATTTGTGTCACTTTCAATGAACAACCAAATTCATAATCTTGTTTTTCTGTCTTACAAATTCAATGGTCCTGAGCACGAAGTAAAAGTTCAAAAGCATGGAAATTCAAAAGCCCCAATACCATTTTTGCGCACTTACACGAGCACTCGCAGGAAGATACTAAAATCAGTAAAATCAATACCCAATCCATCACGTGCCCACTATGATGTTGTTAGTTCGATGGAGGAAGTTGGTGCACTTGGTCAATTACCGCGTAATGTTCGCCAAGTTAAGTATGAGAAATCCAAAGAGAAAACTAAGACTGTTGATCCATTGTATCAAATCACCAATGCTATGAGAAACGTTGAAAGCAACACAGATCGGTTCATCAGAACTTATCAACTCGACGACCAGTCAATGAAAGTCATATTATTCAATGATCGCCAAATTGATGATATTGTAAACTTTTGTTGCAACGCTACAGAAGATAAATCATTGTACTACTCAGACATAACTTTTGAGCTAGGTAGCTTTTTCCTATTAGTGTCTTCTTACAAAAATACAGCTTTGTATGTGAAGAATACTGAAAGTTCACCAGCAATGATTGGTCCCATGATGCTCTGTCTGCTGAAAGATGAGGAGACTTACCTATCCTTGTTTCAAAAAGTAACTGCCAAAATACAAGGAATCCGTCAACATTTGGAAGGTTACTGTTCAGACTCGGAAAAAGCCCTAAGAAATGCACTTGCTCGTGAGTTCCCTCGATCACTTGCCTTCCTGTGTTTTATACATGTGAAAAAGAACATTTCCATGTATTGTAATGACACATTACGTCTATCACAAGGACTTAGTGATGTTATTATTGATGATATATTTGGAGTAGATGGACTTGTCCATGCTGAATCCACCAAGGCCTATCATGAGAGAGTTGAGCTTCTCATTCCAAAATGGGACGATCTTGAAAAATCTGAGAAAAATGGAAAACCCAGATTTTCAAACTATTTCATTACCCACAAAAAGGAAGATGTGCTTAACCATACACTTCTCGAGAATAGTCGCAAGAACGGCTTCGGAGATTGCATCCAAACAACCAATCTTTCAGAATCGATAAATGCAAAGATTAAAAGATGGCAGAACTTTGAGTTGAAAGACATAGCATCCTTCATTGACGACATGAAATCCATTGTCCAGAAACAGCAATATGATGTGGGCTGTGCTTATGTTGGTCTTGATTCTCCATTTATTTTAAGAGATGTCTCCAAGAAAGTTCCTGTTGGTGATGGCCCAATCACTCCTGATTCTATCAGAAAAGCATCTGTTTTGGTTGACCCTGCTCAGTACAAAATGGTCAAAGCGTTCCAATACACTGCACCAACTGCATCTAGTTCAAGCTTGAATGAATGCCCACATCAATGCATCGACAATCTCAGTCAATTATTTGGTGATAAAGATGTATCGCTGTTGAAAAATAAAGCCGAAGCCCTTCAGAAAGATGGCATACGCCCTGGGTTCAACAAGAATGAGCTCATTGTGAAAAGCGCCACCGACAGCCGCAATCCTCACATTGTAAAGGTATTGATGTCTGGAGGTATATCCTGTGACCGAAATTGTTTAGGGTTTGGTACCAGAGAAATATGCGCTCATACTTTAGGAGTGGCTATGAAAGAAGACATCGTACCTCGATACATTCATTGGTTCATGGAGAAGAAATTTACTGGAAACCTGACAAAGCTCACCACCTTCAACGTCAACCCTGAAGCCGGCAGAAAAAAGCCTAAAAGAAAACGAAATCGACCGAAATCTCCTGACAATCTTCATCAGCACCAATCAACTTCTGTGGCGAATAAAGAAAACCTTGTTAACACTCTCAGTGGTGTTTCGTCGACCCTTGGTAACCCTCTCGGTGGTGGTTCGTCGACCCTTGGTAACGCTCTCGGTGGTGGTTCGTCGACCCTTGGTAAACCTCTCAGTGGTGTTTCGCCAACCCTTGGTAACGCTCTCGGTGGTGGTTCGTCGACCCTTGGTAACCCTCTCAGTGGTTGTACGTCGACCCTTGGTAACCCTCTCAGTGGTGGTTCGTCGACCCTTGGTGACATCCTATGTAATGATGAGGCCACAATAAATAATTTTAGTGTTTCTTCGAATGGGATGAAACTTCTCTTTACAAAAAACAAGCTGCCCCCTAAGCCAAAGTATGTTGAAACAACAACCACTGATTTTGAACTCCTTCAAATTCACGGCAAAATTTCTGTGTGTGCTGGATGTACTGGTAGATTGAACGATGGTCCAGAGGGTAAAAATCTTGTTCAATTTGATAAGGAACTGTGTATCCGTCACAAAGAGCGCGACACGTTCTTGGTAAAAGGACAGTCACCATTCTGGAAGAAAACTTTCCAAGCAAAACATTATCACATGAACGAAGCGTGTATCCGATCAAGGAACCCATCATTTGATCCAAGTAAAATCTCTTTGTCAGCTTTGCCATTTACATTGACAAAGAGTCTGATAGATTTCCTCCGTGAACGATTGTTTTGATTTGGTAAATTTCCACTCTTTCATTTTATCTTTTTGTAGATTTTTAACAGTGCTGTTTACTGTGTTCTGATTTTCTCCCTTTTGTTTATTTTGTCTCAGTGCTTTCACATTTATTCAGAAAAGATAAGACGAGTTTTTCAAAATCCTAGTATTTTTGCCTTCTTACAAGTCGATGTATTCAGCTAACATATTTCCACACCATGTATAATGATTAAAAATCTACATGTTTTGTTTATCTTAGTAACGCTTGATGTGCTCTCCCCAAACGTTATCATTTGATGTTTTTCATTAGAATAAGTTAGTTTCAATAGAATAGTAATAAGGTTTTCATAGAAAAAGTCTCTTGTGTTTCTATCGCTCAAACCAAATGATCTATTATGTAAGAAGTCCTCAGGCTGGACATTAATATCCCTTCACAAACAACTGTATTTTGAAGGATAAGGCATTGGAATGCTAACTTCACACAAACACATTAGCTGGATTTGCAAATTCTTAAAAGAAAACTTATAACAATGCTGACGCTCATTTTATTTGTCAAAGATTTTTAAACTTATTTTTATTTTATTTTTGCCATATATTTTTAGACTGTAAAATATTCTATAAGACTATTAAAAACGAAAAAAGGTAAAGATTTCAAAATTTGTTTTATTTCATTTGTCAAAGATTTTTAAACTTATTTTTATTTTATTTTTGCCATATATTTTTAGACTGTAAAATATTCTATAAGACTATTAAAAACGAAAAAAGGTAAAGATTACAAAATTTATTTTATTTTATTTGTCAAAGATTTTTAAACTTTTTTTCGTTTTTATTTTATTTTTGCCATATATTTTTAGACTGTAAAATATTCCATAACACTCTGCTAAAAACGAAAGGAGGTAAAAATTTTACAAAATTTATTCTGTTTTATTTGTTAAAGGTTTTGATTAGTTTTTAACTTTAGTGGGTTAATTTTCGCGTTGACTTATTTTTGCGATTCATTGGTTCCCGGATTTTTCATGTGGCCTAAATTTCGTGAAAATGGCCAGAATTCGCGAGAATCACGAAAATTAATCCACGTAAGGTATTTTTGTTTTGTTTTTAATTCATATTCTAGGTATACGCTTTTTGTCAGTTGGTAAATTGTCTTGACCATTTGATTTACCGTTGTCATGTCTAACATTTTACAAATTTTCTATTAGTCAAAATCATAGTAAGTTTGGGCTTTCAGCGTAGCAAACTAACAACCATTCACCCTGGGACATTTTTTCGTTTTAAAAATACTGTTCTTATTCGTCTCCAAAAACAAAATTTTTTATTTCATTTTTAGACTTTGGATAATATTTACTACAAAAAGCTCGAGTATAGCATCAGAACGTTTAAGGGTCTTACTGAGGCTAACTTTTAAAATTCTTCATATTGATACTTATTTAGACATGTGATGTAGCTTTTGTTTTTTATTGAAAACTACATATTCTTCAATGTTATAGTGTTAAAGATATTATAATGATTGGAAAACACTGATCTTGATTTTTCTACTTCCAGAATATAGATTTAGGGTGAGGGCGGGCTAGGGTAGAGAAAATTTCATGTCCTTTGCATGAATTTCGGTACCCTATTACTAAAGTCCCATTGGTCATTCCATACCTCATTCGTGTATTCGTTATTTCTTAGACCTGTTCGAAATTATTCAATTTTTATCGACCTCCGTCTTTGAATACTTTCTTGTGATTTTTAGCTCGATTAGCTTGTTTCAGAAAATATCTTTACATGGGCGTGACACATGACTACTGACCCCTTCCCTGTGAACGTATGGACAATAATATCGTCCCTTTCACCCTGTGCGTAAAACATTTTTTGGAAGGAAGGCAGCTGTTACCTTGTGCAGTATGCAGTGCTGACGAGTCCTAATAAGGACGAAATGCATATGCTGCTCTGCCACCCAAATCTCCTGAAAGAAGATAGTTGGACAGAAATTCTTTGAATTTCTTCACATATATATAATAATCTTATAAAACTGACCTTGAACATAGAACCTCGTGTGTTCAATGACCTAAAATATTGTGCCGTAATAAGCCGTAATAAATAATAGACCTTATAAATCGGGTCTATAAATTTCGTAATTTTCCCCTTATATCGACGATCGACTCTTACTCGCTTTTTTAAAAACTGCTTATTCAGCAAAATCAGCGAGCCAAAAGGTGGGCCATATGGTAGGCCAAATGGCCCGGGCCAACTTGGCGAGCCAGCTTTTGTTCAAACCCGAAATAATGGCTTCTAATATAAATATAAATAAACAGAAATGCAGCTCATGTGTAAATTTGAATAAGATTGGAACATACTTCTTGAAGCTACACAAGGTTACTTCTGGATCTGTCGTTGTGAACAAAGATCTAGGCTAGGACGTAGCATGATTTTCAAACTTGACACAGAATCATTTCAAGTAAGCTGATTCTGGAATTTTGCTGATGGACACTAAAATGGAGTTCATATGTAAATTAGAACAAGATTGGAACTTATTCGATGATGCTACGTGTGAAAATGGTTATTTCTAGATCTGTCTCGTTTAACGAATTGGTGGCTTGATTTTTCAAACTCGACACAGAATTATTTCAAATATCGATTAAATGGAATATGGCAACGGCAGGTCCAAAATGCATAAAACATAATGCATATTGCATAATGCATAATGCATAATAATTGAAAAATGTCAATTTTAGAGCCTATAATGAGGAGAATTTTAAAGATAAGCCTTTCAACAAAACAAATACACCAATTTCTACCAGAAAATAAAGGGTAGAAAGCTGTAAATTTGAATTTTGGATGATGAAGAAAATCCATGATCCACTGAAAATGCTTGTCGCCATTTTGATTTTCATAGTTGTATATTTTACAGAAGGTATAGTCCGGGAGCCAAATCCTATATCTCCTTAAATAAGCACTTTTGCTTAACCCAAGATTCTACAGGATAAACTATATATTTTTGGAATCCTCAATTATCCTAGTTTAAGAAATGGTCGGTCCCCAAAGCTAACTCCTGGTCAATTTTTCATACTGGGCCCGAGTTTAGGGGGTACTTTTTACCCTTTGTAAGGATTTGTTAAGGAAAATGCCATTCCAGGGATGATATAATTTGCTGTATCTAGTTAATCAGTTGACCAATTGCTTTGAAACTTTGCAAAAAGTTTCAAGGTAGGCTGATGATTATTTTCGGCAAATAATTTTTGTGAAAAATTATTTTTATAGGTTTGCCTGGGGAAAAAGAGGGAAAATTTGGGTATTTTAACTAAATTTTGACCCTTTTTAAGTCTGGGACCTACCCAAACAACTTTTAATGAGACACAAACTAGGTGTTATGATAGACTTTGATACAATACATCAGAAAAATTTCAAACAAACAGTATTTAGTATTATTTCAGGGCTGCAGGGGGTAAAATTGCCCATTTTTATGGGTTTTTACCTTATTTGAGCAATTTTCACCACTAATCTTGGTAAAAACGTCATCAAAACTAGTTTAAACTTGATTTTCGTGTAATATATCTTGATAGATGACAATGCTGACTTAAAACTAACAAACCCAGGGTGCAAATGGACAAACCAGGGGGTAAAAATGCCCATTTTAGGCGATTTTTATCGTTTTTGGACCTACTTCACCCATAAAGCGGTTTTATGGTGTAGTACCAATTTTATTTCTGACCAGTCATTTTGTAGTAGGAGCAATGGGAAAGTTTTTTGTGGTTTTCATTGTCTGTAATCAGGGTCACTGTGGGCAAATCAGGGGGTAAATACACCACTTCTTGGTAGTTCACGGCTGTTCCAACGCGGAGAAACTGAATTGACGTCAGATTTGCGAAAAATTTTTACCTTCCCATACAAAATCCCAAATATTTCAACAACTAAAGAAGCTTTTTTAATTCTGTAAAAAACACTTTTTCAGGGAAGGATAGAGCTTTAAGAAAAATATAACTTCATAAACACTTTCTCTTTTTCTCTTTTTAGAAATCGGGATCAAAGACGCCGAAGGTAATTTTTCAAAATTTTCGGACTTGTTTACAACGGAAATATAGGCTTATAATTAGGACTTTAGGCCATTATTTGCTTTTATAACTCCATTGGAAGGATAGAGGACATGCCTGGGAATGATCAATACCCATATAACATCAGGAAACTTTGAATAAAGCTCAGTTTTTACCTTAGAAATTCAAATTTGGGACTTGGGATAAATTTCCGGGAATTTAATGATTTTTTAGAGGAGAATTTCACTAAATAATGTGTTCCAACTAGTTCCAAATCAGTCTCTCATGAAAGTAATTTGACAGACAACTGTATGTATTAATGTAATAAATGATTTCTTCTTGATTTATTTAGAAAATATGGATAATTTTAAGTTAACAAGAACTAAGCAGAAAAATTTCTTTCTCGCTTTTTCTGCCTCTGAGGATCTCCTGCCTCTGTCTTCTTGATACGATTCCAGCATGACAACAGGTATATTTCCATCTTCTACACTTGGATATGGAGAAATCAGCAAGCAGCTGAGCAGTATTAGTCAAGGAGTCCAACTATCCAGCCATAAATTTACATGTTGCTGCAGGACCGCACAAGTCGTCCTACAAAATGAAGAAAACATTTTAAATAAAAAACAACAAAAAAACTATGTCTATTTTCATCAGTTCATACCCAATCACCATTTCCCTCAGCCTTGAAAAGAACTAATAGTACCTTAATTCTCTTAAGAATATTTCAAATAAGTCCTACCTTAAAATCCAGGGTCAAGTCTTTCATTTCGTGTAACTTTTTTGGTCGAACTTAGCTTTCTCGGTCGTCAGTTGTTGGTTGTTGAACCCTCCATCCCCCAGATCACAGACCTGAAGAAGACAGAAGAAAGAAAAGATATTGAAGGAAAACAAAATCTAGCTATGAAATTCTAATCTAGTATCTATTACCACAAGTCAGAATATTAGAGGCTGATGAGGTGATTATGCAACAGAAATTCTAGAAAATATCTGGGAACAAGTAAGATTGTTTGAAGGGCTATCTTAGAGATTTGAAGTCACTCAACCCCTGGTTCTATCCAAGAGAAACATTAAAAACAAGCCAATCAAATTGCTAAAAAGCTTTTTGAAGTTTAAAAATTAGATCGATTCACTTAACTTGAAAAAGTTTGACAAAACCTCCATCCACCACCAAAATAGCAAGTTGAATGAAATTATCGCTTCTTTGGCTACCATGTTGCCACCCGTTACGCTGAAATCGGCCAATCAAAATGTGCCGCGGGAAAATCGTCAACTCTGATTGGCTTGTTTTTCGAGAAATGGAAGGCGTCGATCACGTGACCAAAACATGAAAAAAGCCGTACGAAATTTTTCTCGAGGCGAGGAAAATTTTGTGTGAACCTATGTCTCTTCTATGGCTTGTCGCATAATGGCGCTGCCTTTATATCCTTTGAAGTAAACTTTTTCTGAAAGAAAAAGGATTCAGCTTTCGATTCATGTACGTTTACCGATAGTCAAAGGTCTTCATAAGCTTCCACAGGGCATTAAACACGAGTTTTCGTAGTCCAGGCTAAACTGGGCAGGCCCGGGCCCGTAAACTATAGTCTGTGTAACGACCTTATATTTTGCGAGGGACTGGTGAAAATTTCAGGGTCTTAAGTTGAAAAGCCGTTTTGCGACAAGGTTTCAAAGTTGACCGGATGTTACGATTTCGCAGACCTTTGAAATCTTATAACTTGAGATTGCGTGATCGAATCAAAACAAAGTAAAATGATTCGGAAAGAACTATCTTTCGGCTTCAAGAGGCTTTTTACAGAATTTTAAAATGATCTTCAGAGCTAGACCTACAGATCAATGAGTAAGGTAAATTTTCGTCAATTTTTGTGTTGGTTCGATTCCAGACGTTCGATTTTTGGCTTACTGAAACAGCCGTGAGTTGTTGCCTGAATTTGGATGTTTTTATTGTATGGTAGCCTCAAATTTATGAAATTTTGAGATGGAAACCAGTCATATACCCTTCAGTCATCAGTGATCAAAGTTCTTCCGTCTCAGACCGATTTCCGTCTCACAGAAATTTTTGTCAAAGTTTTCCACCTTATAGTTAGAAATGGTTTTATTTTCCGCCATCTGCCAAATTTAATTCCCGCCAAATTAAACATTTTAAAAATATGATCTCTTTTAAGGTGTTTTTGCTATTTCTTCGCTGTTTTGACGCCATCTTAAGGTTCAATTTTTAAGCGACCGCCAAATTAAATTCCCGCCAAATTTAGTTTTTTCGTCCATCCGCCAAATTAAATTCCCTCTGAATAAACTTTTTTGGCCATCTGCCAAATTAAATTCCCGCCAAAATTTCTTCCTTTAAGGTATTTTGAATTTGATTGTTCACCTTCAGGTAGAAAGTTTCGAGCTTTCAACATTCAATTAATTTTTGATTGACTACATTATGTTTCGTTTATTTTTTCACTTCCCTGTTCTAAGAAATAAAGAAAGGGAGAATTATCCTTGTCGACTTATTTTTCATTTTGTTTTGCTCGACCAGGGGCGGATACAGAGTATGTGAATGTGGTGAATTCACACACTCAATTTTCTCGATTCGAAAAAATAAAAACACTAAAATTGTTTTCTATAAATTTTTTCTTATAGAAAAAATATTTTGTTCTTTCAAAGAAACATAAATGCTTTCTGTACACAATGTTCAAAAGGTACATCTGTTGATACGTTTCACTTTCTGTGAAAAAATGACGTCAAAGAAACTTTTGTTTGTGTGAGAGAGACTCTCCATCGTAATAAGTTTACTGAAGGAGTCGCATTCATCTTGTTATCATACCTCAACGGTGGAGATTATTTTGGCAGAATTTCGTGAGGATAATTACATAGTTTTGCATACTTTTCACGAATTTTCATTCCTTCAGACTGTGTGAAACCACTTTTTCATACCCTTCACACTATCGCGATTTACGTGTAAACAAATCACGAAGTTTTCTCTCTTTCTGAGTCTGATCTAAAGTTTTTTACAAGAACATAAACTAACATGAGGACATTTTGAAACTATGATTCTGTGCTCTTATAAGTAGAGTGAATCAAAGATATTATATACATGTGTGTGGCATGTAGAGTATTCCTTCAATTATCGGATTCAAAAATCGGGATTATATTGGAAAATCGGGGTAAACCGGAATCTTCACACAGTGATAAAAATTCCTGTATCCGCCCCTGTCGACGCAGTAAAATTTTTTAGCCTTTGGCCATCCCTTTCCTGCGGGAAATTTGAAATCTTGTTAAACATTTTTTGGAATTTTTGGACATCCCGAAATTCGCGAAATTCGCGAAAATTTCGCTTTTGCTGGGCCTTCACGCCTAACGGGCTTCTTGTTTTTTAACTAATGTCTGCAGCATCATTTCTAGACAGGAGATCCGTCCTGTATTTCTATAATCTGATGTATACAGGACGGGCATGAGAGGATTTTTCATATGCAAGTTACGAGTTACGTGTTACGAGTTGCATTTAGAACCACGAGTTGCGCGTTACTTTTTACGAGTTACGAGTTGCATTTTAACTAGCCTGGGAATCAAAGCGTTAAACCTTGTTCACAGTCTAGTTTATGATATTTTTGTTTAACGCTTGGGACAGGCAACTAGCCTGCAGGGACATTTTCCCTGCAATGCAGGTTCGAGCTGATTGTCCAGCTTTCGGCGTATTACTTAGCAGTACTTTCGCGCGCATTTTGATAATTCCGATGCACACGCACAATTTATGGAAAAACTGACTCTGCAGAAAAAAGTAAAACAAATGAAAATGAAAACAAATAGCTGTTGGCTGGAAGTCTAATTACATGCGGCAGATGTTTTGATGTGGGTTTTAGTAGTTTTGAAAGTTTTTAGGGCTTGTGAAAGAGATTTTATGGTAAGTTGATTATGTGTGTTTGCCTGGGTTTCCAAAGTTCAGAAAGTCTGTCAACAAGGGTTCACACACAGACTGTTTATAACATTCTGTGTCAGACTAATCTACCTGCACCGAGCTCTATAATCTTAGAACTGAGAGGTGAGATATTTTTTGTTTTTTCTAAGATTTTGAGCTTGGATATCCAGGCTACATTTTAACACAAAAAATTCCTAAGTTGCAAAATTAAAAGTGCGAGTTGCAAATTAAAAACAAGTCAGAGCCTGTTATCAAATAATAACAGCACAAAAATAGCTTACAACTCAAAGCAAAGCATGATAAACCCAGCCAAACTGTTTACTTTTTGTGACTAAAGTTGTGTAACCACTCAAATCACACATCTTTTCGCTCATTTTTGTATGAACAGAGCATTTCATAACTTTAAGTTTTGAAAAGAAATGCGTGCGCTTCTTCCACAAGAAACATCTTTGATGTTGCTATTAATAACGTAAGCGTTACCTGTCATTTTCTTGACAACGTGACCCTTTTTGACAAAATTATTGACAAGCTACTCAAGTGTGACACCTGCAAGCTTTATTGGTTTTATTACACGAAATATTTTAATTGTACCGAATGAGATGCCTTTCATATAAATAGATAAATATTGTCAAGAGGGCAGTTTTAGAGATACAATTCTAATCAATAATTATTATGTTGTCCTTATTTTCATAAAATCACTTATTTTTGTGAAATAATGATCTGATGGTCAAATATAAAGCTTTTTTAATCAATTCCAGCAAAGGTTTTCTTACTTATAAATTTGATGCTGATAATACAAAAGGATAGAAATTGACACCCTATTCAAGCTTCAATAGCTTTCAAATGGCTGTTCTACAAACATGGTCAAAATCTATTGAGAATTTAGCTTATTTCGTTTTTCGAAATTTTGAGTTCGGGCGAGAAAGTCGATTTTGGGCCATCCCTTAAATTTAATCGGATATTTCAATTTGGCACAGCCTCATTGGACCTTTTTTGAGCTCTTGGATCCGCAGATCCTAAGGTTCTAAGTCTTAAGTCTAGCGTTAAAACTCAGAGTTAAAACTCTACCCTTCCAAGAGCACTTCCAAGTCGTTTTTGGTTTTAAGATTAGTGGGAATTTGTCTTTTTTTCTAAAATATTACGACAATGATGATACACGTTTTGCACGTGATCTCATAATTACTGTAGGTGAAACAACCCCTCAGAGCCACTATTCTCAGCCTGTTACCTTTTACCCCCCTGTTACCCTGCGTTACCCCCTGTTACCATTTTTAGTAACAACGCCTCCAAACCTCTATCCCCCTTTCGGGAGCACTTTTCTCTACAGTACTTTACACTCATGCAATGTAAATACATACTTTTTGTACATTTTTTTCTCTTTCTCCACCAAATGGTTGCTCTTTTTTATGTATAATAGTGAGCAGCAATAATCATTTAATCGTTTAAGAAATATCTTTCTTTTATCAATAGAAATGTTTTTCACCCTTACTGGCTTTTCTATTTGCAACTCGCACTTTTAATTTTCAACTAGCGCTTTTAATTTTCAACTCACACTTTCAATTTGCAATTTGCGAATTTGGCAATAATCATTTAATCATTTAAGAAATAACTTTTCTTTTATTAATAGAAATGTTTTTCACCCTTATTGGCTTTTCTATTTGCAACTCGCACTTTTCGATTTGCAACTCGCACTTTCAATTTGCAACTCGCACTCGCGAATTTGGTGCGTTAAAATGCAACTCGCGAATTTGGTGCGTTAAATAGCGTAGTTAATAGTAGCCAATAACGAAGGCGACATACGCAGCTTGGGGTTGAGTTATTGCAATGTCTGACAAAGTTTTGATTTCTTTAACCCAGGTTTCGACTTTAATTGACACGAATTCCTTCTTGTAGCTTTTTTCCCCAACAGAAGCACCGAGATGTTTATGCCCCTTTGCTGTGATCTTTATAGACGTACCTTCGAATGTGTCGAGTGCCGTTTGATACATTGCAGGTTTTACTATCAACCATGACTTAGAAGGTTCTGGGTAGTAGCCGATAGTTGGACCGAGTTGCGTTAGGTCATCCCACCACTTGCGTAGTACAACAAGTTTACCAGCACCAGTGATGTCGTCAGCGTACGCGACTTGTTTGGTATCTGGTACGTTTCGGAGGGTATTGGTCAAGGGAAGCAAACATATGCCGTAGAGAGCCATAGCGATCGGGTCTCCTTGTGTTGTACCTTCAGAAGACGACAGCTCTGCTCCTCCAATCGCAAACAGACGGACGTGGTTTGAATAGCAGTTGGTAGCAAACATCGCCAAGGTTGGACAAAGGATGTTAATGTTGTGCATCATAACTTCACGATTTATGCTGTTAAATGCATTTGAAGCGTCGACCAGTAGAACACCGTCTGTGTTCTCGTCGTTGTAGATGTCTGCCATCGCGTGCACTGCAGCCTCACATCCACCCAGCTGACCAGCGCACAGTTGGAGATTGCCAGCTGCTTCTTGTATTTCATTCCTCAGGAATGTTGTAACAGTCTTTCCAACGATGCGTCTAAGAACTTCCCCGATGCCGATCGGTCGAATGCCGGGGTTCTTATCCAAAGGTATCAAGATGCACGATAAGAACGCCTCCATGTCCCTACCGGATTCTTTGTTGCATTGTTCAGTGCACATGATTCTCGTCATCCTTGCAATCGCCTTGCATAAATCACTAGAACGATCACCGAAGTTTTTTGACAAAAGGATACGTCGCCACATTTGTGCATCGATCTTGGAGGGGCCGGAAGAACCTTTTGTTTAGCTGCCATACTTTTGAGGTTCTTCATCGATGGCTTCAAAAAGCGTGGGGTCGATTTTGTTGAATGGTCCCTGAACAATCAGCTCGTCAATCTTTGGTCGACCTCTAGGATGCTTTTGCTGAAGAGTTTGCAACGTGGTATCGTGGATTGGTACAATTCCGTTTGAATTCGTTGAGTTAGATAAGAGTTTGATTGCTGCATTTACTTTGCCTTGAAACATCAAATCACTAAATCGTTTCGATATTGATGTAACTCGATCAGCAGCAGACTTTGAAAATTTTGATTGTAGCATTCGGCTTTCGCGAATCAACGAGTCAAAATCGCCTTCTCTCCAAAGATCCAGACGTCGCTGTAGATGTTTCGTATGTTCTCTCGATTTCGATGTCTTTGATGGTTTCTGTAAAAGGAGCGATGGTAACACGGACAGGGCTTTCAAGGCGACATTCGACAAAGGTGACAGATTGTTCCATAAATTTATCAAGCGAGTGATTTCCTCAGCAAAGCTTTTACCGACTGCACCACTTGGGACGTTGAAGATATTCTTCCGCCATTGACTGGTTTCATTGAACGCGGCAGAAAGGATCTGATCGATGTCATTCACGTGTGATTGCCCCATACTTTTGGCTGGAAATCTTTTCGATTTATCGGTTCTGACGACGATTCTTTATTTAGGTTAAGTGATGTCACTTTAAGGTTGACAGTTTTTTTCGATACAGGATCTTCGAATTGTTTAGTGTGACTTTTAAGCGGACATTTTCTTTCCTGATTTGACCTTCCCGATGGCTTTGAAAATGACCTTTTGCAACCCCATTTACATTCGTATTGAAGTTCTTTCGGTGGTTCTTTAGGTGGTTCTTTCGGAGGTTGAGAGTCTCGGTACACGGGCACGGTAGCTAGGTCAGGAACGGGTACATTCGCCACCAAAGATTCTGATTGTATAGCACCGGTTGAACTGTAATTTTCAGGAAAAAGTTTCCGCATCAATTCTTCCATCTTTGGTGTAAACTTTCTTCTGCTTTTAAGCACTGTTCACTAAGCAAAGAGTTAAAGTTACAGATTGACGGTTTTTCTGTCCGCCATCTTTGTCGTATTCAATAGACAACACATTATCACACATAATTCTACATAATACGTAGATGGTGTAAATTTAAAATTTCTACAGATGTCTGTAGATTTACGGGTGGAATTATTATTCTACAAAATATGTAGATTTATATTTCTACAGATGTCTGTAGAATTACGGCAAATTAGTAGATTGCTACACAACAGAGTCTATATTGTATAGAAGGGTATATAGGGTAGAATTATTATTCTACAAAATATGTAGATTTCATATTTCTACAGACATCTGTAGAATTACGGCAAATTAGTAGATTGCTACACAACAGAGTCTATATTGTATACACCACAATGAGTAATTTAGCGCTGACAACTAAGGGCGAAGAATACCAGTAATACCAGATAAATAGCGATCTAGACAGTTAACCTAACTCGTCAGTTAGACTGTTTACTCGTCACTACAAAAGTTCTTGGGTCAGGGGTTTGGAGCTCGAGTCTCGAGCGCGCACAAAGTGAAATCGTTCTAGAATATCTACGAAATCAGTTGAATTCTACATTCTACATTATATGTCGATATTAACTTAGGTATAATGTGCGCGCGGTCGACTAAGTTCCTATATATCGCTCAACCACTTTCAAAATTCAGACTTCGTGTATGACTACATGACATCAATTTTCGTATCAATTTTTAAATCCTCAGATTACTCCGATCGCAAGTGAAGGATCCTCAGTGCCTCATATTTTAAATAATGAGATTGCTCAAAAATGCTCATCCGTTACCATTAGTTACGTAAAGATGACTTGTTGCGGACCGATGACCGATGACCGAAGCAATTTCTGTTGAAATTTGTGGAATTTTCTCCTCCGAGCTATTTCCACAAGGACCATATTCTATGTTATAATTGAATATAGAATTTTAAGTATCAATGCAAAGAAGCTTGTATTTAAATCAAATTTCTTCATACCTCATCAACAGTAGACAGCACCAAACAAACAGATAGACAGGGCAGCACCAATCAACAGTACAAAGGGAAGTATATATAAAATTTCGTATGCTATTCATTGACCATTATTCATCTACAACATTGCCCCTTGATTTTCCAACTTGAGGGTTGTTGGCCTTAACTTACCTAGGCTAGCGCTAGCAACACCCAAAAGACCAGTATACTGTACAACTAACAAATAAAAGCAAAAAAGGGATTTATACAAAATATATTTTGAATATTTTTACCTGTAGCTGTTTCATCACTCTCAGTTATAAAACGCACGCATAATAGTTGTATTTGAATTTATTAGCTAACAAAAAATTAATCGAAGTTTTTCAATATCCACCATCTCAAATATGAATTCTCGTGAACAACAGAGAAATTCACCATTGCCCCTGAAAAACATGGGACAAAATATTTGTTTCTTTAATTCAGTTCTCCAAGCCCTCTTTTCTCTTGATGGTTTTTGTGAATACATTTTTAACCTAGTAACTGATAGTGATCCACAGCTGGTAATTAAAGAATTGTTTACTTCTATGAAGTTCTCTGACATACCAATAGAAACATATAGATTAATGCCATCAATCCAGCTTTTACATTACAATCACCAACTTATTTAAACCGGTTGCTATTAGCTACCTATATTCTCTTCTTGCCAGCTTGCTGTGGGTGTGGATTGGAATGGCATTGATTTGGATCATCCTGGCATGTTGCTCTTTTGCAATTTTTCTTTGGTTTTTATGCTTAGTTAAAGAGTTGAATTGGATCATGACTTTTTGTGTGATTGTCACAAGAAATGGTTGATGATGAAGTCTTCTTCTGGATTTGATGTTTCGTTTCCATTCTGTTGGTTTGAATTCCGAAATTTTTGCATTTTTTTGGAAGAATGTTTCCCTGGTTTGAAAGTTTTTTTCTTTTTGGCATTAGGTGAGACCAAATTAATTGTTCTGCAGGCCTGACCGACCCTATTTTTTCAAAATAGAAAAGTAATAGTATTGAATTTGCAACTGAACAAGTTGAAAATTTTAAAATGTATTTGTAAATTCATCTCAAAACTTAAATGAATTCAAAATATCACAATGAAAATGACAAAAATATCATTCATCAATAAAGAGGAAAAAGTCTGGTGCTTTAAAATGTCACAATTTTTTTAGATCTTGACCTTCTGATCCTAGATTTTCAGAGATTTAGTTTTATTATATACTGACTTGCTGACCAGGTATGACCCATATTCTTCAGAAGGCCTTCCTGTATTTGTGGTCCCTTATTTAAAAAAATTATATTTTGGAAATAGACCTTTTGCTATTTACGATTTCATATTAGATAATTAAAAACTCATCAACATTAAAACATTAATTCACTAATGTATAATTAGTTAAAGTGGATTTTAAATATTATCATAAGTCTGCTTGATTTTTCTATTCATTCAGACATGACATTGCGGATAGCAAAAGGTCTGTACTAAACTTTTCTTCCTTTTTTTCAGCATTTTTACACATGATAGTTTTCAAAAAAATTCATCTCTCAGAAATTTTGATATTTTCCTTGGTTTATTGTAAAACTTTCTCCATTTTGTAAAGTAAAGGTGTAAGGTGAAGCATGACGCTACAGATCAAATCTGTGTTTTGACTGGACTCACCAACCTTTATGATTATAAGGGTACAGTCTGTTTATTGCGACAACTCTTTAAATTCAAGATCCTCTGAGAGTGTCTAGTGTTTTCATCTTACTTTAATATACGGCGTTTGTTTGTCATTCAATTTTTTTGTTTGCAACTTGCAAATCGAGGAGGTTCTGGGTCGCTTCGCAACTTAAATTCGTGACATTTACGGCTTGTTTTTGTCACACTCACATGTCTTTGCTATGCAAACAGAGTGGAGGAACGTACTTAAGCGTTCTGGAGCGCGCGTAACCCCTTTTTCTAAACATTGATACATCTACTTATTTTGTAGATTTTTTTGTGAGACTGGCCTGCAATAGAACACTCTGGGAAAGCGGTGAGTTTCATTTCTCTATTGTCTTTTTTGTTGTAACATCAATGCTATAGGTCAATTTGCATCGTTTGAAAACAGTAAATCCATGGCAATTGCTGCATTTAACCTCCCTGTTCTCGTTATTTTCAGGAGCTTTGTTCCACAGAAGATACGCTTGGATCATTTCATCAGCCCCAACTCCATCTTTTTACGACAAGTTTGATCTGGGCAACTTAAGTAAGCAATTCAACCTGGCCGTCACAATGATTGGGCAGCAGACTTTCGAGTTTTGTGGCGTAGATTAATCTTTTGATCACTCAAATGATTGTGGAGGAAAGTCCTTAAGATGCAAGGAGAGCACGGGCAATAAGGTCGACGCGGTTCCAACCAGGCATGCCTAAAGAGTCAACAGATTCTTCCTCTTTGTTTGCTTGCGAGTCATCCTCTTCCTCGTCATCTTCCTCCTTCTCTTCCACTGCAGTCTTGTCATTGGTCTCAGGTAAAGTTGTCATTGAGAAGTGTTGTCGAGAAGATCGAGATCCATACCAAGGTCTTCTTCTTCCAGGTCTTTCAAAGCCTGATCATTTGTTGCGACGTTGTCCTCCTTGAAGAAATACTCCATACCAATGAGCTCTCCAGTGTCCAATGACGGATTTTCCATTTGAATTAGTGGAGTCTTGAACACGGTTTGGTGGAGCTTGTGGTTCAATCTTCTTCAAATTTACACAGGAACTTTATTGTCTGTTATACTTTCGTTTTCGCACGCAATGTTTTTGTTCTTCCAAAAGATAACTTTTAGTTCTTGCTCCACAAATTTGTTTAACGATATTCGCGCCGTTTTATAAAGACTTTGTTTTGATTGATAGATTAGACTTTTTCTTTTGTTTTATGTTTTCGAATGTAATTAACGACCTTATTTGCTTTGAGACATTCGAATTCTTTTCAAAACAAAAGAAATCTTTTAAACAAAATCTGTTAAAGAAAAGAACAAATATAAAATAAAACACAAGAATCACATAACAAGTTTGTTAGCACAACAGCAACATTAAAAATACATTCAAAAGGCGGTAAAAACTAGAATTCTTTCTTCGTAAAAAGGGACCTTTAAACATGTATGTCGATAATTATTTTGCTGTAAATCTAAGTCATTGTTGAATTTGAAAATTTATTGAAGTTATGACGAAGTTATTTTATAAAAAGCAACATAAAATTGCGCTATATATCACGCTTTTTTGTCTGCGTGTCCTAGCTGCCTTCCGGGGGGACTATGTTTGCGAGCTGACTTTCGGCCCTGCCCCTCGGACCCTTAGCAGAATAAAGAGGAGAAGAAACAAGGGAAATTGTGTGAATTTTAATTCACTTTTTGGAACTAATTTGACCAAATTTCTATCTTTCTGGGGGCAAAAAGTTGAAGTTTTCCTATTTTTCCAATTCTTAGTGGGACTGAAGTTTGATTGTCAGATTTTTCAAACTGCCATGTTTCAAAAAGGTACCCTTAAGGCCGGCACATACCCATACCCATACCCTTCTCTTGCCTAAGTACCCCCTCCCCCGGGCTGCCTTTTTTCGACCAATCGCGTGTCATGTCTATTATTTCACTCTGCTTATCTTGACATCAAAGTTTTCCTAAACATCAAGAACTACGGCAAATGTAACGCGAGCAAAGCGAGAAAAAAAATCTAATTGCAGAGCCATCTCGGAAGTCGCTGGTCGCCGGTATGGTGTAATTTGGGAATGACGCCCTTTCTGTTTTCTGATCATTTTTGCCACAAAAATCTTTTTCAAGATATGGTTAAAAGATACGTCACCCGGGAGGGATAGAGTCAAACTTTGAAGAGGATTCTTCCCTTTAATTTTGATTTCATCGTGTTTAAGCCACCTTCCCAGAGCTAAGCACGGATTTTTCACATTTATCCTCAGGATCCTGAGGATATTCTCCCTTTTTTTTGTATTTACTCAAAATATGAACCTTAGGATCCTTAGTGTCCTCAGGCTTTTGAGAGCATAAGCTGAGGATCCTCACATTTTACTTCTTTTTTTCTTAAATTATGAACCTTAGGATCCTTAGGGTCCTCAGGCTTTTGCGAGGATATCCTGAGGATCCTGTCTTTTTTTTCTTTTTTTCTCAAAATATGAACCTTAGGATCCTTAGGGTCCTCAGGCTTTTGCAAGGATAACCTGAGGATCCTCGTTTTTATTTCTTTTTTTCTCAAAATATAAACCTTAGGATCCTTAGGGTCCTCAGGATTTTGCGAGGATATCCTGAGGATCCTCTTTTTTATTCCTTTTTTTCTCAAAATATGAACCTTAGGATCCTTAGGCATTTGCGAGGATATCCTGAGGATCCTCAATTTTTTTCTTTTTTTTCTCAAAATATGAACCTTAGGATCCTTAGGGTCCTCAGGCTTTTGCGAGGATATCCTGAGGATCCTCACTTTTTTCATTTTTTTCTCAAAATATGAACCTTAGGATCCTTAGGGTCCTCAGGCTTTTGCGAGGATATCCTGAGGATCCTCACTTTTTTCTTTTTTTCTCAAAATATGAACCTTAGGATCATTAGGGTCCTCAGGCTTTTGCGAGGATATCCTGAGGATCCTCACTTTTTTCATTTTTTTTCTCAAAATATGAACCTTAGGATCCTTAGGCATTTGCGAGGATATCCTGAGGATCCTCGTTTTTATTTCTTTTGTCTCAAAATATAAACCTTAGGATCCTTAGGGTCCTCAGGCTTTTGCGAGGATATCCTGAGGATCCTCACTTTTTTTTCTTTTTTTCTCAAAATATGAACCTTAGGATCCTTAGGGTCCTCAGGCTTTTGCGAGGATAACCTGAGGATCCTCACTTTTTTTTCTTTTTTTCTCAAAATATGAACCTTAGGATCATTAGGGTCCTCAGGCATTTGCGAGGATATCCTGAGGATCCTCGTTTTTATTTCTTTTGTCTAAAAATATGAACCTTAGGATCCTCAGGCTTTTGCGAGGATATCCTGAGGATCCTCGTTTTTATTTCTTTTTTTTTCTCAAAATATGAACCTTAGGATCCTTAGGGTCCTCAGGATTTTGCGAGGATATCATGAGGATCCTCGTTTTTATTTCTTTTTTTCTCAAAATATGAACCTTAGGATCCTTAGGGTCCTCAGGATTTTGCGAGGATATCCTCAGGATCCTCAATTTTTTATTTTTTCCTCAAAATATGAACCTTAGGATCCTTAAGGCCGATCTCCACTTGCGCGCGCTTTGATCGCACTTTTTCGAGTAAAGCTTCCACGCTATTGGTCAAAAGAAAAATGAAGCAACTCCATTGGCGCGATCTGACGTAACGGTTGAAAAAAGTTGAAATGTGTTCAACTTTTTTTTTGAGCGCGCACTACATTTTTAAGACGTAATCTTTTTTCCAAGCAAAAAGAATTGAAGCCAAAATATGCGATCGCAGCGCGCGCAAGTGGATACCGGCCTTTAGGGTCGTTAGGATTTTGCGAGGATATCCTGAGGATCCTCGTTTCTATTTCTTTTTTCTCAAAATATGAACCTAGGATCCATTGGGTCCTCAGGCTTTTGCGAGGATAACCTGAGGATCCTCACTTTTTTTCTTTTTTTTCTCTCAAAATATCGTAAATCTTCCTAAGATGGAATAATGCGTACATTAGGAATTTTCATGTTAAAATCAAAAGTTTAAAATGTTGTAAAAGATTATTAGTAGGTTAAGGTTACCAAAAGAAAGACCTTTTTCCTGATACAAATGAGAGACTCAAATGTCAAAATTGTATTATAGGGTTATTGTATCATGATGAACATCATTTAAAAAGGCTATTTAAAAAGGATAGAATAAAAAATTTCAGTTAGTTAAATAAAGATAATTCAAATTACAAACGAAATTTATTAAATTGTAATCCATAAAAATACATTATTATTCAACAAAGTCCTAATTCAAAAAATACCCATAAACTTCGCTAAAAAAGACGTGGAGTACTTGAAGTCAAGAAAGTTAATAATAATAAACTGCCTGTCAAAACCGAGGAAAAACTATGGCGAACCAAACCTTAAAAAAGGATCAAGATAGTTTCAAAATTTCAAAATTCAAAAATTCAAAAATCAAAAATAATGTTATCTATTTAAAACAAGTTAAGTTTTTGCCATTTAGACTTTACATTTTCTTTATCAGGACATTCTATATCATCAGGGTGGAATCGCTTGAATACTTTTTGTTTATCACCGATAATAGTACCAAGCCCAACTTTACAAAGTCCATTCACGAATCGATCAGCTACATCTGCACCTTTTTCATTGTTTATTATGGGATAAATATTGTCTTTTGTAATTATTGATAAGGGAGTACGTTCCTTTTTGCAAATTCGTTTGACACAGTCTTGTTGTGTTGGACAAGGAAGTCCATATTCATGTTATCACCATTTGGTACTAGTTGTTTTAGAGAAGAACCAGACGGCATTTCGACAGGAATTTCGGGAAATTATGGAATTTGTCCAAAAACATCTACAAGCCACAGAAAGACGGAACTCAAACTCTCGGCCGTGTACATTTCATAGTGAGACAAGCGCATTCCACACGATCGGAAAATGTAAAACATACCTGCAGTACGGGTGTAGAAACGATCCACATTCTCATCTACTTTACAACCCATGCCAGAAGTGACCTTAGGAGGAATTTTCTTACTAAAGCTTCTCGTAATTGGTCTCAAGTCCAATATTTCTTTTGTAGAATTTGACTTTCCATCAGAATGAAACTTGCAAAATTTCGACGCATTCACATGCTGATTTCTCCGAACAGGATTTCTAATGCAGACATCATATGTGTTAACATTTCCTATTGATCCAATGATTCTACTCTTTTCAACAGAACAAATGGATCGAAACAGTTTTTCGTTGCCGTCTATAACAACAAAACGATTTCTACATCCTTGCTCGTTACATTTATGATCTAGCCATTTGTTGTCTATATTTTCTCGGACCTTTTGGTAAACTTGATCACATAATAATTCAATATCAATATCAGAATTTTCATTCCGCGGCCAAGGGTTAAACGTTGTGACATGATGTAATATTTTGAAAATGAACCAAGCCTCCTCAAGTTGACGTTTATTAAGAGATGTTTTCCATATGTTGTTGTATATCTCAGTAGCGCTTTCGAAAGATACAACTCCTATGCACATTTGCAAATCAATATTGTTCATGAGCGTCTTTGAAAAAGCATGCCCAAATTTAAAAAATATGTAATCTAAGGCATTTATAGAATCGAAGTGTCTCGTTTTGTTTTTCTTATGTTCATTAAATCCATAATAAAAAGAATTTCCACACTTTCCACAGTTACCATGATAGCTTCTACCAGTTTGTAATCCATTTTCGGTATAAACATTAATGTGTGCAAATTTTCTTCCTTCGATCTTTATTAATTTATCACAGCAAAATAGTGAAGTCGGCAACAAAACTCTGTGCAAGGAATTATGTTTGCACGAATCCATATTTGTAAAACGATTCATATGTTCTGCCATGCTCCCAATGTCGTTGATGTGAAATGAGTTATTCAATTGTTTTTCATCTTGGTAAATGTAAACTATTATGCTTTCCGTCGAATACTGGCAATCTCCGTTGAATTCTTCGATAAGCTCAGCAACCAAACTTTTGATGATTTCAAGTCTCTTCGGAGTCCTATACGGGACGCTTTTGAAGATGTCACAAATTATGATAAAAAGATCTAGATTGATCCTCATTTTTATAATATCTTTTTATAATGAAAAAATGATTCTACATTAAGAATATCGTTAGAAAGTTTTGTTACATTAGCACGACTTCCAAATATTGAGTTGGGAAATAATTGACGTCAAAAACTTTTTTGAGGATCCTGAGGATATCCTTGGGAAAGCCTGAGGATCCTAAGGATCCTAAGGATCACTTTCTTTAATGAAAAATAATTGACGTAAAATAAATTTTTGAGGATCCTGAGGATATCCTCGCAATATCCTGAGGACCCTAAGGATCCTAAGGTTCATATTTTGAGAAGAAGAGATAAAAAAGGAGGATCCTGAGTTAGCTAAGGATCCTTGGGAAATTAAAATATTGATGTTTTATCAAGCCGTATCCAAGGCAAAAGAGAGGATCCTGAGGATATCCTCTAAAAGCCTGAGGACCCTAAGGATCCTAAGGATATAAGTGAAAAATCCGTGCCTGAGTGCCTTCCCAACATCTCAAAGGACTTGCGTTCAGCAAACAGCTAAACCGGCGTGCGACGCCGGGTACCGGCTAGTTGTATTTTATTAACCTTATTATTTATTTCTATTTATAAATTTTTCAAATAAATAAAATTTCTACTTGCATGATTATATGTATGGAGTTTCAAATTCCATATTATAATTTTGAAGTAGAAAGAACATTAATTTATTATCTATCTATCTATATATCTATCTATATTTTTGCATTACATGTTTTTTTTTATAAGCATTGCACTTGTAAGCATATAGCCTTATGGGGAAAAATTAAGCATATGCTAAAGCATTACCTCGAGCCTATGAAAAAAGTATAAGCTACTTTGTAGTATGGATATAAGCAGTATTATCGTAGTATAGCAGTATATAAACAGTATTAGGATACAAGCATCCCTCAAGCATTTTTCAGCCTTATCAAGCTCTTGACCTACGCATCTCTGAGCCTGATTTTGATATGCTTATAAAAAAAAACATGTAATAGCTGCTAGGACTCATTGTCCGTACAACTGTTAAAAAGAATGTTACCATCAAAAAATTTTTGGCTATAGTCATTAGTTCAATAGCTCGTCGTCATGATATCACCTAAACGACAATCTTTTTCTTTCCTTTCAAATAATCTATTATATCGCATGTATAATACTCAAATGTGTGTTAACACATTTTTCTATTGAATTCAAGAAAAGATGTTGCATATAGACAGGCTGTGTCTTTATTTAGTAAAAAAGATTGGTGCGTCAAGCCAAACACAGATTCGATCTGTAGCTCTCACTATACCATTTATTCAAATTATTTAGAATTTATGAAACAACTCTCTCTCTCTTCAAATCACAAAGAAAACTCAATTGAGAAAAAAGGGAACGCTAATCTATGAGCGTTTGATAAAAGATTTCATCACCCTTCACAAACAAAACAGAAAAGATTTGAAAGAAACAACGATGGAATGCAAATTAAACATAACCTTACCTGTCATATCTTTAAAAAAATTAAATTCCTTCTGACTTCTCTGAACATGTGTGAACCGGTGCAAAGATCGGTTTTTTGATAACCGGTTTAAATGGGTGCATGTCACTAGTCCGACACTTTCCAGTCCGACAGTAAAATAGTCCGAATCTATAAAATAAATTTAGAATTTGGGAGTCTTTTTTTTCCGATGTCACTTTTGTCCGAAAACGAAAGATTTTAGAGTGTCGAATGTTGAATAAGGGTTGTTCACTGAGATAATACTAATGAAAGTTCATTTTGGCATTTTGACATAATTAGAAATAAAGGACCAATCAAATTTGCTTAAAGATAATTTATAGCAAAAATAATGCACCGCCTTTAAGGGTCCCTTTTTGCATGTTCAGAACCGGTTCAGAATTATGAAGCTTCCCAAAATTTAAGAAAAGTTGGGTTTAGCTTAGGGGCCCAACCTCAAAGTCGGAACTTTGGATTTTTGTAAGCACGTGGTTGCTTATAAAAGATGTGCCTCCTTTTCGGCGATTCATATTTCGTTTCATACATTCATGCATGTTTTTTTTTTGACTCGTTGTCGGACAAACTAATTGTCGGAATACTGACACATTCGTCAAATCCAACGTCGGACATTTTTACTGTCGGACTAGAAAGTGTCGGACTACTGACGACCTCCCGTTTAAATCAGGTGTTATGAAAATCGCTTGGCAGGACACATTTTGTGGATTGTCTGTTTATTAGTTCTGTTGTTGTGCGTACTTTGGTTGGTGTCTTTTAAAGGGGGGTTTGTACTTTTACGGTGTGACGGGATTGGCCCTTTTTTACTACGGTATTACGGGATTCGACGAAAAAAAAGATGGGAGAACAGTATTTTAAAATCAGACAGTGATGGTATTTGGCCTTATTTTTTGTCTTTATGCCGGTATTTGAACCTGTACAAACCGTTGTGACGGTGTTATTACTTTTTTCAATTTTTAAGATTCCGGGATTCAGCAAAAACTTTGACTGAAAAACGGTATTTCGAACTATGAAGATAGCTTATTGGCGAAAAAATCTTTTCAAGTTACCGAGTGGACGTACAGGCAAAGGTGACAAGGCTACTCAATGCATGGATCGAAGATAGTCCTCTCGGAGTTATATCGATGAAAGCTGTCCATATAATGCCAGCTTTGCGAAACAACAGAGGGAAATCAGAACGAAACCTTCAATGACTTTTACGATGATAGGAATATTTTTGATTTGTTTGATCGAGGTCCTTGAAAAACGAAACTAAAATCGATCGACCGATTGTCCTTTATTTTTTATTGATAATGTACCCACTTTAATGCCTCATAAATCTTTGTGAGATGATTTTCAGGTTTCTTTATAGGCAATTTTCTTGTCCGTATTGAAATTATCTTTCTTTTGATATATGGGAAATATATATGCGAAATGGGATTTTCCAGAAAAAAAGTGCATAAGGGCAATGAAGGATTCAACGATTTTAAGTATTTTTAAGAAAGTGCCAAAGTTGAGGGTGAAATATTCTTAGCGCTTTCTTACTTTTTTAAACCTGACTTTTTACAAACATGAGAAATAACTCTCGGGTACCTAATAGCTGGGAGGGGGTTGGAATAAAAATCTCCTGGGTGAAAAGTTTTTCAAAAAGGAGGCTAATACTGCAGAATAAAGACAAAAGAGGGAAATTTCCCAAAAAATCAATGAGCGGAGGGGGAGTTGGAATAAGAAGGTTCTGGGTGGAAAATTTTCGAAAAATTAATAAGCGATGGGAAGCTATTAGGTACCCGAGAGTACCAATTTGAGAGTTTTGGACTTTTGAGTGAACATTTGAGTTAAAATTACATTTCTTCCTCAAAGCTTTCAATTTATCTCTAACAAAGTAAGCAGTTTTTCTGTTAGCCAAATACAAAAGGACTGTATTCTTATCAAATTCTGTGTTATTCACCCTCGAGGGTATTCTTACGACTTCGCAATTTTCACCCTGATATTATTAAAATATATTAAAGTCTATTTCAAATTAGCTGACAGTGTTTTTTCAAACCTCAATAACTTTTGATATATTTTGAATTAGTTAGCGGTTTTGTGCTCGCTAAAAAGATAATCCGGAGTGGAGCATTATCAACAAAGAGAAAAAATGGAAAAATGGAAAAACGAAGATGAAAAATGAAGGAGAAGAAAATCAACTTCTTGTAGAATAATGCTATGATCTCCATTTTTGTATCAGAGACTCTTCAATCTTAAAACGTCATAAATGCAAAATAAAATAAAAAAATATTCATTCAATCAAAAAATACAGCTTAAAACTTTGCCCTGGTTGACTTAAAAAAGGGCTCTTTTTGGTTCTTTTTTGAAGTCAGTCATTGATAAATTATGGACTACATCTTTTGATGGAATAAATATTTTTTGGGAGTTTTTCACATCAATGATGTTCTAAGATCAAAGAATCACTCGTGTCGAGAACTCCATCCTGCAATTCGAAGAGCATCTAAAGCCCAAGTGATTAGAATTTGACTGCTGCACAGAAAATGGTATGTGATTTCTTCGGTGTCAAATTTCTTCAAATTACGTAAATATTATCATATATGTCCTACTTTCCTGGTAAAGAATTACTAAAAATAGAATGATTGTTTGTTGATTAACCAAAAGAATTTATATAACAGTAACTGTCTTGTTAAATTGTTAGATGGAAGCTTGCAAGTGTCACCATAAAGCATGGCGATTTAGCGAACTTGTACTTTACGAATTCACTGATGAGATTCTAGCAAGATATCTGCCAACCTCGTCCCCGTGTATCCCAGGCTTTATTTACGTTACTGATTGACGCCAGAGAATACCCTGGTGTTGGCTGATGCGAGTTCCCCCTCTCAGAGGGGGAACTTCTCAAAACAATACGTCATAAAATGTTCTGACGTTACAAAGTTAGACTGCAATGCAACGACTTCAAAAAAGAAGAACGAATGAAATCTGACGTTTTGTTTTTGAATTACGTAATCTTTCGCGTTCGAAAACCAGCCAATGCCAGGGTATTATCTAGCGCTATCAGTAAGAATCAAAAAGCCGATAATACGAGGTTGGATATCTGCAAGAAAGACATCAGGAGAAATTTCCGTTCCTGGATTTTAGGAGTGGCAGCGCAGGCAGGAAGAGGAGTATAAACTGTCGACCAACTATGTTTACACTTCAGAGATTTCTGTCCGTAGAAGTAACTATTATGGTATGTAAACAAATTTTTGTGGGGACCAGTATCTGCCTTTTATTAATTTTCTAATGCAAAATGCATTTCGAAAGTTAATTCAGGGCTTAACACCTAAAACGCCAAACTATAGCTGCCGAAAGTTTTATTAGTTTTTGGTATACCCTTCTAACAATTGGAGCCCTCATGAAATCTTAACAAGTAAAGCATCGCACATATACAAGTTTCGTCTTACATATCACTTCTTTCAATTTACAGGCATGATGGCCGGTTCAGAAACGGATCAGTCCCATTTTCTTTGGACACGGCGATTTCGCCGCTCACGCCTTCCGCCTAGGGCGTGGAAGTTTGTTTCGCGCGTTTTTATGTTTCGGAGTCATCTGTCTAACTTTGCTACCCTCTAATTGGCTGAAAGTTATTGCTGACCCTGCATATTTTGGTTTGTTTTGATAAATATTGCAAAGAAGCTTCGATTGGAAAAGAATGGCGCTGGAAAAGACTGTGAAACAATTTTTTTTGATGTTTGAACTTCGTGTATCCCTTCGGGGGATTGGTGTATCCCTTCGGGGGACTTTCACTTCAAGCGTTGTTTTATCAAAAGTGGGATGGTTCAGGATCAAGAATTTGGTTGTACAGGAACTAGTAATCTTTCAACCTTTCATAAAATGCTATTTTAGCTCATTTCCTCTACCATAAAATATACTCATAGGTTAATGTTCTGGTCAGACTCATTTCCATACTTTTTTGTTCTGTAGATTATTTTTTCGACTGTTTTGCTTTCAATTCTTTCCATAATGGCGGATTTCAATTTCAACTTTTTGCTTGCCTGGTGGCGATTTTATGCTTGTTATATTGTTAAAAACTTGCCTTTTTTAGTGGAGAAGTTATTAGTTGTAAAGAAAAATGGAGCAAAGCTGGGATGGAATCATAAATATTGGTTAGAAATTAAAGATTTGAATATTGTTGATTTGTGGAGAACACCTAACGGATTGGTCTATAGGGATGGTTATTGCTGTAAGAGAAGTATGAAGGTTGGCGACATTACCTATGAATTGAGAAACAGGATTTTCAAAAGTGAAAGAGGAAATCCCATGTTTGAAACTGTTTATGAAGACAAAGATGGGCCAGTGAGGTTGATGAGTAAAAATCCTACAACAGTTTACCGAAGTGTCTTACAGAAATTAAAAGTGCAGATTAAAGGAAAGCTAAATGGACAGAGATTTTTTGGACTTTCTACTAAAGATTCAAAATGTAATAATTTGACAATGAATACTCTGTTTGCTGATAAGGATTCTGACAACTTTATACCTGTCCATGTTCGGAAATCTACATTCAAAAGAGTAGTGAGTACTGGTATCCCATTTTATGATCCAGGATATGAACGAAAAATTTGCAATGTTTCTTGTCGACTGCAACCGGGATATGAAATAATTCGGCAAATGCAACTTCCAAATTCGTCTATGTATATTGACGTTCATTTGTGTATTGAAAGAGGTGATGATGGTCCAATTTTCAAAGGGTTCACAAAATCAGAGCCGATAATTAACGTTTCCAATAAGGACATAGGGATAGTTGTTGGAGAAGTATTTTCAGAATTGAAAATCAACAAAAGAAAGAATTGGTCAGGTGTTGAGTTTTTTGGTCTGGACCGTTCTGAAGTGATAGATATTACGAGTAAGCCACCAAAGATACCCAATGATCCATCAGAAGAGTTAGACAATGTTAATGACTACTCAGAGATATCAGTTCTTAATGATGCTTACCAAATTAGGAGAAGAAATGCTGGACCTACGAGCAACCTGTGTCCAAAGGCAATAAAAGCACGTAACGAAACTATTCACAAACTTGTGCAGTATGCATCATTTGGCGATGTTGCTAGTATGTATGATTCTTTTTTTTTTTGCTATAAGCTACATCAGCCTACATCAGAACAGGAGCTAATGTTTGTGAATGCACAAAGTTGTGAATTTACAGTATGTAATATTACAACTCAACAAATATAATATTAATCAAATGGTTGTCTATTTTGGTTTGATCTATGTCTAGTAGTATTTTCTAGAAAGTTTTTTCACAACTTGTGTCTCATCAATATCTTGTACATGGACTGAAAATTACAATCAGAATTGTTTTGAAAAGTTGTTAGTGTAAAAATATATAGTGTTACGCCAAACGATTAGTTTTTCATTTTCATTTAAGGTTTCGTGTCGTATCTTTACGAAGAATTTTTCGATGTCATCAATAATGCAATAGACAAAACGTCTGATGAAAGTATGCGGAAGCTTTTTAGAAAGTTGAAAGTTGTTCAACGACCAGTATCATTATCATGTCAGGAGACAGCAAGAATAATGATGGGGAAAAATGAAATGTCCCAGAGAGCCTACATTGAACTGAGAGAATCCCTCAAACACAATAACATAAACATTCCTCCCTATGTTGAACTGAAATCATATTGTAAAAGACTGGATGTTGGTAACATTATGCCTTTGCATCATAGTAACGATGATTCTTGCCAATGTATGGGTTTTGGCTCTACAGCTAGAGAAACTCTTCAGTATGTTTTTAAGTGTCCAGAGTATGCTGGAAAGATGCAATTTCTCTCTGAAGAGAGAAACAGCAGGCTCTCTTATTTTCTCAAATCAAAAGACGGCGAGCTGTATAAAAATTTTGACCCAACGAGAAGAACTTTGATTCTTAGAGAGACTGGTGACAACTTCAGGAGTGTTGGACGATACCCAACGGAACAGACATCATTTTGTATCTTAAATTTGATAGATCTTGCCTCTGGTCCTTATGGACAGTTTATCACTACCCTATGGCGAGGAAGTGAGTCTCGTCGCACCCTCAAAATTCATTGCAAGGCTCATTATGATGAGATGACTGATCTTGTAAAAAATAGTGTCACTATCAATCATGGCTCAACTGAAGAAGTTTTCAACGTTGTGCTTATATTTGTTGCAGATCTTTCTTTTGTTAAAGAGGTTTTGGGAAAATGCTCCTGTACACATACTTATGGATGTTTTCATTGTATTCTTCCGCAAAAGTCCTGGTCAGCTGTAAAACCCATCGCTGGAAAATCACGCTCTATAGCGCACATGGATGAACTTGGCTTGAAAGTAGAAAAATCTCTTGGGGAAAATCCAAACAAAGATAGTGTACAACCTCGTACCCAGGGCGATAAGCTTTTTGACGTTATAGATGGGCGCTTAGGCCCTGGTCTAGGCCAGCTCTTTAACCAATCAGAGCGCGGCATTTTTAGCGGGAAAATTGTCGGATAAAGGGATGCGAAATAGTCAGATTTTAGCCATATTTCAAAACTACTTTCGATTTTGCAGTGAAAGGTCAGCGGATCGGATTCGTCAAAAAATAAACAATAATGAAGAATCAGCCTTGCACCACTGACCCATTTACAATAGGGATCTATCGAAAGAAGAAGGCTTTCCTGTTTATATTTTTATACAAAATTTAGATAATTTATAGCTTAGATATTTGTAGCATATACCTGCTATACCTGTTTAAAGTAGATTAGTTAGGTGAAAAAGAACATTAAAAATAGAAAAAAAGCTAGCGAAGTAAAAATAGTTTGTAGATTTATAAAGAAAGAAGAAGATGGGAAAAAACAACAAGAGGTGTGTTGTGTGTAGCTAGTTAAACAGGACAGAGAGCTGAATATTGAACAAGGTAACAGTACTATTATGGATAATGCCAATGGACCAATTTTTGTTTTTAAAAAGCTGGGCTCAATTTTGTCATCTCAAGAATGTTTATCATTTTCCAGTTTTTGTTTCAAACCCAAGCAGATCCAATGCTTTGAGTACTTATTGAAAGGTCATGATGTCATTGCTGTTCTTCCAACTGGATATGGTAAATCTCTGATCTTCCATCTCCTTCCATGGATTCTACCGCAAAAGAAGAATAAGAAGTCAACATTGTTTTAGTAATTTGTCCACTTTCATCAATAATACGTGACCAAGTTTCCATGCTTTTAGCAAAAGGGATAAAGGCAGAGATGCTGCCACACTCTTTAATAGACAAACCCCATGATATTTTGCCATCACTATTTTTACAAAAAGATGGAAAGGCTAAGGACAAGAAGAAGCAACAGTTGTCAAAAATACCAGACATTATAAAATCAGGTGAAATTGACATTTTATTTGGACACCCAGAAGCTTTTCTAAGTACTGAAGGAAGAGAATTGCTAAAATCTTCAATCTTTAAAGAACGTGTTGTTGCATGTGCCATTGATGAGGCTCACTGTGTTGAAATTTGGGGAAATGAATTTCGTACAGATTTCAGCGATTTAGCAGTTCTCAAATCATTTATACCTGAGTTACAATTCCTTGCTGTAACTGCAACTGCTACAAAGTCCCAAACAAAACATTTTTCTGAAACACTCTGTATGAAAGATTTGAAAATCGTTTGTGTCAGTCCTAACCGTCCAAACATATTTTTATCAATAGTCCAGAGAAAACCTTCCTTATACGGTTTTGTTGGTATTGCTGAAATTCTTGAGCCAATAGCAAGAAATTTGTTGATTTTGAAGGAAAATTTCCCAATGACAGTAATATACATGAAACTTGACTTTTGTGGAAAAGCATATTCTCTTTTCGATAAAATTTTGGCTGAGAATCAGTATGTCAACGGTGAAATATCCTGCAAAACAAGACTTTTCAATCAATTCCATTCACCATCACCTCCATGCGAGAAAAATTATATCTTAGAAGAGATTAAAGAAATAGACTCTAGAACTAGGGTCTTATTTGCAACAACTGCATTAGGTATGGGAGTAGATGCACCAAATATTTCCCATGTCATCCATATTGGACCTCCCTCTTCAATGGAAGCATACACCCAAGAGATCGGGAGGGCTGGACGAACAAAATGTGATTCATGGGCAACACTTTTCTACAACAACTCAGATATTGCTACCAATACCCATACTGAAAAGGCCATGAGAGATTATTGTTTATCAGAAGGCTGTCTAAGAAAAGTGTTAACAAACTATTTTGATTTTTACAGTCCAAAACAAGAAAGATGCTGTTCAACCTGTAATCCTGATACAGTTTTCCCATATTTTGAATTGTTGGAAATTAGAAAAAGAATTGCTGATGAGTCAACACTTGAGGTATTCAAAGAAGAAATTGACAAATGTTTTGCTAAATTTGACAATGAAATCAAAAATGGTTTTTACTTTGATATGAAAATGCCAGACCAGGAATCAAGCAAGTCTGATATTTCAAGTATGATAGTTCAAAATGTTGCTGATATTTTAGAAGAGCTAGATTTGTTATATAATTTTGATGTCTTTCATAGAGAGTGTAGAAAAGAACTTTTATTAATAATTGACAAATATGCACCAATTGTATTATCATATAACTAATTTTCAGAAAATTATCATTTTTAGATTTGACATTATTTTGTGTATTCTAACAAAAACTTTTGGTAAATTTAAAGTTACATGAGATCATTGCTTTGTATTACGAGTTATACCTTTTATCATTATAATGTACGTTTGCGTATTATGTGATTAATTAATAGAACTAGAACTTTTGTCCTCTTAAGGCTAGTAAAATTTTCGGATTGTTTTAGTGCATCCTACTTGTCTGTTTAAATGACCATTCTAATCATTTCTCCTTGTTGAGTTTTAATACTTCATGAGGAGTTGGGATAAGAAAGTTTCATAGAAAACATGACAGTAGGAAAAGTGTTAGTTTAGTTTCCAAGGCTACAAATTATTGTTTTATTTTGAAATTTTAAGTCGTTGTAGATTTAAAAAATTCAGTAAAAGGGTTTGAGGCTTCTTAGCTCTCCATCAGGCAAAATGTCCAACCTCAAGATTCCTTTTATTTAGACACATTTCTGACACACAAAATATGTAATCACTCATTATCTATTACTTTTCATACATTCATAACACATACTATAGTTTTTCAAAAGTAGACGCATGAGCAAGACATATGTATAAAACATATATCAAGCCTCCACATTCTATTTTTGATCTTTGTCACTTTACTAAAAGTTATCTCTTGGTGGGAAAAGAAAGAGATCAACTTGCTATTTTTACTCATATCTAATCATTCTTACTTCCAATCTGGGAATTCACATTATTCCATACACCTTTCCCTTTCAAATTTTAAACTACATCAACTCTATTTTTCATGATTCAATCAGCTAGTCTCCTGTATGCTACTATTTTCCTCAAAGGACAACAGAATTTTCTTCAAAGGCAATAATAATTCCCTTCAAAAAATATGGTTAGATCTTCTCCAAAAGTACTGTAGCACTATCCTTCCAAAGCAATAGTCCTTCAAATATACAGAATCCTCATGTTATTTTCCAGTCAATCTCACAAAATTCTGCTGTCATGCAGGCTTAGCTTTCTTATTTCTTCCTTCAAAGTGAATTTTATCTCAGTTCAGGTAAAAACCAGGAAGCAAACTAGAATTTCAAATAAAATAAAAAACTGTTAAAAGAATTGAACTTTTACTTTTTCCTTGACAGGAAATGGTCAACCAGACCCAGGCTAGAAAGATAAATAAAATCCAATGATATGGGGATGATCAAAATATACATTAGTATCTTGCATGAATGTATATTTTTGCCAATCTGTGAACAAGAAAATATAAAATTTGAAGCTGAAAATTAAATCCAATATTTTGCTCATTCCTTTCTTACAGGGAAAAAGAAAGGTGCAAAATAAAGAAAATTCATGTACTTTTAGTTTGTGGACTTCCACGTAACGCCTGTTAGGATCGAGAACCTTGTACATGACAACAGGCATATGATTATACAAATATAAATAAAAGAAAATTTTAAAATAGATGAAAAGAAAATCAAACTAGAGTTAGAATTTTCTTTAAAATGGATTATTATGAAATTGATATATAATTTAGAAAATGATAATTTTACTTATTCTTTTGATTAGTTGAAACAATAATTTAGCAGATTTAAACGATTTTAGTCCTATGTCGCAAAATCAAAGCCCTGAAAAAAATTTCAGAAATTAGAAGAAACAAAAAGTATAAATTTGTAGCTTTTGAAACGGTACAAAACGATTGAAATTCTTTCAAAAATCAGAAATTTGCAAAATCAAGTAAAAAATATATACCTTACCATATATAAAAATTTAATTCTAGCATTTCCTAGTTTTGCCCTTTTCGGGCAGATTCCTTTCATTTTGCTAGGGATTTTTCAAATTTCTCAATAATATTGGCAAAAATTATTTTGCGGGTTCAAATTTTCGCAATTTTGCCGAAAAACCAGGAAAAAAGCAAAAAGTAATTCCCACGAAAATTAGTTCCCTTACGGTATACATATCTAAATTAAATTTTTATATATGAATATCTAACAAACATTCAAATAAAGATAGTCACATTAAAATAATTATTTTGACTATTTTCAAAGTTACACACAACCTATTTTTTGGGATAAAGCAGGGACATTTTTGAAAATCAGTGAAATTGACACAAAATTTGCAGAAGGAAAAATCCACAAATTCACATGCAATAATTAGAGAAAGGAAAGTAGTTTTCACATACATAATGTTACTAGTGTTTCTACCTTATGGAAACCAGTTTTTGCAGAAACTCAATTTTGCAATTTTTGCGCATTTGACCCCAAACTACTGAATTGAGTTCTCGTAAAAATTTTTAAATTACAAATGTAATAGCTATTTGTTTACAGAATGGCTCAAATTATCTAGAAAGTCTAGTATCTGCAAAATTAAGGTCCACAAAAAATCTCAAATTGATCACCACAAAATACTAGTTCCCACATAAAATAGTTCCCATAAGTCAAGCATTTGCATATTATTTTGTGGATTTTCAACCCTCTACACAACAAAAAAGCCTGAGGTTCCAATTTTATTGAAGACTAGCAAATTGAATAATTTTCTAACAATCAACATGTTATGAGAAAAATACCTTAAGTGGATTAATTTTCGCGTGGATTAATTTTCGCGATTTTCGCGTATTTTGGCCAATTTCGCGAAATTTTTAGAATTGCAATTTTTGCCAAAACCCCTAGAGGTAAATGAAAGAAATTAGGTAAAAAACAGGCCAAATCGCGAAATTTAGTCCACGCGAAAATTTTCAATCTTCCATTCGCGAAATTTTGTCCACACGAAAATTAATCCACTTAAGGTACCACATCTATACAATGACCATTTTTAATCAAAGTAACCATTAATAACAAATGTTTGCATTCAGTTCTTTAACTTAGTAATTAGAAGCATTAAGGAAAAGAGATAGAAATTAAAAAAAATTCCAATATAATACACTATTGTATTTTTATAATACTAGTCTTACTCCTCAAAATTGGCTAACATGTCTGGAATAGATGACCATTCTTTCTTTTTATCTTCAACCCACTTGGCAAATTCAACATAATTTAAATATCTTTGGGGTACTCTTTTTATGTCAGGAAAGTTTTCATGAGCTCTTGGTCCAGTGTAAGTGAAAGGTGAAATTTCCAAAATATCTGATATGATTTCTTTTTCATCTTCTAATGAGTCTCTCGTGGTATGATGAGAGGAACCATGCTCAACAGATATCTCTTGATCAAAACTCTCCACTATATCTTTTATACCGTTTGTTGCCTTGCAAATCTTTTCAATAGACTTCAGGCTTTTATTTGCCCCCATGCGTTTTACTATTTTTTTACTCATTCGATTGCAAATTTCTTGTGCAAGATCATCCTCAATATTGTTTCCTTTCCCCCCTCGCCAGTTTAAGAAGAAGCCCCACTTAAATTCTTGAGATAGCCTTGGGGTTAGTGTGCACTCTATTTGTGCAATAGAGGTGAACATTTCAACAGCATATTTACTACGACTATTAAGAGCTTTGAAGACAACAAGTAAAATTTTTTGATTTATGAGGTTACGATCACCATCAGCTTCAGCAGCAGTGTCCTTCATCTGTAAAAGCAAAACTGTTAAAAAAATAATCATTAATCCATAATTTTGTTTGAAATCATCTGAACTATTGTTATCGTAGTCGCTCTGTATAACAAACTTTCTGACAAATTGTTCTAAGTAGCCATTAAAGTATTCCTTTTTGACATCATCTGATGCTTTTTCATCTGGAAAATCTGCTGGCTTCTCATTCATGTTGGATATTCCAAATAAATTTAGAGCAGCAGCCACAATATAACCCTTTCCGACACTAATAAAGAATTCTTCACATCCCTCGTAGCTGTCAACAACTTTCTTTGGAGTGACATTTTTGCGGTTTAGTTTTTCCCGAAAAAATTTAAGAGTTCCTTTTTCATTTACTGATTCTGGAACGTACAATAAGTTGAAACAGTATTGTAAAAGAGACGCTTTGGTGTGCCACATAACTGGCTTGAAAGGTGAGCAATGTTCCAGGCGATCTGTTGGGGTGTGACACCCTTGGAGGAGATCTTTCGCTCCAGAAAAACGAATCCTGGAAAGCTGATCCCCTGCAAATACAATCTTATTGTCTTTCATGGGGTCATTACTGGTAAACACTACTTGTGCCATGGGTTGACCAGGATCAGCCTGATTGCTCTCAGGAACAACATCAACAACAATATCTGGGATTTCAGGAGGAGCTAAACCAGCCTTGTCATACAACTCCCAAATCCATTTCTCATATGTACGTAAAATTTTGACACAGTCTTGATATTTAGCCTCATCTGCATCAATTATAGGAAGTGTGGCTGTTACGGATTTACATTTCATGACATCAGAAAATTTATGTTCAATGTGATCAGGATAAAAAGATGAAAAAATTTTGAATTCAGGAAAAAATTCAAACAAAATGCGAGCAATCAACACCTTTACAGATGAGACGTAAGATTTCCACTCATTTACATTTGGAAGTAGCTGAGAAGTCTTCAATTCACTTATCTTTCCAATAGGTTTGGCGTTTGGAAGGTCTTTAAAGTCCAAACGGTTTGCCACTAGGTTGGAGGCAAATAGGTGCAAATCTTTATTTTGAATTGCTTTTCGCATATGGTCCATTTTGATTTTAAGGTCCCAGTTATCACCAGTGCCCCGAAGGGTTGCACCTTTTTTCAGTAGTACAACAGCTTTATCCATAAAATGGCTACCGATAGCATTTAAAAGAGTGTCTCTGGTAGAGTAGGAAAGACAAACCCCCATTCGGTTCAGTCTTTGTTGGAGCTAAAAATAATCAAATTTAAAACACTGAGACTTTCTATTTTTCCCTTTTCTGTTTACAGAAGATGCTATCCACTTTCGAGGGGTGAGGTACTAAAAAATCTGACAAGCCCTTGAAAAAATTACCAAAATAACCAAAAATCACAAAAAATTTCATTAAAAAGAGTTGAACGTAAAAGAAAAGTGAAAATAAAAAAAGATCACCAAAAAATCATAAAATCACCCTGGTAGTAGATTTTTGATGATAAAATTTCACAGCAGAAAAAAAAGTCTTGAAATACAAAGTACATAGGTGAAAAGTAATCTTATAGCAAGAATTCATCTTTTACTGAAATTTATTTTTGAATTCCTCCTCATACAGTGAGAGCTCTAGAAATATTAGTTGGAAATCTTTTTTAAATTTCTTTGGAATTTTTTTAACTTGATGTCAATTTGATATCTAAAATGCAAAAATTTAGTTCAGCACAAAATTACTTCCCATGGATAAAAAACTTACTTTTTTACTACATCCTCCTTCAATCAACAAGACAGTGGTGATACGCTTAAAATAGCTAAGTTCATGCCATCTTGAACTTAAAAGAATGCTGTATATAAGTGCAAATTTTGGCTTCAAATCCTCTGTAATCTCATACTTTCTAGATGACATTGCTGTTAAAACTTTCACAAGGAATGGAAAGTTATTCAAAAATTCTTCAAAAATAACATTCATTTGTGTTGTAGCTATAGAATCAAAATCCTTGTTGTAGAGATAAGATCCATTTCCTGAACGCTTACATAAATGATTGAGCTTAGTTTGAATAGATTGCACAATCAGTCTTTGAATTTGCAAAAACGTGTTTTTACATGAACCAACAATTAACGATGCAATACGACATGGATCAATGGAATCTAGCTCTATTAATTTTGTTGAGATAGCATTTTCAATGCTTACAAAATTATCATCAGTATCAGAACTTTTTTCATCAAACTTTAGCTTTTTATTAGGTGCTGGTCTCCTAGACGGCGATGACACAATATCTGTTGGTTTGAGACACCTCTTAGTTGAAGTGAGATTTTGATCGTTAACTTTTTGGCATTTTGTTCTGAAAATAAAGGCTCTTTCAAGAGAGGTTTCACAGACAGTACAAATTTTGTCAGGTAATTCATCATCACTTTTTACAACAACACCACAACATTGCTCAATTTTGAATTCTAGATTCTTTTCGTGCTGTCCTATTTTGGAAAAAATCTTTTGATACCGTGACTTTGTCTCTCCACATAATCTACAACCATCTTTGCTTTTTGGATCTGCACTTCTTGCATATGTCTTGGTTGGCGTATCTTTTTTCACAGCCACAGTAGATGCCATCCAAAAAACATAAATTCAAAACTACATGTTTATATTCAATTATTTGATCTGTACTTATTCAAATTTTTTAAACAATGAATTAACTTCTTTCTTTTCTTGCTTGTCTTGACACACAGAGAGTTGAATTTAAACTGAGCTGGCAACTGATGTGTTCCTTCATTTTGTATAACTTACTGGACAATAGATGTGTAAATGGATATTTGCAAAATAAGAACTATTTCTGGCTCAAATCTAAAAAAAGGACAGGGGGTTGGGACTCTACAGCTGAAGTTTTGAGAACTGAATGCAAACATTTGTGGCTAAAAAAATCTTGAAAAAAAATGATTTGTAGTAGAAAATAATAGATTATACCTGTAACTTACGTCCTACTTGCATCATTTCCATTTAAATTTTGACCTTTCAAATGCTATTTTTGCACTCAAAAGCCAGGATCTGCATAAAAACTTGATTGAGTATTGAATAACATGAACGTCATGAAAGTCAAACCCTATCCCAAACAACCAACTGCTGAGCACCGCTGTACGTTCCAGAGAGTTTCGTTGTTTCTCCAATCACGAATCAACTTCAACTCATCCAAATTTCGCCCATCAGAAAATTCACGAATTCAGAACATTTTTTCTGGCCTGTACCAGGGCCTAATCGTCTGGCCATCCCCGCCCTCACTTTTGCCGCCTGACCGCCAACGATTCGCCCTGGCTCGCGAGGTTGAGATAGTGTACTTTACACAAAATTAGCTCAAGATGCATTTGGTCAGTGGGTAAGAAAACAAATTTATTTAGATATTCACTAGCCTTTATGATGTTTTTTCATGTCCCTATACTTTCAGTAAGCAAATTTTCCAGAAAACAAAAAACAGATGAAAATCATATAGATAACTGATACACCAAAGCACTTCTACTTTTAGGAGAAAGGTAATGAATGAAGCTGTATCAGGAAAGTTTCTGGGGATACATTTTTGTTCTCAAAAAGTTTTTTTTTCTTTTGCTGTATTAAAATCAGTTTTGAAACTTTTTGATTTTCTTTATTTTTTAGGCTCCTGTTATGTTGAAAGGTGTTATTATAGAACTCGTCCCCCCTTGTGGGCTACATCTCATTCTGGCCCATCATCGGTATCTTTGGAAGTTTCTCCATGATATTGTCTCAAAGCGAAAACAAGAAGAACTCATTCCAAAGGCCCTCCGCAAGATTGGTTGCACATACCTAGCCTTTCAACTGGACAGTTACTTTAAAAGGTTGGTATTCAATTATAGAAATGTATAATACACAACTTCAGAAATTTAATATAAATTTTTACTTTTGCTACATATGTCAATAAGGAAATAATTGGGTGTGGATGGAGTACCTTATCAGCCCTTTTTACGCAGACCCTAAGTTAACGCCAGCCCTTATTGCGGCAAAGCTCAATGTTTTTAATTTTTAGCCCGGTCATAATTTATTATGCTAGCGACAACAAAATAATGCCAAAAAGGGCTGGCTTAAAAAGGGCCATCAATAAAGTATTCAATAAAAGTATCTTATTCACAGTTGATATTGTATTTTTTTTTTCAGTAAAAAAAAGCATTATGATGGATCTGAAAGTCTTAAAATGATAGGAAATGATGCTAAAATTCTTGAGGATAACATTGACGTGTTCCTGAATGAATTCTTAAAGGCTGGCGAAACCTGGACTTCTGCTAAAAAGTTGCGCCAAATACTCAACCTGTATAAGCTGTTAAAGATCTAGCCTTGTAAGTCGTTTTAAAATTCTTTCCGAAATTGTCTGATTTTTTTTTCTCATTTGTTTTTGCATTTTTGTTTGATCCAGTCAAATCTTGTACCTTAAGGGGATTAATTTTCGCGGGGATTATATTTTGTGAATTTTGCAAGGTTTTCCCTTGATTCGCGAAAATTAATCCTCGCAAAAATTTTCAAAACCTTTGGATTCTAGAAATTCGCGAAATATAATCCTTGTGAAAATAAAGTTTTTCAGACATTGGTAATTTTAAAGGCTTTTTAGACGTATTTTCCCTTTGTTTTTAAGAAATAAGCCCACTTCTCGCGAAACTTGCGAAATTTAATCCTCGCAAAAATTTACAATTCCCGTCTTCGCGAAAATAAATCCTGCGAAAATTAAATTATTTCGCGAAAAAGTTGCCTCTTGAAAATTCCCGCAAAAATTAATCCCCTTAAGGGTAGTTGTAACTTTTAATCGTCTTTTTTGCTTAATCTGGCCTTATTAAAATTTCAATTGAATTTTCTTCTTTAGGGATATCAGATCACTACAAGGCAATGAAGAGCGAATTAATTCCTTCCATTCTCGTGCTGAAAACTTTTTCCAAAAGTTTATTCACAATGCTGGCATTGCCAATGTTTCTGGCTTACCTTATCTTCACTACCTCAGGAACCATTTAGGTTTAATAATGAAGAATTTGTTCGAACTATTTGGGTATGGCTATGGTGTATTTTCAACCAATGGAGGAGAGCATCTAAACAAGAGGATAAAACATTACGAATTAAATGAAACTAAACCTTGACAATTTGAGATTTCAAACTGTGATTAGATTGATTCGAACAAAGCAATTTCATTTTTCATCTTGTGTAATGAAAGCTCACAGAGAAATGACATGGTTCTCGTTGTAATCAACCTGGCCATTATCGGAGTAATAAAAGTTGCCCAATGCACCCCAGTCACCCAGACACTGGTTTTGACAGTAGCGACAGCGAAGGAGAAAAGGAAAACTAAATTAAATTAATTTATTTTAATTCAATTATTAATTCATTTTAATTCAGTTATTTATTAGATTATTAGTATTATATATTTTTAAAGATAAGGAATGTTCAAATAATTTAAGCAAAACAAAAAAAAAAAAAAATAGTTGCTTGAAGTTCTTTCCTTATTACCTAAATGAAGCCATAAAAGATTAATGTTCTTGTCTGATTGCAATTGCAATTGGATCCAGGTTCGACCCCTGGTTTTGGCTGTTATATACCCTTGTCCAATGGTGGCAAGCTTCAACAAGCTCAAGTAGTTTTGTCAAAGAAAAATTTCCCTTACCAGCCTTAAGGATCTTAATTGTAATGTTTTTTGATATTTTGCAATCAACTGAATGTATCTTCAAGAAATTCTTGAAGATTGGTGCGTCCATTCTAAACACAGGTTCGACCTATAGCATCACACTGCACCATTTAGTTCCATTAAGGAAATGGAACGATTGCTAAAAAAAAAAAAAATTTTAAATCCTATTTTCTTCTTGTATGCTTTTAGTGTGAAAATCTATCATCATGAAAAAAGAAATAATTCAAATTATACATAACATCTGTATTTATTTTTAGAAAAGTCATCATTTTTATTGCTCATGTTAATTTTAAAGTTTTAACACCTTTTTTGATAGGAAATTCAGGTTTTCGTTTTGTATAGATATATATTTCTGGTGTCGTCATTCATGTTTACTTTTTAAAAGTTGCATGTATGATTGCACAAGAAATGATCACAATATCATAATAAAACAATATTTAAATTTAAATTTGGATTTATTTTAGAACATAATCAATCTAAAATGTTATTTATTTATAAGAAAATCACAAATTTGCCACTTGTTTGATAATAAGCAAAATTTTTACCAGACTTTTCTAGGAACAATAAACGTTCATCTAACGTTGTAAACGTTACGTGCCCTGCCCTTTTAGGCACATAACGTTGTTTTGACGTTCATCTAACGTTATATGGACGTTACGTGCCCTTATATTATAATATAATATATCTATTTCTATATTTTTCTATTTTTTTTTATCATTTTTTTATTTGTTTCATTGTTTTTTTTTCATACTTTATACATCGACGTTCATATAACGTTATATTTCCCTTACCTTTATTATTGGTTTTTCCTTTAGTTTACTGAACAATTTTCCATTGACAATTTGATCTTCATATGCACATGGTGAGTCAATTTCATCCAATTCTTTTCATTGATGGGTTGCTTGTATTAATAAATATCACGCCCAGCTTTTGAGACTGGAATTCCTAATGATTAAATTAGGCGTTTTTACCACTTAAACTAACGTGACAATGTTTGTGTTGATTCTCAATATTTTTTCTAAAAAGAGAAGTTGGAAATATTAAGCAAAGAGGAAAATTGGTGATTTAAAATTAAGATTTCTTCAAAAGTCACCTTAAAAACAAAGAATTTAAGTGAAAATTTCATACTGATTCAAAGCGGTCATTCAGAGCACAAGAAATTAACTGAAAATCCATACTGATTACTAAAATAAAAACAATCCTAACAACCAGAAGCTGTTTTTTCAAAACTATAAACAAAGTAATATCTTCTATGTAACAAATTTATATTTTAGAAATAGCTTTTTATCTTTGAAAAATGGGGGTGTACAAGTTTTCGGATTGCTAAAAAACCTAAGAATTATTTTCTGTGATTTCAATTATTCCGCAGAATATTTTCTCAGTTCAGATAAAGAATAAGAATAGTTTGTTATTTTTGTTAATTCTGTCATTTTGCAAAAAAGTCAAAACAGTTTCAGAAAAATCTACAGAAGGAACCAAATTTTAAGATTGAGAAATAAGAATGCGCTCCACGAAACTGTTTTCTTGTTTGCCTCGAAAAGAATAATTTCCATTTCATTAACATTTCCTTACAAGCTAAAGAATAGAAACAAATAAATGGAACTATTACCGGCAATTGCTGTAACTTAGGACTACCTGACAAATTTTGTTTCATGATTAAGGTACCTTAAGTAGATTAAGTTTCTCGTAGATGGACCATCTCAAGTCAAAACCCCCAAAAATCGCCTAACTTTTTCAAAAGAACTTTTTTGTCTTTAATAAAGGATAAATAAATGAGGTTAACTTATTTTTATTTGCTACTTTACATGCTAACGCAAAATTTATTCAGGATCACAATGATATATACATTATAGAGGTTAAGTGTTGAATTTAAAGAGATATTATTGGTCAAAGTAGGGTTAAGAATATGAGGTTAAATGGCTCTGAGGTTAACCTAATGGCCCTTAAAGATGGCCCGAAATTGGTATGAAATGTGAGATTAAAGCATAAAAAAATGATTGGGTTTTACTATTTAATGATTGGGCAACAAGATAAGGCTGGAAAAATGAGGTCAATATTTCAAGTAGGGTGTAAAATTTGAGGTTATTTCACAAAAATATCCTATTTGCGAGGTTAACAATGATATTCAGTCTAATTTTGGATATCAGACAAACAGTAGCCTATTATCAAAAACAACTAAACATGAAAATTATATTTTGGTATAAAAAGTGAGGTTAACTGGTACTTGAGAGACGCGAGTACCTGAGAAAGGGGTTGATTTTAAGCTTTCAGATAGCCTGCATAGAAAGGGAAAGTTGTGTAATAAAAATAGTGGGATCTATAATTCAATATGGTTGTTGAGGAACAAGGTAAGGTAGGAAAAATGAGGTTAATACCTGTTAATATACGAATTTTCTTTAAATTCTAGGTTGCCCCAACTAGACTTCAAAGTTGAACCTTAGATGAATAGCATTTCTAGTTCAGTTGATTTTAATAAGTGTTAACCTCAAATTGCTAATCCTTTCTTCCATTCATTTTTTTGTTCATTCTGAAAATTTCTATTTTAACCTGTGCATGGCATTTCTAGCCAGAAAAATGAAGGTTTAGCTCATTTGAAATGAGTCAAGACATCCTAATTTTTCAGGTTGTTTAACCTCATTTTAAGAACCTTATTTTTGGTCTATTTTATGTTTTTAGTTGAGTTACTTTATGAAAGATTTTAAAAAGTTATTTTGTACCTGTAGCTTAAATAGAACTATTTAGATCAATTAGAAAAGCAAATTTCTCACATTCCCTAACATATAGTTTTAACTTTAACCTCAATATTTTAACCCTACGTTAAGGCAAAGATTGTCAATTTCATAAAAACCCTATCGATCTAAGCTTCTAGTATCATTTTATTTTTGTCCTATAACCTAATACACATGCTAGCAGAAGATATGGTTAAGAATGTGAGGTTACTTATTACCATTTTTTTAACCTCATGAATTCCACCTTTCTTGTGGGAAATCTCTAACCTTTTTTTAGACAAGCTTGATATTTGAAGCCTTTTTGATAACCGCCTAAAAACTTTTTCCCCAATAATACAATGAGGGTCTCTATATTTTGAGGTTAACAAGAGTCTATAAATTGTCAAATTAACCTCAAATAAGAAACCTTTTTCAAGTTTTTTTTTCATTTTTGGGTATAAGCCATCAATTATGACCATCCCTCAAAATTTCTACCTTTCTAGATAAAAAATGAAGATTTTATGGTCAAAAATGTAAATTTTCCACTTTTTCCTCAAAAAAATTTACAATTTCTTAGGCGACATTGACTTGAGATTGTCCAGATTAATTTTTGCTATTTTGACCATTTTTAATTCAGTCCACGCAAAAAGTTTGCAGACAACTCATTTGTGAAAAAAGTCCAAACAAAATTTTCGGAAATTTCTACAAGTGTCCCAAAAATAGAGAAAGAATCCCACACAAAATCTTTAGCACAACGCAGTTTGCAAAATTTTGTCAATGCTAAAATTCTAAAATCTAAATTCGCGAAAAAAGTCCACACAAAAATTAATCTTAAAGGTATGTTGAGAAAAGTTTGATGATAAATTGGTTAAAATATCAGAACAAAAAATAAAGTCCAAAAACAGCTGATCCCAGGTTCCATGTAAGGCGGCCATCAAAAAGTTGCTCTGTTCGCGTCGCAGCGGGTGCTAAAAATGCATGCGGGCGGAGGGGCGGGGGCGGAAAAATTCCCGGTTCTTGGAAACGCGGCAATTGGCAATTGGTCAAGAGCGGGTAGTGAAAACAATACAATTTTTCGACGGCCGCCAGAGCGATTGAGAAAAAAGCTATACTTTGAAAGAACAAATTGCTTTTCCCAGGTCTTTTCCCGCGTCTCCGCATCGGAAAATCAGTGAAAAATATGATGCAGGCGGGTGACGGGAACAGAACAATTTTTCGATGGCCGCCTAATTATCCCAAGTTACAGCAGTTGACGGTTCTATATATCTGTCAAAGTAGAGTTCTACAATGCTAATAAGCTTTTGAAAATAAACTGTTATCAATATGAACTTTTTATATACAAGCTGATATGGGAAAATGATTATCAAGTCAAAAAAATGTCTTAAAATGAAAATAGCTGTGTAGTCTCATGAAACAAACCTTATGTAGACTGTAAACTTTAAAAACAAAAAATAAAATATAAACTGATAAACTAAATTCCAACATCATGGGTTAAAAAGCCAAGGCTGTTGAAACAAGCATTTTGATATGTTATCGTTAAAGGTCCATGCATGTCTGGATTACATTTTCCATGTGAAATTTCAAAAGGACGATGATCCTGCAAGATTGAGGATTCAAGAATAAAAAAATTTCCCCTCACAACAGGGTTTACAAAAATTGAGTAGGGTGCACAAAAGGCATTTCTTTCTATGTCCGTTGTGAAACGAACACATTTCAAGTTGCTATTGAATGTATCAATAGAACATCCAAGGACAGTGTAAAAATTGTTTCGTATTTTGAAAATATCGCCGTCATTTACATCTTGATGTTTCGAGATGTAGCCGATATCCAACCGGGTTCCTTTTTCAACTGTTATAGTACCTACTCCTGGCTCAAAATTAAAATGAGTTATGGGTAGGTCCAAACCAAAATCAATCATTAATGAAAATGAGCTTGCCCATTGTGGTACCTCATCGTTTTCGTCAAGGCCACCACATGGGACAAACACTTTAACTTTATTCTCACCCTCAACTTTCTTCACTGGAATAGCAAGTCTTCCTCCTTCAAAACTAATCATTTCAGCTGCCAATAACTCCCCATCAACCAATTTATAGACTTGTAACTGAGTCTCTTGTTTGAAGGAGACCCACGGACAAACTAACAGCTTGTCATGAAAGCGCAAGTGCTTAACCAAACACTTGTCGTCACTAAATAGCTCAGAAACTCGTCTGAGCGATTCGATAGCAAAACTTCGCTTATCAATACTACCAATCTTTGGCACTTCAAGTGGCTCACCAGGTACAAACTTTTTACCAAACAACACAGCAAATGAAAGCTTAGGAACGTCATTGATCAATATTTTCTTGTGGTGTGGATTACATGCATTTGATTTCAAGACATTACTATCTCTAAGCTTTTTTTTCACACGAGTTTCAATGTTTTGGTTGACACATAAGAAGAATTGTTGAAGAGAGTTATGATTGAGCGCCATTTTCTTTTTGATGAAGCCTTCCTTCTCGGACTGCGTATGTTATTGTAGCCCCGGGTTTCCGTGATCGGAAAGGAACATTCTACCGTGCGCTATTTTACCGAACGAAACTCAAAACCGCTTTATGGTTCCAAATCGAAATCGCCGTGGGAGGAAATCATCCTAACTATCAAAAGGTTATATACCTATCTTTGAAATTTAAACTCCAGGCCAAACGTATGTCGATTTAAATTCCAGGCCAAACGTATGTCGAAAAGAATTTGAATATTTTTTTACACAGAAAAAGTCTGTATTATTCCATGGAATGGTAAACGTTGTTGTGTTCTTCCTAGGGAATGCCTGTCGCAGAGGGTCTATTCAGAGCTTGCGGGAAAGGTTTGTTTCTAAAGAAAAGTACGATGTAGTTCTTTACATATTCTCTATCCAGATTTGGATTTACACACACTTTGTAAAACTTAATGCCACAATGCAAGAGGAAGTCAAACAGCTTTACAAGAAGAATATGGCATCTTCGACAACTGCCAAGGAGGTGTGGGTCTTACACCTTATTTTTTTGTATTACCAAAGGTATTACCGCAGTGCCCGGTGGCACTTGCTTCTCTTAGTGAAGATGACCCGGTGGCACTTGCTTCTCTTAGTGAAGATGAAAAATCCCACCTTTTCCAGCGTTGTGGGGGCAGTGACAAGAGAGTGTGTTATTTGAATACCATACTTTGACCAGTTTACCTTCCTGTAGTTGAAAACACAGTACAACGTGGAAAGAAATTACCCAGCCCAGAAAGTGGCTGGAAAATGACATTTTTTATTTAGCTTTAGGTTATGCTCTTCTTAAAGAGCTTAACAAGAAAGTCAAGTATTGGTTGCCAGCCAGAGGCGTTCCAACTAATACACAATGGATACGGTGTGTCAGGCTTCATGACCGAATGGAAAAGGTAAGGAATAGTTGTAATAATTAAATGAAAGTTTGTCGTTGTTCTTGAAATCTTGACTTGGCTGCTCGAAAATATGTGGGCTCTGGTTGATTGCTGTTATAAATATGCATTTGATGGCCAGGATAAACTATTGAGGGTATTAAAAAGGATTTTAGAAATTGCTGGAAATGAAAATGACTTGTAAAATATCGAAATATGTATCCAACAAATCTTGACAGTGTTATCAAAACATGATATAATGGATATTTATGATGTACTTTTAACTGTTTTAAATTTCTGTGCTAATTATTTTAATGTGAAGAGTTTGCTCCTAAATCAATGGTAAGACTGTCAAACATTTTTCTCTAACAGATTTAAGATTAAAAACCCTATAGGTTTCACCACTTTGGAAAATACAGCCATTAGAAAAGTTGAGGTTTTTTGCTCACTTAAACTTTTTAATTTTTGTGTAAATAATGATGTAACTTGATACGATACTTGATACAACTCGTAACTGGGTATGGTTATTAAGTTTAAATTCCTCAGTATTTCACCAACTGGTGTTTAAACCGGATAGTGCTTGACCCCGTAGATTCCTTTGTTTTGATTGGGTTTTGATTTTATGCAAGGGACTCTAAAATAAAGAGTAGATTTGATCCCAACATTTACATGTAAAAATCTTCGAAACCATAAATACTATCATCGAGTCACCAATCATTCACTGAGGAAAGTCCGTCTACCCTGGAATTCCAACAAATAAAAAACTATTTATGGCAGGGGGGATTCGAATGTTTGTTTTTATTGAAACATTCGAAATTCGAAGAATTTGAAAGTTCGATTTTCGAACACGAGGAATTTAAAACCGGAAGTAAAATAAAATCAAAAATTTAAAATAATTTACTTTTTAGGTTTAAGTGGAAAAACTTTCCCAAATAAAAGACGCAATTTCAAAATCTTCTTCGAAAACTTTTTACTTACCTTACATGAGTATTAGGAGACGTGTATTTAACACGAATTGAGAAATTTCGTGTTAATTTCAAGGCCCTTAAATTCCATACTTATATTCATGTAATAAGGTATAAATCATTTTTGTTTGGCGAGACCCCTATAACGTTCAGAAGCAGCCGGCGGATAGATTTTTTAGAAATATGTGTTTTTATCTTCTAGGAGACCAAAGGTTATGACCTTTCAATTTTTTATACAAATGATGTGTTTTTATTTCTAGGACAACTTTATCGCACTATTTGTGTCCCTAAAATTATCACTACTTTTTGGTTTGATGTGTTCTAAAATATAGGAAAAACAGTTTGCCAAACTAGACAACAAGAACATGTTAGATGACCTTGATTATACCCTTGTCTCGTCAGAACACATTATTATTTCTATCCGATTAACTTTCGAAGATCTGATCAGAACAGATCAAAATTTCTAGCTGAAATATGCTCTCAGAACACAACGTTCTTTCAACGTGCTTTCGAACGTTAGAAAAAAGAACTTATAGGGCTCATTCAATACTTTCTTTCTTTTTGCTTGCAACTTGCGAATTGAGTGACCTGCCTCGATCGCTTTGCAACTTTTATACACTAGTTTGGAAAAGAAGCATGCAAAACATTATTGTATTTCATAAACAATGTTCTTTAATGGATGAATATGCTCAAAAAAGAATCTTTTTTGTTTTAAATTAATCACACAAGAGAAAACAAAGTATAATAACATCATACACAAATTTCACTTCAAAAGAGAGAAAAATCATAAACAAACATCTTTATGTTATCAGTAGAGGAAAACTGGTTCGATAGAAAATTAATACAAACCATTACTGAATACTTTTATGAAGTTAATAAAGTCTAAAGATAAAAAAAACTTGAGTTTTAAAACAATAACAAACATCAATTTGAAACCTTTCCACTCGCAAAGCATTGTGGGACAAAATTTTAATTCCTATCTATAAAACGCACTTTTCATGGAGCGCCATTTTAATTTTTAAGTTTTCGGCAGGAGACAAAAAGTTGACTCAAATTTTCTGTAGAGATAGGGCCATTTTCATCAGATGTTAGTTTTTAGTAGAGCTTCAGCGTGTCGCGTTAAGTAAACTCCACAGCTGCTATCAGGTTATTCATTAAGGACTTGTAAGAAAATTTCATGATTCTTTTTTCTTTCAAATTTAAGGATATCACCCTTCAATGTTCTGAAAAATGCTCGTCCCTGATTACATTTAATTTCATCCTTAAAATTGAATCCTTCCCCGAAAGAGGTTGGAAGATTTTCATCACTTTTAATGTTTTCCAGTGCCTTTTTCATGTTTTTCTTGATGTCAAGAGGGTAAAGGAGACGAGCAGCTGGTTGTGACTGTAGTTGTTCTATTTGTCAGTCAGGCGCTTCCCGCGATCACGGTATAATTGTGTATACCGCGATCGCGGGATGTGGTATTGAGCGTTAGCTGGATTTCCACCGCGTGTTACTTAATGGATTATACGCTTTATATAGGTAATAGCTCTAATTTACTGGTTTCCCTTCTTCGATATATTTGGGAGATAATAGTCCACGGAAAAAAAATCTATGCACGGAAATTTGAAATATAGACAGTCAAACATTGCAGAGATAATACGACTCAGTGATTATTTTTTTTTAAACTTACACCGCGATCGCGGTATAGCAATTGAACGTCTTCAATCAATAATACTGCGATCGCGGGAAAAAAAATCTGAAAAACAAAACAAACAATGACAAACAACAACCACTGCAGTTCAAGAACATACATCAATTTTTTAAAGGTTGGTAATACTTTTCTATTGTTATTGTATTGTTAAGTACACTCCTTTTCTTTGTTAAGAACCTTTCTAATAACGAGCCTTTTTTCTGGTAGATTGGGTTGGATATATAAAAAATGTGGATTAAACTTAAGAACACTTAAAATTCTGCCAAAATTTCTGATTTTATAGAATAAAAATATAAAACTTAAAAGACAATGGGTATATTATTTGGTAAAACAACATTTTCTATTAAAAAAAATTAACATATGGCCACCTCCAGGGTTCGAACCTCTACGTTCGGCATGCGATGGTTTTCGAGAACGGTGCCTTAACCACTGCACCACGAATCCGTGTGCTTAGAGTCACCTCAAAAATAAACTAATGACTATTAATTCCTCTATTTTGTATAATTTAGATTAGTCTTTTTTTTTTTTTTTTTTTAATCCAGTACAATAATGAATAAAACATGTTCATTTAGTCAAAATAGGTACATTACGAAACACATTACATGTGTTTCGTTTGTTATTTTTTTGAAAGTGACGAATTTGGATCGCCGAGCATGGGTCGACAACTCTTGCCGCCACTATCGTCGTCATTTAACTTGGGGTCAAATGAAGAAATGCCGAGCATACAAACGTTAATTGCAGACATCTTGTCAAAGGATAGTTCAGACACACCAAACTTGTCCCAAACCATCCAACCATTGTCAGACGACGCAGGCGCGGCAAACCTGTCTCAAACTATCCAACCATTGTCAGACAACGCAGGCGCGACAAACCTGCCCAAAACCGTTAATGTTTATCGTGAAAACAGAGAAACGATAAAAACATCGAAACGGAAAGCGACGAAAAAACAAGAAGACATTCCAGTCAAAGATTTGCGCGGGGAGCGTGGCATGAGCTATGCGGAGACGGCCAAAGCTCGCTCCAAATCGAGAAGTAACTTAACGTCTGGGTTCGTAAAGAAGATGAAAGAGCTGAAGACTCGAACGGGTGACGAGAGTTACTTAGTGTTGTATAAAGAGGGACATTGTGATCAGGAGTCTGTCCGGACGTTTGCAACAACAATGGACCTCTTCTCCAAAACATCAACGAATGTCCCAGCCCCGATTTTGCCCCCAGATGATGTTTTGGAAATGCATTCGCTAAGCAAAAAGAAGCGTGAGTGGTCACGAATTTGTGCCAGACATGTGGTGCAGAGTACGGTAGCCCAGCTGATGTAGCATTTGATTCAAGATGGATTGGTTGCGAGTTTGTCAGTGACAGTGGGATTGAATGCCAACACTGGCAGCATAGCAAGTGTGTCGGATTAACACTAAAAAGACATGTTGAGTCGGTAATGCCACCGAAAAATTTGTCAAAAAGAAATGTAAACAAAAATAAAAATAAAAATGCTACTGGCGGAGAGTCTTCAAAATCCAAGTCCGGAGAAGAGTCAGCAAAGAAGTCTGCTGGGCCGCCAAAAGCAAAGAAATCGAAAATAATAAAAAAAAACAAAAAAATTTTATAACTTGTAAACGTTCCCAAAATATTCGTAGTTATTGTCGACCCAAAAAAATATAAGCATTTTGATTGGCTAAGAGCATCGAAATAATTGCGATATTTGATATTTGCACACTGTGAAAATATGACCGCGTCGACTTTTGGGGGACTGGGTACGCGGGCAACTAAAACCAAAACAAAAACGTTCGAAAATAAGATCAAAACAAAAACAAAGCGAGAAAATTTTTTTTGGCTGTTCGGAGATCTTTTGAGAAAAAACAAACAAAATGAATCGTTTTGATAGCTGCAACAATGATAATATCCAGCAATTTATTGACAAATCGAAAAATCAAAATACGACTAAAGCAACCAGTTTGTCGAAGAGAACATACGATTCTTGGGCTAACGAACGGAACCAAACAAAGGACATTGAACTTTTAAATCCTGTCGATCTCGACTCGTTGTTGCAACGGTTCTTCGCTGAAATCAAGAAGCAGAATGGAAAGGATTACGAGCCTGGTTCACTTGCAAGCTTACAATCTGGAATCGATCGCTATCTGAGGGAGAAACGCTATCAGTATTCTATAATAAATGACATTGAATTCTCTAGTTCCAGGGCTGTTCTTGAAGGAAAAGCTCGACTCCTTAGGGAACAAGGAATGGGGAAAAGACCAAACAAGGCTGCCAGTTTAACAAAAGCAGAGGAAGAAATTCTTTGGGAATGTGGTCAGCTTGGAACTGAAAGCCCTTCTTCGTTGATCAATACAATTTGGTGGCAGTTTTCAATGCATTTTGGGCTCAGAGGTCGTCAAGAACACCACATTATGAAAGTTGAAGATTTTACTTGGAAATTGGACGAAGAGTTCCTCACCTTTTCGGAAAGTTTCTCCAAAACCAGGCAAAATGGTCTTCGTGAAGTTCATCGTGTAGCTCAGCCAAAAATGTTTGCTAACGGTTCGTCTCGTTGTCCTTTGATGATTTACAAAACGTATCTTTCGAAACGTCCTCTTTCACTTCGACACTCAGGTCCATTGTATCTGTCCATCAACCATAAAACAACCACGAATGTCTGGTTCAAAAACCAAAAAATGGGCCAAAACACGATTGATACGATTATGAAGCGTATGGTAGAGAGTTCTACTCTTTCTACAACAACAACAAAGAAACTATCAAATCATACGGTGAGGAAGACTGGAATCAAACGAATGAAAGCAAACTCCATTCCACGTTCGGAAATTATCACAGTCACTGGACATAAGAGTGAAGCAGGGCTGGATCCTTATGATAGTGGGGACGAGGTTGAACAACGAAGAATTTCTCATGCCATCGATAACGTTCCCTGTTCCTCGCGATCAAATCCACATCAAAATTGGGTCGTACCTGCAAATAACCACAGTGTCCAAAATCCTACTTTCAGTTTTTTTGATCAGCATCAACAAGTTTTGTGTCCACGCACCTCAGCTTTTAATTTTAGTAACTGCACAGTCAATTTTTATAATCAATCACAGGCACAGACACCATCCAAAGCTCCTTGTTCACCACCACGACCAAAAAAACGCAGATACATTATTTATTCAGACTCAGATTCTTCTCAAGAAAATTAACATTTTGGTTTACTTTTCCACGTCTTGACTCGTCGAAGTCTGTTTTGGAACTAAATGTTTTGACACGTATTGGAATTTATTTTTGACAAATAGTATGTTTACAAGATATTGAAACAATGAGCATAAATTATGTCTACTTTTTCTTTTGTCTCATCCTTTTGTTTTGCAACATTTTGAATCGTCATTCAAAAAAAAAAGATTTTGTTTGAAAAAAAGACTTTTTTCTCTTTGTTTGAGTGAAGGTTCTTTTGTTATCAAATCAAAACATTCGAAAATTTGAAAAATCAAAACAAAAACATTCGAAACTTGCCTCCCTCTGAGAAAACCCTTAGGAACGTGACTGTTTTGGACAAAAAAATGTATAGGTTTTTCTATAAACAAGCCTTTCGACAATGATTCTTGAGAAAACATTTTTTTGGGTCGACAATAAATTAGTTATCACATGATTTCTCGTGCAATACTCAAATATTTTACTCGTTCCGAGATTTTACCGATATTTTTCCTCGCCTAAAGGCTCGGAAAAATATTACGGAAAAATCTCGGTACTCGTAAAATATTTCTCGTATTGCACTCGAAGTCATGCGATAACTAGTACGTATTTAATTTCAAAACTTTTCTATTTATTTCTATTTTTCTATATTTATTATAGTTCCAATTAATAATGATCCATAAAGAAATTTAAATTAATTCTCTGAATTTATTTTTAACTTGACCAAAGTTTACTAAAGTAACGGTTTTCTCGATATACACCTATTGTGAGCTTATTAGTGAAGCTAAGCATGTAGAGGTAGGCTAACCTGATAACAGCTGTTCATAATTTTCTTACGTGCACGGTAAACCTCTGAAGGCACTTGAAAATTATACATCTGAGGAAAATAGTCCTCCCGCGGAAAATTTTACAACAAGAATCTTGTTGTGCGCCAGAAAGTCAAAAACTGATACAGCACCCTATTTATAAACACAATCACGCAACTTTGTTGTCATCCCCAGTCCTTTTAGACGAACGCGGCCCTTACGATTTCGAGATTGCATATTCGTCAGATTGTATGTTTTCACCCATCCCTTTAGAGCTTCAGCGTGGTGGGCAGAAAACAACCACAATCTGATCTCAGGTTAAGGCAAGCAGGCTGGACCGGTTTGGAACACGCACACAATAATTAATTGCATTTGTGTTGACAGAGTTCAAACTAAAAAGTATTAAACTAAAAATGATTTCGAACTAAAATGATAAATCCTTGACTAAGTATGACAAAATATCCTAGATATCCTCAAAATGCCCGTGGTAAATCTCTCAAATTTCTCAAAATCTGAACAAACAATGGAGACAAAATGACAAAAAAAAACAAGACTGAAATTAACTAATTCGAAAATAAATTTTAAGTAAATTCTATAATTGAAAATTGCACTGTAAAATTCCTATGCTTATCCTAACTTAAAGAGAGACACTGAGAACCAAAATCCTACACAAAACACAAAAAAACAAAGGACTTACCGGCTGGCCTATAAGTGTGTGCTGTGAAATGCCATGCCAATAATTCAATGAAAATTTATGAATTGAAAATTCTTAAAATTTAAAATTCATTGACTTAAAATTCCGAATTTGTGAATCAAAAAAAGTGACTTCTCCTCTGACTTCCCTCAACATACATCCTTCTACAAAGGTGTTCTGTCCGAAATGTGCAAACCAGAAAACGTATAATTAACAAACTAACTTTTAAGCTTTAATTTCCTCTAATGTGTCTGAAAATTATTTCGACCACACGCCAAATTAAATTCCCGCCAAAAATTAGTTCTCTTATAAGGTAATGATTTTTAGAACCGAGTATTACTTTCAAAAAGTCATATTTTACATTGACAATTGATTCTCCATTTTCCACTTTCTGCCACAACAGCTTTCTCTTAGATTCAGCACGCTCGGATAGTTAGCTATGTCGTCTGAAAGAAAATTGTGAGCAAAGTTTCTTGGCAGATCGCTAAAATTATCGGTAGTCAGAAATTTGGAACCACGCAATACAGCCCTCCATGTTAAGATTTCTTCATTCAAGTCGATCAGTCTCGCTTTTTCTGTATCCGGAAGATCAAGCTTTTTTGAGACTGATTTGTATATTTCTTCAAATTTATCCAATGAGCGTGAAAGTGTTTGCCAAGTTGCAGCCTTGGTCGGACCTTTCGGTGCAATCAATTTCTGGCGCTGCACCTTACCTTCTAGAATAAAGTCTTGTCCCTGACTTTTTCTTGGGACTTTGGTTGTGCTATAAGACATGTATTTATCACGGTGCTCTCTCACAGCAGGATGAAAGTACGCGATTTCCGAAATCTCGGTACGAAACTTCGCGGTAGTAAGGGTGGTTAAAGGCATAAAACAAATCCTCAAATTTAAAACGATAGCTGCATCAATTAGCTTTGAATCATTACATCGCACACCATTTTTAAACATAAAGATCGGCAACACAAAATTGAATATCACTTCCGATATCATGGATATTGTTGGGTTATTATTCTCAATAGATCACTCAAGAAACCCAAGAACAGAAACTTTCTTTGTTGGATCGTTTTCATTTTTAGCGCTTGCCATGATTTGTGTGTGTCTTTTGCATTCACAAAAAAAGAAAAGACTTTTGGTGAGTTAAAATTGAGCACATCCTTTGCGAGTGGTTCCAGTATCACGTCTTCAAGAATTTTGAAGAGTGTTTTCATCTGATACACATGCATATGCCAGTAGCCGTAACTCTCTGGATCCTGTTCAATTAATCTCTCCGAATAGCAACAAGGAGGTCCGTCACATCCTAAAAAAATCCATTCCCTGTCAATACCAATTCTGGCGGAAATTTTGATTTCATCAAGGACCGTTTTCACATTTTTGTAGCTATTGGTGTTAACTAAAATGGGTTCGAACATCTTGATGGTTGGGCGACACTCGTCCACTTTTTCGCCGATATCAACGCAGGTCGAAGCATAAATACAATTTGGTTTCGAAGCGGACTTGCCTGTAACCACTGAATATTTGCTCAAAGGACTTTCACATTTATCGCATTTTCGTTTCAAGCAATTCTGATATATAAAGTCACACTTAGACATCCAGTTTCTGTAAGTCGTGTAACCCCCACCAGGTGTAGTTTTGCCGTTTACTACACTTACTGACTTGGAACCAGAAATACACGATTGAATTAAATTAGCCAAGAAAAAGTTAGGGAGAACCAAATTAGAATTCCGTAAGTGATAGCACATTTCAATTGTGCATGCTTAAGTATATAAATTAGTTTTTGATCCATTTTCCAGTTTACGATGCGATAACCCGCACAAAAATTTGACCAGAAGCATATTTCGACTGTTAATAAACTGCAAAACGCCATATCTTATCTAGTATATTCAGGTTTATGGTTCTAATCATATTATATTATCTCGTTTAGACTAACATGACAGAGGTTTTAAATATATACATAATATATATATACATTAAATATCAAGCTAGGGCATTTAAATTTTGGAGGGACACAATTATTTCGAAAGTTGAAATTAAGATTAGAAAACTCAAAAAGAAAACGAAAATACATGACACTAAACCTATTCTTAAGAATCCATAAGTGCTGGCATATCTGGAAACCTTACAGAAAAGATTTGTCATTGTCACAATCGACAAAGCATCTAAGAACTTTGCTTTGATTTGTAAAAAGTTTTATGTTTCTAGATTACTTAGAGAAATCTCTGGAAATAACACCTATCAGCCTTCTAATCTTGATTTGAACTCCATTTTAGAAAATAGTGAAAATTTGTGTAAAACATTTGGATTATCATTATCTGACAAAATGAAAACTCTCCCCATTATGTATTGGATTCCTAAAATGCATAAGAATCCTATTGGTTGCCGCTTCATCATTGCTTCCAAATCATGTACCCTGGTATTATTATCTTGAACCAAACCTTGAACAGCTTGAACGATTCTCGAATTACCAGCTCATTCAAGCTATGTGTTCAATCTTAGTTGAATTTGAAGATTTGAGCATCTTGAACAAATCTTGAACATTGTTGAACAGTCTTTCATTGAAAAATGAGAAGGTTGAATTTTCTTGAACCAGCTGGGAAAGGATTTCTAAAGCTTGAACACGACTTGAATATTCTTGAACAATAAAGATAAACTATTTTTGCACAGTCCAAAAAAATTTAAAATCATTTTTTGAATTTTTGAAGCTTGAACAGTTTCCTGAACAAAGCTTGAACTTTATTAAACAAGATTTCTAAAAACAAAAGAATCAAATAAATGGAGCATTGTTTAGAGTGTCTTTTGTATTCTGTTGGATGCTCTTTTAGATTTTTTGAAGTTGTGTTCGTTGTTGTATATTTTCTCTCTTAGTAAAAAGTGAAGTTGTGTGTGATGGATTGATCATTTTTCTGTAGTGAAATTTTTATTTTTATGAAGTGATTCTTCAGCCCCAAAAACTAATGGTTTTGTTTCTCTGCATTACAAAGTAAGTAATTTGTTTTTACCCCGGGGGGGGTACTAGGATTGATGGGTGTCGGGTATGTGCGTGCCAGACCTCTGGACCCTTACCCTTAGAGAGACTGAATTTTGGTGAAAAGGTGACCCTTAGAGAGACTCAGTGTAGAAAAACCCAACCCTTAGAGAGACTTTTTCACAAAAAATTTCTATAATGGGCCAAAGAAATTCGATTTTTAAAAGAATTTCTCCAATTTCCGAAAAATTTCTCTAATTTTTGAAAAATTTTCTCACTTTTTTTAAAAATGTTCTCACTTTTTTGACTTTTCACTTTTCTTTGACCCGAGTTTGTGAAAAAACCGACCCTTAGAGAGACTGATTTTGACTTTTGTTGTTTTGGTAACCCTTAGAGAGACTTTGGGAGGGTGAAAAACCCTACCCTTAAGGCACGCACATACCCAGCACCCATTTTTGCCTAAGTACCCCCCCCCCCGGGTTTTTACTATATACTCTTACATTCTGGATTATTTAATACAGAAAAAGCTTTCAATTGGCCATATATTGTACCAAAAACGCCATATACAAACTACAAGGTCTTCCGTATTTGCGTCAGCTTTGCCATGAAATCATTTAAACTTTCTAGATGAGCTGGATTTCTATCTTTGATTTATCACTTCAACGTCAGAACTTCATCATTTTGTTTAAAACTCACTCTAATCAATTGACAATTTCATTTCCTAAATGTAAGTCTTTGACTTCTCTTTACCCCTGTAGATACACCTCAATGCCTTCGAAATACAATTCTTTATAACCTAAAAATTAAACTTTCAAATGGTCAAACTGCTCTAAAATTAAAATGTTATTAACTTACAACTCATAAGTTTACATCTTTTACTTTATAGTCGTGTTGTTTTTTAAAATGTTCTGAGCACACCATCTTGAATCACCATGCTGTCTTTGCAATGCATTAGTTTTAGTTTTATAGATAATCATTCAACCAAATAATAGCCTTTTGTTATTTGTACAAAGAAACCATTGATTGTTCTTGGAAGGTTGAACAAGCCTGAACAGGCATGAACATCCTTGGATGTATATGTATTCATCATGAAGCATTCTTGAACCAGCTTGAATCAGCTTGAACCGGCTTGAACCAGTTCTTTTCCAGAATCACATTGATCAGTTCAAGCCTGTTCAAGTTTTTTCAAGCTTTTTCTGGCCAAAATTGTTTCTTGAAAATTCAAGCTTTTCCTTGAATTTTGCTCCCTTGAACCAGCTGGGATATTCTTGAATGAGGTTCAAGCTTTGTTCTAGAATTTTCAAGAATGATTCAAGCTTTTTTTTACCAGGGTAGTACCAAACCGCTGTCTCGTGCTGTATCCATGGTCTTCAAAGTTCTATACAAACATGTTGAGCAATTCCATCATAAATCTCGTTTCTTTTCTAGTTTCAATAAGTTCTGGGTTGTACAAAATTCTTCGCCTGTTATTGGACATCTTAACAGAATCAATGCCAAGAAAAAAGCAAAACGAATTTCGACATTCGATTTTGCAACACTGTACACAACCCTTCCACACGATCTTCTCATTGAAATTTTAACCAAAATTATTAACTTTGTGTTTGATTTAGGTTGTAGAAATAAACTTGGTTTTTCAAATACTTCAGCATACTGGACTACAAAAGGGAAGGATGATAGGTTCTTTACTAGTACTTCACTGTCTGAGTGTGTGTCCTTTCTGATAAAAAATTGCTTTTTCAAAGTTGGCAATTCTATCCTTAAACAGTGCATTGGAATTCCCATGGGAATAGATCCTGCTCCTTTTTGGGCAAATCTGTTTTTGTACCATTTTGAATCTGAGTATGTCAAAGGTCTCATTTCTGCTAGTTCGCCTAGTGCCTATAACTTCCACTCTGTAGGTAGATTTATTGATGATTTGTGTGCCTTAAATGACAGAGATGAGTTTCATAATTGCTACAAACAGATTTACCCTAAAGAATTAGATCTCAAAGTTGAGCACCATGGAAACCATGCATCGTTTTTAGATTTAGATATCACCGTTGAAAACAATATTTTTAGATATAAACTTTTTGATAAGAGAGATGCCTTTCCCTTCTTCATTGTAAGGATGCCACATGCCGACAGTAACATCCCATCGTGCATTTTTTATGGATCCGTCTTTTCAGAAATTTTACGGATAGCACGTAGCACACTCATGTTTGAAGATCTGACTCCTAGAGTCACTGAGCTTTTCATTCGAATGCGAAACCAGGGTGCTTCAAACGCTTTCTTGAAGAAGCAAGTTGTCAAATGTTTTTCCAGGTTTCCTGACTGTTTTATGAAGTATGGGAAAACCGTCGAAGAATTTTTACATATTTTCAAATTGTGAAATTGAAATTGTTTCTTGTGTATTGTATGTGTGTTTGTTTTTTCTTGTTTTGTTTTTGTTTGTTTTTTGTTTTTTTGTTTTTTTTTTTGTTTTTTTTTTGCTGTCTAAAGAATTAGCATTAGCATCGGAGGTATTCATTTCCTACTTTTCTTTGCCCTGTGCAGTCCTCCCGTCGCGGCACGCCGAACCGGGTTCTCGGCCAACTTACGATTCTATTCTTTTCAGTTTTTGTGTGATTTTTTCTATTTTTATGTAAGATTGTGTTTGTTACAAATGTTTGTTTCACCTGTAGTGTACGTGGGATAGTTGGTACAGTGTGTCTTTCTGCCCTTTTGTACTGTATTTTGTTGTAGTGTCTGTTATTTATTTGGAAGCTGCTGGTCAGTTCCTTTTTACTATGTTTTCCGAAGGCGACTGAGTGTGGGCCCTTAAACACGTGGAAAGTCACCATGCCAGTCACAAGTCTGGGACTTCGGGTTTTGTTTTGTTTATGTATCTTTCTTTTTTTTTTTTTTTTTTTTTGGTTGACGATAGTGATTTTGTCGACACTTTACGTATACAAGACCTCTGATCATGGCTGACTCTTTCAAGCCATCCAAACAGTGGCAATTAACAGAAAATGAGACTATTACTAGTTTTGCCAATTGGCAATCGAACATTATGTACCACCTTTCATTAAACAATGATTTCGGCCAATTTTTAGATTCAAATTGGTCTAAGAAATCCATACCGAACCATGGTTTGCAAGCTGTAGGAGACAAAACACCTCTCCAAAGGAATATCATTTTAGAACGCATGCTTGCACTCATCGCCCAATTCGTCCCTTCACTACTCAGGAACGATATCGTCAAGAAAAGCACCAGTCTCAACTGGATATGGCAACGCATCCGTAAACATTATTCGTTCGCCCAATCAGAAGTGAACTTCCTTAAGCTTTCAAATATTAAACGTGAGAGCGATGAACGTTATGAGACATTCTTCCAAAGGATTATTGCCCACTTGGAGGACAACCTCCTCACTGTGGAATCAGGTTTAATTCACGATGGCGCTGCACCAACAGCTAATGAAGAAATGTCACCAACACTAGAACGCTTAGCAGTATATATGTGGTTAACGTTAATAGACGAACGCCTCCCAGCACATGTTTCGAGAGTTTACGCCCACGACCTACAATCAAAGACTCTTAAAGAAATACAACCTCAGCTAGCCGAAGCTATGGACTGTCTCCTTTCTGATTTATCTGTCCAAGATGAGATTTCAGTAAATTACACCAACTCCCGACGTCCAAAGCAACGTCAAACGTTTCAACGTCGCGATCAACGTCGTTTCAACGCCAAAGGTGTTAGCAACTCCAAATCATGCATTCTCTGCAAATCAGCTGGAAGGAATCATCAGGGTCACGACATTGCCGGATGTCATTTTTTGTCCCAATTTGAAAAATTGAAAATCGCTGACGCACTAACCGTTGACGTTTCTGATGATGTACCCCAGGAAGCAGAACATTTCGAAAGTGATCAATTTCAAGTCACGCCAGAGTCTACAGTACAAAAAGTCCAATGTGATTCTTCCCCTTACTTCCATGCATTCTACCAACATCATCCAGCTCATATTGTGATCGACACAGGCGATACCTCATCACTCATCTCGAGATCTTTCGTCAAACGCTCTGGCATCGTTATCCAACCAACCAGACACTCCGCACGTTCCGTAGATAAGAGTTCTTTAAAAATACACGGAGAGGTAAGGATACAACTAAATTTTGGTGACATTCCATTACCAGTTACAGCGTTAGTAGTTGATACAATTGACTGCGACTTACTTGCCGGCGTACCCTTCTGTAAAGAGAACGATATACAGGTCATCTCAAACGAGAAACGATCACCATTGGATCATCCAATTTTGCGTACGGCACTAAACCAACCAGACAATCAGACATATTCAGAACAGAATCGTTTATCCTTCGCAGTGACGTTAGTCATGTCGTTCTTCCAGGAGAATACCTAGAATTCAGTAGCGAATCACTGAAATCATATGAAGGCGAAATCTCGATCGAGCCACATCGTTCATCACCACTAAATGGATCATGGCCAGAACCTAACATCTCAAGAGTCATTGATGGCAACATTCGTATCCCCAACAACTCCGGAGAAGCAATCTCGCTTTCCAAGTCGCAACATTTCGCCATGATACGGAGAGTCATTACACCATCTGACTTCCCTTCGCTGCATCAACACCATCATCCAGCACCTACAATACAGTCTGCCGGTAGCCGTCCACCTCTCACGTCACTCTTCTCTGATGCCGTTTCGCTCGATCCAGACCACCAGCTCAACACCGAACAACGCCAGTCGTTCCATAACCTCCATCGAACGTACGATTCTGTCTTCAATCCTGTGTTTGGTGCTTACAACGACCACAGTGGAACCATCCGTGCCAAAGTCAACATCGGTAACGTCCAACCTCCACCACAGAAAGACAAGCTTCCCTTTTACAAACAAACAGTCCAATTTACAAACTTTACAAGAAGAAGCTGATAAGCTTGAACAATTGGGCGTCCTTGCCAAACCAGAAGATGTTAACGTCGATGTAGAGTATGTTTCTCCTAGCTTCCTAACCGAAAAACCTTCCGGAGGTTATAGACTTGTTACAGCATTTAATAATCTCGGACAGTATACGAAAATACTTCCAACGGTTTCCAACACTTGTAATGATGTTTTACGAAAACTCTCTAAATGGAAGTATCTTATTAAAGCTGACTTGACGAAAAGCTTTTTTCAAATTCCCGTTGCAAAGTCCTCTATGAAATACCTCGGAACTGTCACACCATTCAAGGGACTACGTGTGTATACTCGATCTGCTATGGGTATGCCCGACTCGTCTGAACATTTACAAGAACTAATGAGTCGTATTTTTGGAGATTTAATTCAGCAAGGAATTGTTATTATTCTTGCTGACGATGTTCACGTTGTTGGAAACACCATCGAGGAACTTTTAGAGAATTGGAAACAGGTGCTCCAACGACTCTCCCAAAACAATCTCTGCTTATCCGCTGCCAAGACCGTGATCTGTCCAGTAGAGACCACAATCCTTGGCTGGAAATGGAAAAATGGCACATTATCACCCTGCGTCCACAAGACATCACCCCTAGCTTCCGTCAAGCCACCAGCAACATGCACATCAATGAGATCGTTCATCGGTGCATTTAAAGCCCTTGCTCGTTGCATACCACGTTACTCTTCGCTCGTCGCACCACTGGAGGATTCCATTAAAGGCATGCAAGGCCAGCAAAAGATACACTGGACGGACGAACTGAGGACTCAATTCCTTCGATGCCAAGAGGCTGTCAACTCACCCAAAACGATCACCATACCTCGACCCGACGATAAGCTTACATTGACAACAGACGCTTCTCCAGTCAACCAAGGTTTAGCCGCTACACTCTTCCTCGATCGTGATGGCAAACGTCATATCGGCGGATTTTTCAGTTTTAAACTGAAGTCGCACCAAATCGGATGGTGGCCCTGTGAACATGAAGCCCTTGCCATATCATCCGCTGTTCATCACTTTGCTCCATACATACGAGACTCTCACCACTCTACTCAAGTGCTGACCGACAACGAACCGTGCGTTGAAGCCAACCGACGATTACGTCAAGGAAAGTTTTCCACCTCAAGTCGCGTTTCGACCTTTCTTGCCACACTCAGCGAATTCAACGTAGAAGTTTGCCACATCAGCGGTTCATCCAACCATTCGAGCGATTTTGGTTCTCGTAACCCGAACGAATGCCGTGACAAATCGTGCCAAATTTGCAAGTTCGTACAAGAGACAGTCGATTCAGTGGTTCAGCAAGTATCGATCAACGACATCCTTTCAGGATCCGCTAGAATGCCGTTCCTTAACAATTCTTCTTGGCACTCTGCACAACAAGAATGCCCCTCCTTACGTCGTGCATTCGCCCATCTACAACAAGGGACACGTCCACCACGGAAGGCGCGACACATTCAAGACGTTCGAAAGTACCTACGCGTCGCTACAATCTCCGCCAAAAATCTCCTTGTCGTCAAGAAGAATGATCCTTACGTCCACCAACGACAACTGATTGTTGTACCCTCCGCCATCCTCCCCGGGCTTATCACAGCCCTCCATATTCAACTCAATCACCCAACCCGTAATCAACTCCAAAAGGTCTTCGATCGCCATTTCTATGCTATAAATAGCATTTCTACAATCGAGTCTGTCACATCAAGTTGCCACACTTGTCAATCCTTAATGAAACTACCCAACGAAACCTGCGAGCAAACATCAACAACCCTGCCACACCACCCAGGAAAAATGTTCTCTGCCGACGTTTTACGCCGCACAAAACAAAAAATCTTTGTTTCTCGCGACATTTTCTCGAGCTACACTACCGCCGTTTTTATTCCCGACGAAAAATCTGAAAGTCTTCGTTCTGCTCTTCTATCTACCACGAACCATCTCAGAACACCTTCTACGATCATTCGTGTCGATGCCGCCCCTGGCTTTCAGTCTCTCAAGACAGACAAAAGTTTATCATCTGCCGGTATTTTAATTAACTTTGGTAGAATTAAGAATAAAAACAGTAACGCAACAATCGACAAGGGTATTCAAGAGCTCGAAAATGAACTAATCCGTATTGAGCGAGAGGGGAAGCCATTAACCCCGCTTGCTCTCGAGCAAGCCCTCCACAGCCTCAACACACGTATTCGATCCCGTGGTTTGTCTGCGAAAGAAATCATCCATCGACGAGATCAATCAACCGGCAACAAAATCGACGTGAAGGACAACACACTTCTTCATCAACACGAGCATCTCCGACAACGAAACCATCAACCCAGTGCCCGATCCAAAGGCCGAGGCGGAGACGCCGCTAAAGATGCTACCGTCCAAGTCGGTGACTTGGTATTCATCAAACAAGAAGGCTCTAAGCATAAATCTAGGGAGCAATATATCGTTACGAACATTGTTGGCCATATGGCTACAGTTCAGAAATTCGATAATTCACGTTTTATGTCTCGAAAGTATGATCTACCTTTGACACGTATATACCCCGCAACTCCCCGCCAACGACTATACTTCCACGACTGGGACAACAATCATATCGATGACTTCACTTCGTCTGACGAGGAAACAACTCTTCAACAAGATGACGGTGCTGACCCTGAGGAAGACACCAACAATCATGCGAGACGCAATGTTAGGCGCCCACGGTATCTTGATGATTATGTCGTAAATATTGAAGGGTGAAGTGCTGGTAACCTCTCCCCTTATTTCTTGTTTATTTTATTTGGTTATGTTTGAAATGGCGGACAGATTGATTGCACCATTTGTATATAGTTTTGGTTTGTTGATTTATATTACGTTGGTTTTAAAAGTGGAGAACAGAAAGTATTTGCGCCATTTGAGTTATTGATGTACATAGATTGTCTTGGTTTACATTCCATTTTATTGGAGGACAGAAAGTGATTGCGCCATATCTTATCTAGTATATTCAGGTTTATGGTTCTAATCATATTATATTATCTCGTTTAGACTAACATGACAGAGGTTTTAAATATCTACATATATTGCATTTGAACTAAACTTGGTGTTCCCATTCAATTCTGGTTAAACGTTAAATTCGATCAAAATTTCTGGGTTTTTGTACATGGACTCTGTAGATTTTCCGTCATTGTAAATAGAATGCCTTATGCTAGAGCCCATCCATTCAAATAAATCAAGCCAAAGATTCTCTTTACCTTCATAAAGTTTTTCGAATGAGTGAGGCTTTAAGCATTCATTCATTTTTGAAGGTTTAGATTGTGATTTTTCATGTCCATATTTGGCAGAAAAAGTTTGATAGTATCACATAAACAGTTAGCTCTTTCGGGAAGCAAGTTCTTATGCCTTAAATCATTAATGATTGACTTTTTAAATCTTTTGGAAGTGTCAATTTTAAAGACATCAGCTTTATCAAGATCATCGACACACCTTTGACTATGAAGGATACATTTGCAAGTTGAAACAAATTGCTCCTCGGGGTTGAATGATCGTTTTTTGCGTTTCATCGTACTCGGTTAATGGACCTAAGATCCAAACGAGAAGATTATGAGCTTAGTGACTTAGAATCTGATTAATCTGTAATTTTCTTGAATTGTACAAAGAAGTAGAGAAAATAGAAGAAAAATTATGAAAATATAGTTACACTTACGTCCTCTGCTTTTAACTTTTAACGCCTGCCCTCGCAAAAACGTTAAAATGAGAATTAAAACATATCCCGCGATCGCGGGGTTCTTGAGCCCGGGGGGGGGTACTTAGGCAAAATGGGTGCCGGGTATATGTGAGCCATAAGGGTACCTTTTCTCATTCCTCAAGTCTTTCAAAGGGTTACAAATTCAAAAGTTAGTCTCTGAAAGGGTCTCAAAATCACGAAAATCTAAGATTCCTCTCTCAAAGGGTCACGCTTTCCAAAAATTTTGAGCAAAATTTAGTTCTTTGATTCAGGCGATCCATCTACGGTGAGAATAAGACCTTGGGTTTTGGTTCAATGTACCTCTAACCAAAATGTCCTAATTTTAGATATCCGACGCCGAGATATCTTTTTCTGGTTATTGGTCATTAAAAGAAAATCAAAACAACATACTCAAGTGATAAGAAAAAAGAAAATTTCGAAATTGGCATCTTTTTTATACAAAAGAGAGAAAAAAAATTCGAGACATTTTCAACCTACAATCAGAAAGTTAATCGGTTTCCTTAATTTGTACAAATCAGAAAAAGGTTTCAAATAAAATAAACTAGCTGCGCTGGAAGGTCAGCCTAAATTGCTTAATATGATTAGAAAGATATGTTGTTAAAAATTGATATGATTTACTAAAACGAGAGTAAAAAAATCATCAAATTTACGTTTGTATACAATATGGATTAACGAAAATATGCCATGTTACAATCTGTATGATAGAATAATTATTCTCTCTTAATTAGGATAGATATTTAGATAATAAAAATTAGATATACAGATGAACAGCAAAAGGCTACATCAACAACAGATTCAAGAAAATAAAAATCCTTGCAAGGAAGTTAAATGCAAGGCTATCAAAAATCACAAAAAATTTATACACTTTTCATTTTTTATAAGCTTAGACTTATAATTATATTCAAGCTCAAGCTGGACAAAAAATCAAAAGTTTCAAAAACAAAGATCCTGTAAATCAGTAAAAGTTAAAATGGTGTCATTCTTATTCATCTTAACTCCAGAGAAATAGTTTAGCTTAAAACTACATGTTTTTTATAATAAGCAATGAAAAATTCAAAATAAGGTTTACACCCAAAATACTACTCAAAAGTTTTATGTTTAGCATACCCTGTGTCGTCCCAGAAATACTCTAATTATTGTACTGTATTTTCCCTAATCTGAGCCTAAATATGCTTAAAAGTACAATATTTATCTATTAAAAAATAATTAATCCATTTATATACATTTATTATTTATCATTATTAGTTCAGAATGTATAAGTGTCCCGCCATCAAATCACAGTGAAAAAATGCAAGTCTAGAAAAACATAATTTTTGTCAATAATTTGATGAAGAATACTTTCTGAAATTTACATAGGAGCTGTACTTTAATATACTTGATCAATTTCCATTTACGCTTTATCATAATTATCTCCAAGTCGGTCCAAAAAAACAAACGTAACTGCCAGTGAAAAACGCAAGTCTAGAAAAAAAATCATTTTTGCGTCAATAATTTGATGAAGAACCTCGGTCATTCTCAAACTTACATAGGAGCTGTACTTTAATATACTTGATCAATTTCCATTTACGCTTTATCAATATTATCTCCAAGTCCAGAAGAACAAGCATATAAAATTCCTATCAAATCAAAAGAAAACACCAAGTTCGAGAAAACATTATTTTTGTGAATAATCAGATAATTAAGCTGTGAACTGTAATATATCTACACTCCATCAAATTCCAGTAATTGTTGGTGGTTATTCTATATTCAAGTCCAAAATGAAAAAAATATGTTTTCATGCTACAAAATAATGAGGTCTAGCAGGTAAAAAAATAACTCACAATTCAGGAAAAAACTTGAGCAAATAAGTTAAAATCTTCATACTTTAAAGAAAAGAACATCCTTATAATCTAACTTCAGTGTTGTATCTTTCTTAGTTGTAAGTTTAAAAGCCACTTCGATATAATGATTGTATAAATAAAAGCTGGCAAGAGATAAACACCGAACAAACGAAAAAGCACCGCCTTGGCAGCCATATTGAATTGTTTTTGACACATATCGAGAAACCAAACTTAGCCCGATTGGATGAATTGAAAGCGTATCCCAACCGGAACGCTGCCCTAAAAAAGCTGGAGAGCAAATACACAGATCGGGAAACCAAACTTAACCTGATCGGATGAAAACTTTAGAAATCGGGGAAACACGTTTTTTTTTCTGACCCTGCTTCTTCTGCGGAATAATAGCGAAATGAATGCTCAGCTGGGGCTGACCAATTAACACTTTGAAGTTTAAATTTATACCTGCTGGTTAAATTCATCTTCTTGCTCCTGCTCAGCTTCATCGTGTGTTGGCTTTGCTGTTTTTTTGGCTTAAAAATAAGAATTTGTAATTCAATGAAGGGATTAAACTAGATAAAATATGAAATCATAATCATAATCATAATATTCTAGACTGGTTGGGGCAGTTATCAGTCGTAGCTACTGGGGCACTATTTTAAACTATTTTAATCTCAAGCAATCATAGCTCATCTTTTATATCTTTTCTTAATGTTTTTTTGGGTAGTTCTATTTAAAAACTTTTTTTCGATATCACGTGGTGCCTAGCGGAGGGGAAAAGGCTATTATTTTTTGTTAGTAGTGTTCGCCTTTTTTTGTTCGTTAGTAAACCGTGTAACCTATACACAGAAAAAAACTAAACTACTGGCTGTTGGAAAAAACTGCAAAGCGGGTACAACCTCCTTTGAATAATATTAACTATTTTGAGTACTTCTCAATAGTTGAGTCTTATTTTTAAAGCTTCAAACAAATGGAATGCATTTTGTCTATTTTTTTAAAATATCTATAACATAACCCTTCAGGTATTCTTCATTCCAAATTCAAGTTTAAGTAAGAAAGATAAAAATTACCTTGACATAAGAGAGCAAACATCAAGTTTCTTGTTGTTGCGAAGTGAATCAGGATGATTGTAGATAGCTTCCCTGGCTCTTGCAGCAACATCAGTAACATTGTTTAGCACTTAGAACGTTGCCATCATTTACTTCTTCGTCTGGAATATTTTCATCTCTATCAGCTAGAGGCACCATTTCTCCCTTGAATACTGATTTTACCACCTTTGTTTCCCCTTCTTGTACCTCAACCTTGTATGTGTGACCAGAAGCCTCTTTCACAGTGCCGATTAAGTTCAACTTGTCGAATGAAAACGTTTTAAAAGTGTATTTAAATCGGGATTACGGAAAAGAACACGCTGTCCAATTTTAAAAATACTTTTCTTGAAAGGTCCAAGTGCTTTTTTCAAGTTAAGTCTTAAAAGTCTTAAAAACTCTGGTGCTGATGTTATAACCCAATCATAGACGTTAAGCGTACAAAAATATGCATCCTGTTTTGTCCTTTAAAACTCTTATGGCAGCATTTATACAGTCAACTTGTATAAGTTTCCCGTTCCCGCACTAAGATTCCTCTGCCACTTTTCTATCGGAAAAAGACCAGGACTTTGGGTAGTTGAAAAATAAGCTTCATAAAATTAGTCGGTCTCATCGGTAAAACCCAAGATTTCTTGTACCTTTAGAAATATACTTTTTCCGATCCCGTGCCTGCTATCCCGTGCCGGCTATTCCGTAAAAATAGCGGAAAAGATTCCGGAACGGGGGCAAGAATGGGAACGAGAAACTTATACAAGTTGACAGTATAATAATTGAAGATGTGCGAAATGGATCAAAACTATCCAACGTTAAATGAAATATATCTATCCTCAGTAAATCTTTTTTTGAATAACTATATAGTTCCAGAAATGCAATAAAAGGCAATAAAAACAAAAACAGTATGCTATGAAAGACTAGTCGAGAAAGTCTCATCGTTAAAATCATAATATTTCCAATAAATCTGATTGGTGATCTTAAAACTTAAAAAAAAAAATTACCGGATTACCGTCAAACGAAGAAGCATGCTTTAAAATTTTCATTTGAACTGGAAAAGCCAGTAGATTAGGGGCCATCCATATAGTATGTACGCAGTGAAGGGGGTTAAGCAAAAGCATACATCTATTGTTTAAATTACACCATATCCATGGTTCTATGCGTACAATGGGGGAGGGGATTTTCTGAAATTTTTTACGTACGTACTATATGAACGGTCCCTTTAAAATTACACTTAGTATCACTTGAAAAAAAAATCATTTGCTTGCAAAGTTGTAATCTTCCTGACTTCTTGAATTGAATTCTTGAATTCTTGAATTCCTGAATTTTAAAATTTTAATTGAGACACCAGAAAAAATCAAAATCTAAAAACAATATCTTTATAGTAAAATTAAATATGTAACCTCGAACATCTAAATAGCCTTTCAATAGAAGTTGAACAAAATCTTTTTGAAATGACAATTTTTACATTTGTCATCAGGGAATTTGTACACAAAGAGCATGGTTCATTTTTGAGCTTAAGACAATATATTGAGCAGGAATCTTTGTCGTTTTCCGGAACGTAGGGTGTATACTTTTTCTGGTATTTTATCTGGTCGAAGCCGTTTTCTCGTAAATGGATTAAATGTATAAATTCATGTCTGAATATAGCTGGCTATTTGTTCTGGAAGGTGGTATTGTGTGCGTATCGAAGAAGGGCTTGATGTTTCTGCTCCCGCCCTTTCATTGTGTTACACCCTAGACCATAGCCGTATGAATCAAAGCACTGTTTGGCATGGACATGTGCCGCATTGCAAATAGTCCACAAACTTGGCGTAACATTTTAGTCGAAGAGGCAGCATAATTTAAACAGCACCTTTCCCCCTTTAGAAATTTCAATCAAATCCTTTTCATCAAAATATACAATACGTACACTTAGTGATAAAAGTTTTTTTAGCTCAATACACTGCAGGTGAATTTGTAACAACCCCTCTTTCAGTTTTGATTTCTTTACTTCGTTGAAAATAAATAAAATCAGCTTTAGAAAATTTCTGAGGAAATTAAAACTTTCTTTCCCTCTAAATCGAAATGTAAAATCTTTATCCCCTTTGACAAATGACTCATTAAACCATCTCACAATCTTTTTAGATAAAAAGTTACAATTCATGTTATAGTGCACAAAATCAACAAATTTGACAAAATGAGTGTCCAATGGGACATCTTTGAATACTTTGGCATTTTTGAAATCTGTTTCAGCAGTGCAGACTTTAAAAAGTTTCATAAATTGCTCTTTGACAGTGTTGTTTTTTAAATGAAGGGATTCAGCTTTTGCAAGGGATACATATTTGCCAAGCAAAGGTTCAAATTCTTGTTGACTTTTAAGCTCGGTACTGATGTAGGCTGTTAGATGTGAACGCTTTGTTGACGGTGCATTGCCAGTTTCATTACGCTCTTTCTTTTTGTTTTCAACTTTTTTTTGCATCGGAAAGTCGTTTAGCATAATTCCATTGAGTCCAATTCTTGTTGTTTTCGAGATTGTCGGATTTTACGTTCTTTTTATCCTTTTTGCCAGGCTTTTTTTTCTGTTTTGGTACCTGTTTACTATTTGTGGTCACTAATTTGTTTGTCTCTGTAATTTTTTTATCTGTGACTGGTTTTTCAGATTCTAACACAAATTCTTTGTCAAAGTCATTTGAATTTTCTTGTGCTACATTGGCAAATGAGCTGAAGTAGGTTGCAGTGTTTGACAATTCCCCAGATAAATGAGCCAGTATTTTCATGTCGTTGGGGATTTCTCCTACTTTAAATTCAACTTTTTGCCCATCAAAATCTAAAATTTCGCTTTCTAAATATTCAAGATCCTTGAGTAAAAGTTTCATAAATTTATCAACAGTTTCTGAAGCTTCATCAAAATTTGATCCAAAGAAAAGATGGTTTTCCGAGCTACTACCTTTTACCACAATTCAAAAAGGAAACCAAAATAGAGGTATCGATACCTGGTGCCCCATCTGCTCCTACGGCAAGTACAAACATAAATGATTCTGAAGATTTCTTAGGGATTGAATTAAATTCTTTTAATTTGTCAGACCGTACTTTGTTTTGACCAAGATAATTTTGCTAATCTTTGTATATATGATGATGGTTCTCTGTAGCAACCCTCAGAGACTTTGCTTTCATTAGGAACTAACTCATTCACATCATGAAGAATTCCGATATCAATATCTTTGATAGTTTTTGATAGTTCATTGTAAGAAACGTAATTTGGTAGTTGCTGACCTTCAAATACAGCAGCTTTATTTGCTTTCCGAACATTAGTGTATTTGCGCTTTCCCATAACGTCATGACTGTAGAATACATTTAACGAACGAAGTTTATTTTGCCGAGACGCTTTATAGGATCTAGTCCATCTTTTCGATGATGCGTTTTGCAAAGCTCTTCGCACTGCTGGTTTAGAGCACATTATAACATTAGCATGGAACTTGCTTGTCATTGTGTCAATCATTCCTACTAATGCAGGCTTTTTATCAGTGTCTGAACCCCCGTGAATTGCTTGACACACTTGAAAAGTTTCGTCACGGCGAACAGATTTTGCTTTTAAATTTAGTTGACACGAGGTTGGAGTGGTTGGACGACGTTTCACAGCGCGTTTAGTTATCATAACTTTGTACTTTTCCTCCTTTCTGGAAGTAAGATCATCAGTTATAGATTTAGCATTTTCAACGTCCTTTTTTAATTTGCAGACTTTTTCATCCAAACTTGAAAGAAGGATTTCTTGTTGTGATACCTTCTTTTCATAATTTTTAATTTTACTTTCATTAGAACAAATGACATTTTCTAACACTTTTATGGTTTCCAGTTTAACTTTCAGCTTCTCTTCCATAATGCTGATTTGTTTTTTGTTATTTTGGAACTGAACAAGTAAGGATTGTTTTTGAACGAGCTTCTTACTTCCTTTTTTGGCTGGCATTTAGAACGAACAATTTTCACATATATCTACAAAATATAAACATATAAAAAACAAATAAGATAACTTCATAAAAAATGGAGTTCACATACATACACATAACATAAGATCAATGACTGCAAACCACACCATATTTATTTGTGACTGCGTAAGAAAGAGATATTGTCATTTTCGATTTTTTCGCATGATATTCCAATACACACGGTTTATCGTCCGAAACTTCAACTTTTGCAACTCGTTCATTACGTCCTTTATTTGTTAAAAATTTTCTTACTTCGGCTTTCGTCAACCCCGAAAGTTTATGGAGATGGAAAACTAACTCGCCGTTATGTTTGAAAACACAAATAAAGTGCTCACCATGCCCGGTGCGGCTACGTTTCGGGACAGAGCAAGTTAACTGGTGATGAAGGGTGTGATTCTTGATGGCTCTGAAAGCAGGGACAAAAATGTCAAAATGAACTGGTACTGCAATGTTGATCGTCCAAGGATTGTGAAACTTTTCCTTGAAAGTCAGTCGTCGTTGAATTGTCTTTATTAAATCTTTAAATATCCACGCAACCAATTTGGAAGTGTTACACGTCCGTAAATTGTTCGTATAAAGTTTTCATATTTTTTTCTCTAAAAGGATTAAAAATATAAGCAATAGAAGTATTGAAGTTTATCCCTATATACTAAAACCAAACCTGAGTGTGTCTCAACACCTATACCTATAGTGGTAGTAGAAACTGGTTGCTGATAAAATACGAAACAAAAATCCTTCAAAAAATCAACCATCTTTAGAAGCCTGAAACAAAAAAACTTTCATATCCTTTTAAAATGTACCAAAGAAAGAGTGGCAAGACATTTCTCAGGGAAAAAACAAAATTTTTTATGCATTGACACAGTATGCAAACAACTTTTAAAAAAGTTCCACAAATTCTTGAAGTTAACACAGACAAATAGTCCAAAATGTTGAATGCCTCTGCTCTGCACAGATGAAAAAGAGAACTTTCTATGCCATGTGAGAAGAGCTTTGAAGATTGAAAAATGACCATAATCATAAAAACCATAATCCTTTGTTCCACCCATTGAATGGCCAATAAGAGCCAAGGAGATTTTTACTAGGGAAAACTGACTGTTTGAGCAGTTGAGCAAAATAAAAAGCAAGGCAAAAAAGGGGCCCAGATGTAAATCTTTTAACAATTTACTGATCAAGGATATTGTAAGCATCTTATTCAAATCCAGTTCTGTGAGATTTAGTTAGGATCTTTTAGCATCATGTTTAAGTCATAACTGATGATAAAAGATATTGCGCAGTGCCACAATATTATCGTCCTCATTAAAATATTAAAGCAACAATGCAACAAACAGGGTTTGCACACTGTTGAAATTCAAGGCTTCATGCATTATCTATTTATAATATTGTAGTACTTAGTTTAGAAATTTTGAAACTAGTTACTGTAGGTGAGAAAATAATTGCAATTATTGGCAATCAAAAAGCTTTAATTTACTATGTTAAGCGCATGTTAGATTTACCACATTAGAACATCATATGGTAAATGACATAGCAAAGAGACCATTAAAACTAAAAGTTTAACAATATGGTAAAATTAACAATATACTCATCTTTTATTTTTGACTTGTTCCATTATCTTCTCGAGATATTTCTAGTGATTTTTTATTCAACACATATTTCTTTTCTCTTATATAACATCAACCAGACACCAGGCCAACCAGCATACTTTTCTCTTTTGATTCTAGATCATAAATAAAACCAGCAGTGAAATTTAGAATTTTTTGTTCGGTTCGGTGGCTGCCATCTTGAGATTTCACGCGCTCTGCTCTAACTTTCTAAATTGGATCCATGGAACGAAGGACACAAAAATGCTGGATTCCTGCTGAGATCAAAGAGAAAGCAACGGCCCAAATTTCAGATAAACGTACATCTTTGTGATGGTTAAGTTTGAGAATATTTCTTTCGGTTTTCCATTTAAAACACAAGTGTTCGAGTTGTTGTTTCGGAAAGATTTGTGTGTTGTACATAGTTAAGATGGGTTTAGGTAGTTGACACTTTCCCGAAATGCAAAATTGTGTTTTCGAATGGTTGAATTTGAGCCCATGTTCCTGGCCGTACTCAATGCATTGGTCTATCATAACTTGAAGGGATCTTAGCGTTGGGCTGAGCAGAATTAGGTCATCAGCATATGCAATTATTTAATTATTTAGTCCATTTCCCAAGGTTGCTCCAATTCTTAAATCTTTGATCTTTGCAAGCAGATCTTCTGTGTAAAAGTTATACAGGTTGGGGGAGAGGAGTGAGCCCTGCCTAACTCCTTGACTGAGATTAAAAGGTTTTGTTTTATGACCGTTGTACATGATTGCTGATTCACTGTTCAAGTAGAGTTTTATCAAAACTTTGAGGATTTCATTTGGGATGTCTTCTCTGACTGATAACTTTTCAAATAACACCTGCTAATTGCAACAGTCAAAAGCTTTCTCTGCATCGAGACTACAAACGTACACAGGAGAATCATTCTTATTGTAATAACGGATCGTATCTTGGATGAGGATTTCTGCATGGATTGTTGAAGACCCGTTAACGAAGCCGAACTGAGATGGATTATTGTTCTTTATGTTTGGACATTTCTTTATTACGACTAGTTCAGCAATCTTAGTTATAATTGGGATGATGCTAATGCCACGGTAGTTGTTGGGATCTGAAAGAGGTTTTTTGTGGTTTTTGACAAGAGTGATGATTAGGGATGTACACAGCGCTGATGGAATTGTGGAAGTTTGAAAGAGTTTATTGATTAATTCTGTAATATGTTGGAAGCATGGATGTAATGTTCAGCTCTAAGATTGAAAGGATCCCGAGTTTTATTTTTTGATAGAGAAAGTATAGCTTGTTTAACGTCTCATTCCGAGATGTAAAAGTCAGTGGAAGTAGATCTTTCTAAGGTAGTTAGTAGTTCCTGGAGTCTGGTTCTCGATTTTGTGCTATCGATATTTTGAGTTCGTGGTGTGTTCAAAAGGTTTTCAAAGTGATTGTGGAATTCTGTTGTGATTTCTGAGCTCGTGGTCTTTCCGTTGATAGTGAATAGTTTTTGTGTTGAAGCTTTATTTACTTTGATGCTCTACCAGTAAGATCTTGGGTCCAGGTTTTTAAGATTGTCTACATCTATGAAATGGTCAACGTTGGCTTGATTTTTTGCGCGCTTTACCATATTCCGAAATCTTTTTCTGGCGAAGATATATCTCTGGTATGTCACATTGTCCTGCGAGCGAGGGAATCCTTGATCTCTCCATGGATTGAACATTTGATTCAATTTGTTTTTTGCCTCAGAGAGGTCTTTCTTCCACCATTTCTTTGGTTGGAAATGAAACTTATGTTTTTCAGGCTGGCATAGCTGTCAGAGGAGCACTGTAAGAGGAGTTCATTTAAGTTTGTTAAGTCTGTTTCAACGTCATTTGTAGCTTCTAGTTTTTGAATAGCGGTGGTAACTTTATTTTGGTATATAGAAATGAAGTGATTATTGTGCCATATATAATTGGGTAGTTGAAATTGTTAGTTTGATTCGTTTGGGTTTGTTGATTGTTGTACAGGAACTGAACACTGAATATTGAGAGTTGTGGTTACCGGTAGGTAATCACTGGTGTTGGATGCTGAGGGTTCTAACACTTTGGTTTCATATGCACTTGACGTAAGCTCGTTCGAGGTTAGGATATGGTCAATGTAAGATCTGTGATGATACGTGTAGGTAGGACCTTCGCCTTTAGTTATGTCTATTGGATTTAGTTCATTATCTTCTATAAATTCACTTAGATATTTAGAGAGTCTATTTTGCAGAGCAAATCTTGTTGTTTTTTGTACTTTTGGATATGATTGAAAGTCACCGAGGATGATTGTTTCACATGATTCTGAAAATTGTTCGGTAATACCGGTGAGTGTGGCTAATTGGGATCTGTAGATATCTGTACATTCTGTGTTCTGAGGTTGATTGAAGATATACTCCGGAGATAAGAATTTGAGTGTTGTTGATGAAAGCTTGACAGTGGTTAGGAAATCTTCTTGTATGATGGTGACTGTGTTGTGGAATGCTTGTTTGCTCAGTAGAAGAACAGTTCCACCAGACGGACGACCAGTGTTACTTTTCTTTGCTGGTTGAAATATTGTTTTAAATTTATTTTTGTAATGATTTAAGAGGTGCTCTTCTGTTTTTGTTATCCAGAGTTCATTCAGGAAGATACAATCATAGGTATTTGTTAGAGAGTCAATCTATGCACTGTTAGCTTTATATCCACTACAGTTTAAAGCTATAAATTTAATTCTGTCTGTAGTGGTTGTATCCTTTCTACCACCTTCCATCATTAAGTGAGTCCCAATGGTTTAAATCATGACTGTTTCGCCTCAATTTGGTTTGCTGGTTGTAATGATTTGTTCGTTTATGATGATTATCCTCTGATTGCTGATATTGTCGTTCTGGGTGGTAGTCCATGTTTCTGGGTGTTCTCCTGTGACGATATGGCTTAACAATAAGACCTTCAAACCAGGTTTTCTCCTCTAAAGCTTTGTTTTTGTCTGTGATGTTTGACCGACTTATTGTACTGGTTTTCTTTATTGAGTTCGTTTTTGATTACGTTAATTCCTACATCCTTTTCGATTGTTTCCTTAATGTCTGTAATTTGTAGTTGTGGATGGAATCCTCCGACAAATAAAGAAAATGGTTTAGGGTTACCAATGACTTGTGTTTGGTTGGGAATTGAAGATAAGGGTTTTTTTCCTCCAAATATAATAACATTTTTACGTGGTGGAGGTGGTGGTCGCGGTAATTTTGGCTCCTTTGGAGACCCAAGAATCGAAGGGTCTTCTGGTAGTTCCAAAAGGATTTGAGAGTATGCTTTTGGGGCGCGGGGTTGATCCAGTGTTTGTCTTTGGTGATGGGAGGGTCATTCTTGTTGGAGAGTTTTGGTTTGGGAATTGAAGTCTGTCGTTCCTGTGGATTGTTGGGGATGGAGACGGGAGTAGATTGCCGGTTTGCTCCAATTTTTGTTGACAGTCTAACAATCTCTTGTTCAAGTTGGTTAACTAAATTGTTGGTTTCGACTGATTTTTGTTCGAGCTTTGTTATACACTCTGTTAACTTTTTGTTATCTTTGCGAAGGTTTTCGTTTGATTCAATTATACTTTGTAGCTTGTCAAGGATCTGTGAGCTGTGGGAATCAATGATTGCTGGATACTTGATGTAGTATTGTGGTTTCAAAATTTCTGAAGCGAATCTGGTGGTGATGATATCTTCGTAGATGCAGAGTCCTAAGTTGAAGATGTCGTTACATAGGTGTGTATGGTTTTTACGTGATTTCATGTGGGCGTTGAGATCGGTTTCTGGCAGATGGAAGCCATTTTCTGATAATGTGTCTTTTGCAAAGTTTTCCACAAAGCGACAGAAGAACTGTTCTTTCAGCTTGTGGGCAGTTTTTGAATTCAATTGTTTGAGTAGGCTGATCAAGTCTTGTTTTGAAGCTCGGTACAAAGTTTGTAAATTCTCATGAAAGATTAAGCATGGATCTTCGTTTTCGCTGATTTCTTTGATGATGTTTGCAGGTTTTTCAGTTTCTTCAGTGGCATTTTCAGTGATTTTGCTATTCGCGCCACCTCCGCGGTCCGCCATTTTTAATACTGTACATTTTTAATACTGTACAAACCACGCACGAGCTCTTGTAGCAGCAAGGGATCTTATTTCATCATACTGGAGAAGGGGAATAGTGTTAAATTCACTGCTATTGGAAAATATTTCCCCAGCTTTGTCAGTGTTAGGTGCTTGTCGACTTGTTTCAGGCCAGCAATCAACTGGTCGATAGATCGTTTTCGAACGATCTAGTTTGAGAGGAACAGAGAGGCTTCGATTACCGTTTTTGAGGGGGTCCTATTTTGACACAGTTGAATGTTTGCTTGTGCCAGAAATATACATCTACTTTATCAAGAAGAGGGCGAACCTTTCATACAGAGACGCAACCCAGTATATGTATGGCAAATTTCAACCAACTGCTTTTCACATCATGCAATTTGAAAATATACGTGTGTTTACATGTTTTGTCTCTCTTGATTTTTATGCACAAGTTAACTTTTTTATTTTATGATATTCTCTATTGGACAGACAACAGCTGCTTTAGTTGAGTCTTCAGGAAACTTTTTTAGTAATATTCGCCATAGCATGTATTACCTTTTTGTAATTTTAGGAACAACTATATTCGACGAAAACTAACCTGTGATCAGATTGTGGTTGTTTTCTGCCCACCAAGCTGAAGCTCTGAAGGGATGGGTGAAACATACAATCTGACGAATATGCAATCTCGAAATTGTAAGGACCGCGTTCGCCTAAATGGACTGGGGGTGATAACAAAGTTGCGTGATTGTGTTTATAAATAGGGCGCCGTATCAGTTTTTGACTTTCTGGCGCACAACAAGATTCATGTTGTAAAATTTTCCGCGGGAGGACTATTTTCCTCAGATGTATAATTTTCAAGTGCCTTCAGAGGTTTACCCTGCACGTAAGAAAATTATGAACAGCTGTTATCAGGTTAACGAAAGCCATATCCAAAGGTAAATGGTACCATCACGATTCAGTGTAAGTCTTTAATCTAATCTTTGTAATTTATTTTAAAGAATCACAAAACTAATCAAAACACAAAAATGTATCATCGACCTATTTTCGTAGAATTTGAATAAGATTGAGAATTTAAACAGTCTACTGTTTCTAGTTTCAGAACTAATACAATTTCGATAACAATAAAAATGGATAGTTTTCAATTTCTTTTGTCTACTGCGCATGTGCAACATTTTTTTTGCTATATCCTGTTTCAAATCTTTTTCATATTTAAGCTTCTGACGAAGATCTATTCAGTCAAAATACTGACGGGATTGTTATCAAAACTGACAGTGAGATGAACCCGATAAATTCTCAAGCTCCTAATAAATGATTAATCTGATTCAAATTTTCTAATTTTCTCGTTTTAAATTTCTATGATTCTCAATATCGATTTTACCATTGAAAGTTCAGTTAATATCTAACTTTACGGTATTATGCCCGCTGTTTACAAAGGCACGTGAATTTTATTTTTAAATACCATTACTGCACTGTGCATACACGTTTTTTTATAAAACCTAGTACTTATTAGACCTTTGCTTATTTTGTGTGATTTCAAATGCTCTTAACATATTTACTTCATTTACGTTGACTTGAAAGCAATATTTTTCTTAGCCATCCCGAAATGTAAGACTGAGTTTGTACTAATTTCTTTTTTGTCTGGCTTAAAACTTTCTCTTAAAAACGGGTAGCATCTAACGTTGAGCATCGAATCTCGTACTTTGATGCATTCTATCTACTTTCAGCCAAATTTTCGTTCTTGGAAAGACTCGCTTGGGATGGTTCCAAATGTTGATTTGAGAAAATTGTCAGCAAGGGGTGATGTAGATTATTCCAAGCTCGAACCATCAGAGAAATTTCGATCGTAATATATTTTTTACTTAGTAGGTAAAAGTCTAACAACTTCTCTCTGCAGAAGCAGATTCAAATTAATTACTTAACCAGGAAAGCGGTACACTACCCTGTCTAGGCAAGAGACGACATTTTTAGGAAGATGTTTTATGTGCTAATTTACTTTAGTACCCTGACGTACTGACAAATACGTGCTATTTTCGTCTTGTTCTATCAAATCGAAATTTGAGTTATAAAAGTTATGAAAAAGATAAATAAGATAGGGTTAGAGTTTATCTTCTGTCTTCTTGTATGTGTTCAATAACCAAATTCATTCAAAGATGACCATTCTTAAAACAGAGTAACAAAACTTGTTCTTAAAGAAATATATTCTTTATTCCCAGCATGTGGCGAGGAAGACGACCTACGGAAAGCGACCCATTCACTAGTTCGGTTGGCAGACAATCTGAAATGTCGAAGTTTTTCATGGGATAAAGAAAAAAACAGTTGCAAATTTATATATACAGGCACTTGAACAGGACAATATTCTAAACCTAAGATTGGTCTGTTTTAATGGGCAAAGAGGGAATTTGGGTGCGGTTTATAGAGATTAAAAAAAAAACTGGTAAAAAATTAATTGAGAAAACTAAATGTATTTTTCATTCTTAATTTCGTACTAATCCAAAACAATCGTAATTACCTTGACTTCTGAACTGTAAAGAAAGGACAATCTTTCAAGATTTTTGAAATCTCTTAATTTGAGCACTAGGTTAAAAAAAACTCGAAAAAAACTTCTATTAAAGATACCTCTAGTCGTACGTCGTAAAATAGCAAACTATAATGAAATCTATAATGAAAATTATTTCATTAAAAGCGTTTTAGTCAGTACGCCCTGATTAGTGTTCAGGAATAATTTGGAAAAAAGTTTAATAGAGAATTGAAATTTAATGAATTCCTTTCAGTCTAACTTTTGAGTGACTGTTATATTTTCAGAAATACTTAGTTACTCAATTTCAGTTGGGTTGAAATAATTTTTTAGCTATAAACTTCATCTTTTCTTTAAAAGGTCACCAATGGATGTGGCATCCGTCCGTTCTATAATTGGAAACCATACAGGTTGATCCAAGTTGGCCAGAACACCTTTTAATAGCACTTTCGATTTGAATGTGAATCTGACGCTAAGTTCATTTTGGTCAAAAAGTGAAACGTTTTTGGGTCACTGGCCTTGGCCTAAAATTACATTGGCTTTCTAGCAAATTGGTGGACTCTCGTACATTATTTTGTTGATTAGAAAGTTCAATTGGGATGGTTTCTGGCATTGATTGATATAATCGCTGGAATGAGTTGACTCCAATTTCTGTTTGGGCAATCAATTGGTCCGTCTCTTTGACTTTGAAAACGTTTAAGAAGATCCAGACAGTGTGGTGGCATGTTTTTCTGGACGCGGTTTGAGATTGGGAGCAATCACAAGAAATCTCATCGAAATCGATGTTTTGTAATATGTGAAGTTGCTTAACACCGAACACAAGATTTGATTCTGTTTTTGTCATTCAAACCAAGTGCAATTTTTGGCTTAACATTTTTGTTCTGTTCAAAATGTCTTGGAAACACCTGATTAAAATATCAGGAAAATTATTTCTTTGTTTGAACCAAAAGAAAAAAGAGTGGCGTTGACTTCCTGAACAGTGGGAGTTTGGATTATTTCTGGAGAAACCAGTAATTAACCTTCGAATTTCGCGCTGCACGCTGCTTAACCTTAAAGCCAACACACACAACATAACATCAACACATACGCTCACAAATAAACCCCCGCCCTGTGCTGTGCCGTGCTGCTTTTTAAACTCCGCATGCGCACGCATTACTTTATATTGATAAGCACTATTCACTACCGTGACTCAGAAAACTAGACGTTTAATGGTCTAAAAAAGTATTTCTTTACAATCAGAATATACCGTATTTCTGCAAAATAAAGACAATAATCAAACTGTAAAAATGCGAAATTCATGTAATTAAATAATTATGAAAACAAAAGTTCATTTCAACTCTCGGTTTTAATTTGCAACTCGCGATTTTAATTTATAACTCGCAATTTTAATTTTCAACTCGCGATTTTAATTTGCAACTCGCACTTTTTTTTATTTAAATCTCTTTTATCACCATTAGATTTGGTATAATACTTACATCCAAAAAAATTTACAACTAAATAAAAACTATGTTTAAAACAAAATGTACATGTTCTCGTTTTTATTTGAAAAGAAATGCATAAATAACGACACCCGATGTTAAAAAATACCCTGGGTCACTTCGTTATGGAGGAGAGACCGCGATATTATCAGGGCCTACCAGAGATAAAGAAGCGGCCTTGTCTCTAAACGACCTAAAGTGAACCCCATAAAGATATGAAACTCTATAGACTAAGAATGGATCAGATGCCCATAATGGATACGAACTGTGAATCGAAAAAAATAGGAACAAAACTACAAGGATGGCTACCCCTATGTGCATAGAATATGTAATATAGTAATATATGTAATATGTAATATACTTTTGATTTTTCAACTCCCGATTTTGATATCTTAACGTGAAATTTTCAACTCGCAACTTGCATATTTGATAGCAACTCGCAGGACAAGCTGGCAACTCGCATATTATCAATTCACAGCACATTGTTTGCACCTCCTTGGAAACAAAAGTCACATATCTCATTAATCACTCTCAATAACTCTGCGTGATGGATTTTGGTGCGGCTAGTTCGAAACACGGGTCACAGGTTACGGAGAACGGGTCACGGGAAACGGGTCATAAAAATTACAGACCGGAAAAAAATAAACCGATATCATGACGTATAATTCATACAAAAGACGTACATATAATAGTACTAGTATAGTGAAACAATTATATACGAATAGTATTATCATAAACATTTTTAAAAATTATGTCACCCAACAATATTTGAGCTATCTGTTTCTCGTCATTAATGATCTTTTCTTTCTCTACTAAAGTATAACTCTTATTGTTTGAACCTTTATTTGAAGGTTTGCAAAGTAGTCTTTCTTAATCCTCCTCAATAGTGATAAGGAAAAAAATTTTCGGCTCCTGTATTTTGTTTTGTTTTCTTGTGTTTTATTCTTATAGTAAAATTTCTTGAGTTTGGATCTTACCATGATGGCTTTTCTCATATCTCTCTCTCATATTATAAAATGCATATTGTTACCTCTAACCGTTTTATATTTGAAAGGAGCTTGTTTGTCTAGTTCTTCTATGATACATTTTATTTTTGATTCAAAATCACTGTTATCACTATTGATGATCAGATCGATCAGATCTAGTTTCATGCGAAAAGTATCACTGTCCTGTCCTGTACGATCGGTATCTGATTGTTTTCGGTGGCAATTTCTCAAAGTTTTCATTTAGGATTATTAGAGTCATCTTGTGAAAGTCCGATATTCAAGTGGTAATGGTGTAAGCAGTTTTTTGAAAGTGATTTGGCTTATTTATAAGCATATGGTCAATGCAAGTTGGCCTATCAGGATTTTTGAAACAGGTTGGTGAGTTAAACATAGCTTTGAGATTCAACCCCTCGCAATTTCGCAATTCAAGTCTCCTAGAACCAGAATGTTATTATAATCGATATCTATCGCATCTATGCTAATTTGCAGCTTTTCTAGGTGCTCGTTGATGTTATTTAAATGTGGGTTATAGGAACAACATCAGCTATTTTTGTTTATTAATTGTTACCTTAACAAACATGCCTTCATACGTATTTTCAGATCTTATTAACTTAGATGGTAATCCGATTCTTACATAAAGCAAAAGGCCGCCACCTCCATCGTTTTTAGGTCTATCCAAACGATGCGGTTCCTCAAAACCTTCTACTATTTTACGTCTTGATTCGCGAAAGTTTAAGGTCGCGAAAAATATTTTTCCGTTAAATTCGCGAAAGTAAATGTCGTGAATTTCGCGATTTTTCGTCCTCGCGAAAGTTTCTGCTCGCGAAAGTTTCTGCTCGCGAAAGTTTGTACGCCTAAAGTATTTCAAACTGATTAGTTGTGAAATTATCGTTCAATTTAGTTTCAGAAACCAAACGTATATCTAGATTTCCTGATACTATTGCTGATAAATTTTAAATTTTATTCCTTATTGAGTTGAAATTTAGTTGACCAAATAAGTATTTTCCTACAGTTTTGCTTACGAAGATCTTTAAGTTTTTCAAGTTCAAACTCTCTATTAAGCATTGGAAAATCTACACCATACCTGTGCATGTTGTCTTCTTGCTGTTCCTGTCCGTCTCGTTGTTCGTGTCCCTCTTGTTGTTCATGTTCGTCTTGTTGGTGAATCAATGTGATGTCGAAGTTCGTGCTTGCTTTTTCATTGGTTTGTGGTTTCATTTGTCAGTTTTTGGTGATGTTTTGTGTTTGGGTAATGTATCGTCTATTTTTGTTGTTTCTTTATTTTTATCTAATTGTTTGTTTGCAGCAACAGATATTACTGACGTTGGCTTTTTGGAAACTTCTTGATGTAGTATCCGTTTTTTGAATCATCTCGGACTCTATGTACTACTGCAGATGAATCGGAGTTGAGATTTTTTGCTTTTTCCGTCCACTCTTTAAGGACAGACCTTTCTGTTTTTGTAAGGTCTTCCGTTATGCTGATTCCTTTATATTCCTCGTTATTTTTCAGTGCGGATAGATTGCGCAGAAAAGTCATCTTCTCTTTTTCTGTACAAAGCACAACTTTAATTGGTCGTTTTTTATCGGTGGCTTGAGTACCGATTCTTGAGATGGCCCTCGTGTTCGGTTTTGGTATTTTGATTGTTTCAATTAGGGTATCAACAAAGGTTTTGTCTGTGATTTCTGTTTGATAGTTATTTGTCGTTCTTTTAACATGCTATGGAAACGTTAGATGAACAGTCTCAGAACGTTGTGATTAAATTATACTGGATCACTTTTTCCTAGTGTCTTTTTAGTGTTGGCGGCTGAGCAATTTTAAGTACCGTACAAGATCATAAAATCCAAAACAATTGAATCAATCAAACAGCAAATCCTGGGTAATGGGCTATTCCAGAAAATGTCCGTACATGGGGGGTTGAGGATATATTATTTTTGGGACTACACTTCCTGGACAAATGAACAATTTACCCCCTGGACATTGCTTTTTTTACCCCTGGACAAAGAAAATCGACCCCCTGGACAGCACCATTTACCCTCTGGTTGGACATGCTTAAAATCTAATCCCCTGGACAGAGGCATTTACCCCCCTGAACAATACATCCTCAACCCCTCAACTCTCCTTTTCCGTCATTAAACCCTCATGACCCTCAGATATAATGGATCTGATGGCCCTGAAAATTTAGTTATGCCTTTGAAAACTTGTCTTTTTACTCCTAGAAGTATATTGCTTTTACCCCCTGGACATCTTAATTTTACCCCCTGGACATTCCAATTTCACTCCCTGGACATCTCACATTCACCCCTGAAGTTTCTGCCTCTTCTGCCTAGATACCCACGGACATCCCATTTATACCTGAGATTTCGAACTTTGTGCCAAAAACTTTTAGAATAAAAGAGTGCAGGCTTTATTCATATCGGAGTAAAAATTTAATGAGAATATAATATCCAAATATTGTTAAAGGATCTGAGCATAAATTAACTCCAATTTCTCTAAACGGAAGTATTCGATATAAACCAAGATCTGCAGAGGCGTTTGTCTACGTTTTCGGATGAAAATCTCGATTTAAAGTGCTCTGATTGGCTTTATCTAAATCAAAATACATTCTTACAATTTAGGTATTGTTTCTTCCTAACCATTTACATTGTCTCCATTTAACCATTCAAAAGATTTCAAATCAATCGAAACCAAAATATTACTTTGTTGTTTAATTTCCATTGTATTTTGTAATTAAAATTTTTGTTTATCTATGAAGAAGAATAAATATTTTTCATTGAATATGATGTTATAATGCCACGAGCACAAAATTGAGGTTATTTTCACTAAAATGTCTTTTGATAACCTTTTGAATTTCTATCTATCTTAAATTACTACATAGACGGGCCAAAATAAAGACGGTAGTTTTGAAAGTTTCCCGAATTAATTAGATCTAGTACTTGTTCGTCTATATTACTCGACTGAAAGGAACGAAACATAAATGATATTATTTTCTAATTCGTACCTCTAACGAAAATAACATATTTATTTCAAGGCCAATCTTATATTTTATAAAAACATCCTAGAAACTTTTTACAAATATTAAGTATAACAATAGATCTAGTGATAAGCTGTAAAGAACTCACTGTAAAAATATGCCTAATTACACATAAACGGTTCAGTAGCTAATGTGAAGTTTCTGAAAGATTCTCTGTTTTTAAAAAGATTTTGAATTCCCCAAAGCAATTAGTAAGGTTTAAAAACGTTCACAAAAGCTGTTCCTTAAAGACAAGTAGTTAAAAGATATTTGGAGGTTGAAAACGTAGAATTCCCTTGAGGTCTCGTTATTGCCATATTCTCTTGAGTGTTGAGATAAATTTTTAACAAAAAAAGAACTGAGTAAGTTTGTTCTTATCTACACTTTAGTCTTATTTACACAATGACGGGTTGTAAAAATCGAGTGTGCATAATAACATGTTGATAGTACAAAGGACGCTCGCAATTCTAAAAAATATCAGAACTTTCCTAGATTGGGTAGCTTTTATATCATTCGGAGTCACGTTTCTCGCTAAAAATATATATCATGCAATGTTCAAGTCCACCCAATACTATAAAAGATTTTAACAAAGAGTTTCTCAACACCTGCATCAATAAACAAACATTCAATAGATAAAAGTTGATCATTGAGATTTCCTTAAACCAAGGTAATTTCATATTCAATGAGGCGAAACCGAGTTAAATGTTTACCATCGAGAATTGAATACTTTAGAGGAAGAAACTTAAGAAACTTTCGCGAAATTTTTACATTGCGGGAATTAACTTTCACGAATGAAGCTATATATCCATTATCTTTTCATTCTTAGGCAAAGTTCTATGTTCTTTTTCATAAAAGATAAGATTACATATTGTTGCAGTGGTTTATGAAACATGAATTATATATTATTATGAAACAATCCAAAATATATGAAAGCTTTTTTCAGTGATATTCGCATTTTCTTTCGCGAGGAAAAACTGTTGCGAATCAGAATATTTCGCGGATTTAACTTTCGAGAATTTGCCCAAAAAAAGTTTCTTTCCCTAAAGTATTTGTTGTTTTTCTACACGCCTGAATGAAAGAAAGAAAGTTAAATTTTTCAAATAGGTTGAATGGGTGACGCGTAAAACATAAAACGAAATCGGTAATAGCTTTTGTTTAACCTTTTTTGCAGGGTGACTTCTATAGACATCAAGTAGTCTGGTTTTTCGAAAAAACTCATAATTATTTCGTCCATTTCGATGTTCGAGGACTGAACATATGCATAAAACCAACCAACACCCAATGACGCTTTTTCATCCGTTATCTTTACTTTGACTATCGAACCAACTTCAAAAAACAGTTCAAAAGAATTTTTTAGGCTATTTCTGGAGGGCTGTTCATCTGATTCATGCTCGCATAAATTTTGGTTGCTAGGATTTTGTAGAAATAATTTGAGGTCGTAAAACAGGTTTGGGAGGTCACTCATCGATTGGACATGATTTGGGAGGCTGATAGTACTGCGAGCATCGGTGTAGCTGTTAAACTTCCGTAGTCGGTTAACTTGTCTGACAATCCCAATTTATTGCTGTTCTCGTATACACTCTTCTGCTATCCCGATCGTCTTTTTCATATCCTTTCTTTCACATTCATTTCTCAATAAAAACACTTTAAGCATTAATTCATTTTTGTTTCCCAGTGAGTTTATACCCTCACTGTTCAGTAAATGCTTAAGTTGAAAGATAGAAAGCTTTCTTAACGGTGCAAGTGACTTAGACACGTTGCTCAAAGAGGGTGCAACATCAATGACTGGCGCTGGTTCGTCTGTCAGCCTTCTCACGAGCTCGTACTTCACTCCGTCTGTTGTTAGGGATTTCTTTTTGCAAAGTGTTTTGAGCTCTTCTACATTCTTCTTGTAAAGTGGATGTTTTCTCCATGCATCTCGGTTCTTGCTATCTTCAATCTCTTTTTCCATCTTTCCTCTCAAGATTTCAAACTTTTTTACGACATGTAATGGCAACCACGTTAACAGAGCCAAACTTTGGAGGAAGAGTTCTGGTGGACTAATGGACAGTTGAAAACAGTTTTGGAATATCCTACTGGGTAGATATATTGCTGGATCCTTTTGTAGGAATTCTAGTCGATTCGTCAATTTCTGCGTTTGCTCAGTTGAGCAATAATGTAGCTCACCAGATGATTAAAACATCGAAGGTAGTCTGGTATTGGCTGTGGCCAGGCAGCGTTGACAAGGTGGTTAAATACTTGTCCTTCCATGCAGTGGTCCCACCGATGCTGTTTATCAGCTTATAGTCTTCGTAATAGAGACGTTCATCCTTCATCGGGGAGTTCCATACAGCCGCGATATCCCTTGTCAGCTCATTGAAACATGGTTTGTATGTCCAGAGACATTCTTCTTTCTGCTCTTCTGTTAAACAAAGAACTTTTTCTGTTTCCTCGTCATCAAAACAATTTTTGTCGCTTCCACGGTGACACACCATTGACCTTTTATTAAAGGTTGCGGTGCGAAGACAGCTAACGACTTCGGAGGCCATTGCTTCCATGTTCAACGATTTTATGGATGCTTTTGCTGGAAAATGGCCCATAACCTGATAGCACACATTTTCTGCAGAATGTACCTGCTACACAAAGTTGCGTTTGCTGTGATATTCAGCGAAAGAACGCTGCGAAATTTTATCAAATTGCAGGAAATGCATTATCCTTACGAGACACATCTGTGTAAGCTGAGAACTCGGGTCCTCACCATGACCATTGCAAGTTGATTCGGTTTCAAAGTGTGCCAAGTAAACAAAACTTACTGGTGTTCCTGTTCGAACCACTGTGTGTTGCGTGTTCCCATCCTGTTCCAAATCTTCAAATCTTTCTGGGTCCATGAATAAATGTGTCATTGGATAAACAGCATTTGTTCGGCTTTGGTTGAACGTATGGTCCTCATAGACAAGGCGCTTTATCCAAGATTTGCCTAGGTTCTGCACAGGTTGAATGTCACCTATTTAGAAAAAAATTTTATTGCAAAACTTGAATACAAATAGCCTGGATATCCAAGCTCAAAATTTAAGAAAAAACAAAATTTACCTCAACATACAAAGTTCTTAAATTATAGAGCTTGGTCTCCCTAGAGAATGAAAGTGAAAACCCATGTTTCCTAGCCAACCCAGGGCAGCAAAACAGAAATTAATAAAAAGTAGTCTTACAAGATCTAAAACTATTTAAAACATCGAAAGATTACACCAAAGTCCATAAAAAAGTTTTCATGCATTATCATGACCAACTATGTTTTCTTGGAAAATGAACTTGCCTCTGTTTTCTTCTTTTTCATGTTTTCATGTAACAGAAAGCCCTATCTTCACTAGCAACTGGAGGACTATGCTATTTTTGCTTTAGAATTGCTCAACGCCGTGTAGATTGGCCCTTACGGTTTTAGCGAAGTGAGCGCAAGCAAGCGGACTGCATTCTCTTAAAGAGAATGCAAATCGCTCTAGGGAGACCAGGCTGTAAACCAGAACATAAAATATCAAAAACTGTGAAATAGTTTACAGCCTGGATATCCAGGCTAGAATACAAATTAAATAAGTTTTGTATTGGATTAAAGAAATCCGCTCTGTAGGTCTGTTCAACTCGTTGCTTACAGGAACAGTTGTAAGTCTTGGCTCTTTAAAGCCACTCTTTGTTACACTTATTTCAATATTTTATTATTGATTACAGTTATTATTATTATTATCAAAACTTTTATTACCTGGAACAATGGTTTTTGCGTCCTTTGAATCTATAACCCTTTGGCTCTGATTCAGCGGTTTCAATCAAAAGATTAACTTTTTTTGTCGACCAATGAAGATTTTCGACGAATTTCGAAACACCACTTCTTGGAATCTTTCGAAGACTGATATTTGCATTTATTTGAATTTTGTTAGCATGATGTTGCTTTGCTTGGTGTGATTTTTCTCTGTAGGAATCTAAAGAAAAGAATTTTTGCTTCTTCAGTTGAGTGTAATACACACTCCTCACTCCCTTGGTGTCCGGCAAATTCCTGATTTCAAAAAGACCAAATACATCACAACGAGAGCTTTTCCGTCACTACAATTGAGATTAAAAATTATCTTATCCTAGTAAAAATAAATCATGGGTAAAAATAAATCATTATAAGAATGATTATAAGAATCCTTTGAGAATTAGTATACTGGTATAGTTTTTTTTGTCATTTTTAGTGTCCTTTGATTTAGGTTTTCTGAGATAGGTAATAAGTCTCTTTTATTTCAAATTCCACTTAAACTTGTACATTTTGCAGATAGTTTATTTTCATTACAACAAATCTTTTACTGATGACGGTACTCTGTCGAGGCCAAAACGTTTAAAATAAAATAAAATTCAAAATGAACCAGAAGCAGCTTCTGCTATTAAATATGTTACTCAAGATTAAAACATGGTGTGAAGCCGAAAACTTACTTGTATAGTTGTAACAAGAGCTTAACGATATTGTGAATTTTGGTGGTGAGGCTTTCAGTAACATTTCTCTTGCCTGTGGCATTGTGATGATGTTGTCTAATGATCGATACATAACTTCTGATGTTAATCTCGGGTGACTTTCGATTCCACCCCGAATACCACTGATACCTCCCTAAAAGTAAAGTTGAAATTTACGTTACGAATGTACTAAATCACATCAGAAGAATGTCACTCATATTCTGGTTTGACTTCTAAGATAAGTTTAATATGCCAAAGTATGACGATTTTGAGGTTACAATACGAACACTATCTAACAGTGATTGAGAAAAAAATCATCGTGTTACCAGCAATTTAGAGTGTAATCTTAAAACTAGGCACATTTTGATTAAATAAAGATTATATTCGAATGAATAAAGCGTGACATTTCTCTTCGTGTTTTTTAAAGGAAAGCTTGAAATTGAATAAAAGGAAGAAATCTAATTAGAAATTTTGCGGGAAAATGCTATCCTGTATTTTTAAAGGAAAATGTTATTGTGTATTTTTGAAGGAAATTGTTGTTTATTTTTGAAGGGAAATGCTATCTTATTTTTTTTCCATTAAGAAGCATGCGCGGTCGAATTGGCTCTATTGACTGGTTTCACAGGTTCTAGGACAATTGCCCCCGTGACAATTGCCCCCGGATAATTGCCCCCCGGATAATTGCCCCCCAGACAATTGCCCCCCGGACAATTGCCCCCAGACAATTCCCCCTCGGACAATTGCCCCCTAGATGTCAAAAGTCAAAAAAGATGTCAAAATTTATGGTGATCGAGTAACTCGATTTTAGCCTTAATGTTCTTATAAAAAACCTCATCTTTGAAATATCCTGAATTTTTTTGAAGACGTTTTTTTAAGTTTCATGAATGAATCAATGAATAAATAAATCGCGCCTCTATTCGTGCTCGCATGCTGCACATGTATGAAGAAAAAATTCAATTCTTTATTTATCAAAAACAGGGAAATCAAATCAAAACAATGGGCTTATTATAAAAAGCCTCTACAATGAGCCAAAATAAGATTAAAATGGGGTCTAAACTGCGAAGATGAAAATTTTGATAGGAATGAAGGCGTCACAAATAATTTTTCTTTTTTAATTACTTGCTTCTATGGAATTTTATTGTAGCCCATATTTTCCGAATGTCCAGGTGACCTCATTAGGAAAATTTTTCTTCAGAAGTGTTCATACGCATTTAAATGCCTATTGTTTTTATATAACACGATTTTCCAATGGTTTCTTCAGAAAAAGGTCTGTAGGGCGAGTTAAAATTCCATTCCTAGAAAGGGGTGTTTAAAAAGAAGTGAGAGACCAAACGAATTCAGCGATGAAAAGTTTTCTTTTATCTTATTATGCATAACAACAAGAATAATAGATGTATACTGGCTGCAAATAAAACTCGACTTTTTGTTATCATTTAATTGGCCCAGCGCTAGCGATAGGGCCTTTCATTTGCAACTCTGTCCGTCCTTCCGTCCTTCCTTCCGTGTGTCTGTCTGTCCTTTTTTAGAGAACCGGCGCTTAATACCAGTACCACACTTTTTGCCATCTGGACAGGGAAAAGCTTGCTAAAGTCGGGTACTGGCTAAAAAAGATATATTTTCTGATTTCGCGCTCCTTAAACAACAAATGTTTTCAAACAAAACAAGATGGCGGTCGAAGCGAGGAAATTTATTCGTGTTGATTCATACTTTCTTGAACATTTTTTTTGCTTTAGAGACTTTCAAACCAAAGAAACCTTCTAGTGATTTTTCTTTGTAAACCTTTTTCAACATTCTGTCATATCTTATAGTTTTTGCTCAAGTTTTCATAAAGCTGAAAATTCTACCTTAAATCACTGTCATTTTAAGTTTCTTGTTTTCAAAAAGACTTTATTTTTAGGAAATAATGGCTTCTAATATAGAAATAAATAAACTGAAATGTGTAAATTTAAACAAGACACAATGTTGCTTCTGGATCTGTCGCTGTTAAACAACGGTCAGTACAGTGACAGTGGGACGTGGCATGATTTTCAAACTCGACAACGTACTCGACACAGAATTATTTCAAGTAAACTGATTCTGGAATTTGTTAATGGACACTAAAATGGAGTTAATGTGTAAATTGGAACAAGATTGGAACTTTTTCCATGATGCTACGTGTGAAAATGGTTATTTCTGGATCTGTCTCGTTTAACGATTGGTGGCTTGATTTTTCAAACACGACACAGAATTATTTCAAATATATACTGATTTAAAATGGAATATGGCAATGGAGACTAAAATGCAGCTCATGTGTAAATTTGAACAAGATTGGAACTTTTTCCATGATGCTACGTGTGAAAATGGTTGTTTCTAGATCTGTCTCGTTTAACGAATTGGTGGTTTGATTTTTTAAACTCGCAACACGGAATTATTTCAAATACCGATTATTAATGGATTATGGCAATGGAGACTAAAATGCAGCTCATGTGTAAATTTGAACAAGATAGGAACTTTTTCCATGATGCTACGTTTCCCTGTTCTAAGAAATGAAGAAAGGGAGAATTATCCTTGTTGACTTATTTTTCATTGTGTTTTGTTCGACGCAGTAAAATTTTAAATCTTTTGGCCATCCCTTTCCTGGGGGAAATTTGAAATCTTGTTAAACATTTTTTGGAATTTTTAGAAATTCCGAAATTCGCGAAAATCGCGCGCAAAAATTTCACTTTTGCTGGGCCTTCACGCCCAACGGGCTTCTTGTTTCTCATTAAAATTGTCTTGTATTTACTTACCCCATTTTTCCTACAAAATCTAAATGATTTTGACTCATCTTGGCATTATTTTAATTTAGTTGGGAAACAATGATATAAAAAAGACGTCCTTCAGAAAGAGAAAAAGCCATACCCAAAAGCAAAATTCGAATTTTTGTAATCCTTTACGATTCACCAAAAACTGTCAATGTAATAAAACTCGACGAAATATTCAAAATGTCGATTCAACACAAGAACAAAAAATGATATGATATACTGTAAATGAATTAGAGTCCTTTCCTTAGGTAATGTTCTTTGTTTATGAAGAGTTAATTTCCAATATTATAAGCTATACCAAGTAGTCGAATTGATTACGGTTGGCAGAATCTTACACGATGTCAATGATTCTACGGTTGACGTCTTGATAACGTCGACGTCCAGCTGGGGCTGGATGTCCTGCAGCCTCCTGGATCATCCCAGCTCTGTTCAAATCAGCTTCTTTCTGCAACTTCGTAAGGAATTTCCAAAACGTAAGATGGTGACCCATGCAGAGTGATTGGAAATGATGATGCCAACCCTCAATGTTGTTTTTCGTTCTTGGCAATTCGTTTTGAGCTCGTTGGTGCATGTTCCAGAGGTTCAGGTTGAACATTGGGGCTGCTGTATGGCGATATCTTCTTGGATGACCAATGTAGGTTTCTTCGAAATGTTCCAGAACTTCGTCCAAATCGTTTTGGAAGTGTTGTCTTATTTCATTGCAAAGATTTCCAAAAGTGACAATCACATTTGCTGGCGGTACGAAAGCAAGAGCCATGATCATTTTGATGTACAATGCAAGAAAGGGCTCATTATTGTACCGTGCTTGAAGACGGACAGCTTGAACCTTTTTCCTTATATTGACACAAAGATGAAAGAAACAACCATTAACGTCGAGACCTGGAAACAAGTTACTTGCAGCATTGATGGCTCCGATTTCAAAATCAAACATCATTGAGGTAGGAGCATTATTGATGTGGTTAGAGAGCTCGTTAAATCATAGAGGTATAAAGAAAGACAGGAGATGAATTTGTCGGTAATTGGTCCTTAAAGTCTTTTGATTTCTTTTATGTAATAAATCAAAAGAAATTCTAGGCTCGCCCGATGAAATACGACTTTTTAGTAGAACTCAAGTTTACTCTGAACATTCTTACTATCAGCATCGAAGATTTCTAGCCTTTTAATATACGAGAGTAAAATAAAATTTAGCTCCACGAAATAAGTTTGCGTTTAATTTTGTCATCCATTAAATTTTGTTTTGAAAAGATATTTTCTCCAGCCAGAAAATAAAAAGTTATGTATAAGCACACACAGTTTCAGACCCAATTTGTAGACAAAAAGTCGCTGGAGAATTTTGGAGGAAAGTATTAAGCAATAGAGTTCACCTTGAAGAGAATGTTGATCGAAAAATCTTGTCATTTGACGAAGGATTGCAAAGTTTACAGGCCTTTTTCTAATCCAAATATTTTCTTACACCAATGTCAGAAACAATGAATCTCGTCTCATCTTATTTCCAACACTTAAGTTAGCCAATAAGATTTCACATATCAACAAAAGAGCTCATTAAAAATGCACGATATATGAGATTATGAGCATGCATACCTCGTAATTTTTTTAATCGTAGAGCGAGCATGGTTACAATAGCATACTTCTCCTGTTTCTTTATACATCCATGGTTAAATAGTCGCTGGTATGTAATCCCTGTTTTGTTCGGCAATAAAGCAAATACACATGGAATGACTCTTCCATTGCTCAATGCATGGATACTGTAAAGTTGAAAGAATATTTCCGGACAGACTTTGAAAGTACCATCGCCAAACCAATGATCGGACGTATTCAATCGGGCTAGGGCTTCATCAGCAGCAAACATAATTATACGATTGACATCGCCGACTCCGGTGTCATTCAGTAAAAATCGTTGGCCATTCGTCGTCAAGGTATAAGTATTGGAATATTTGCCCTGGCCAAAGGGATTGGTGGATGATCACCTTCTCCCTCACGTCTGATGTTTCGTTTAAGGTTATCCAACCTGGGAAGATTTGCGGCGGCAGCGGGAGCTGCATGTCCAATCTGATCAGCTAATACTAATGCTGTTGGCAAGTTTGTGTTAGCAGCCGTTTCCTTGATCTGACTCTTAATTTTGGTGGTTTCAATCTTGGTTTGAGACCGTTCATGCCAATGTTCGTTTAGATGACCAACAAAATTATCTCCAAGATCCACTTTAATCTTAGCCTTACATTGTCCTTTTCTCCGTAGTTCACATTCAAATGATCGGATATTGTTTGCCAGATGTTTTTGAAAAACATAAATGAATCCATCATGAATAATTTTCTGTCTTCTTTTTTCCGAACTGACTGTTTCCACTCCTGCTGCAGCCATGGCTCAAATAAGAATTTTCAAAATTCATCTCTTTTGTAGAAGCAAAAAATACATAAATATTATATTGTCTTTGTCTGCATACAATACAGAAGAAATAATTTTTCCTTTTTTATCATCTTCATTCGCTCACAGATTTTTAAAAACCCAGTTTTTATTCTATTCATTATCAAGACTTTTTTTTTTAAGGGGGGGGGGGGCAATTGTCCGGGGGGCAATTGTCCGGGGGGTAATTGTCCTGGGGGGAATTGTCCGGGGGGAATTGTCCTAGGGGGAATTGTCCCGGGGGCAATTGTCTGGGGCGCAATTGTCACGGGGGGCAATTGTCCTGTCACGTTCTCACATGATGTAATAATAAATATAAATAACGTGGAAAATCTGTTGATGTGATGATGTTGATCGCGCCTGAAAAAGAGAAGTAAAGCAATTTCTAAATTGTGGCAAATTCCGATCCCCACAGGAAATTCGTTCAAATGTTAAATCATTCAAATTTATTAAATAAATTAAAACGTTAAAGAATCATAGTTACCTCAAATATCTGCTCAAGAACAGAGCCAAGTTCCGGGAATATGTCTGCTTTTAATTTTCTTCATTTTTGATTTTGGTTATCTCCTCCAGCATTAACGAATGAATCGATTTTGTTCGTCAGCTGTCATATCATTTCTCACAATCAAAGACGTATTCTTGACAGTTCTGTATGATTGAGCGTTAGAGCTAAGTTCTGTTTTTTATATTCAATAAAGAAGCAACGAACTTTGAACTTGTGATCTTAGCCAAACATCCTTTGATAATATCTTTGTCATGTTTTGTGCTTGCCATTTCGACTAGTGTTTTGAAGTCGCCTTTTAGGGATATTGATACTTTCTTTGTCAAAACATCACTAGGAATTGTTTTCACCGAATCCTGAAGTTTTTCTTTATTGAAATATGTACTAGGATCGAAAACAAAAGTTTTGTTATGTGTCATTAACTTATCAAGGTAGAAATATTGTTGTAGTAGCTGGCAGAATCGGTTAGCATTAAAATTTCTTTTTGAAGTATCTGTATCATCCCAGTATGCAACGAACAAGTCCTTTACACTCACCACGGGTCCATTGCTAATAAAGTATAAGATAAAGCGAGCAACCTTTTGTAAATCATCTTTTTTGCTTTGGTTTTTCTCATTGGATAGCTGGCAATGTATGTTTTCTAGGGCTTCTGTCGGGGTTACATGAACGACATTAGTAAAGTTTCCTTTTTTTCGATTCTTGTTTTTTGAGTAATTGACTCCACATTTCTTATAAAATTCTTTAGATAATGCTGGATATGCTAACTGAAATATCGGATGCTCTTCTGTCGCGATTGTACCTCCTATGTTGGAACACCAACTTTCGGATAAGCGATCAAACGGGGTAAAGCCACTGCCCAAAATCATTTGCTCTTTAAACCATGTTTCTGATAATTTCAAAATATCAAATCTGTTATCAGGAATCTCCATCTCCGATGACGATTTGATAGTTTCATTTTGATTGACGAAGGATGCAAATGGACTGAAATATAAATTAGATTGCATTATAAATCTACAACAACATAAGGAGAGTGTCATTAAATGAAAATTCTAGTTCAAATGAACGCATTTTAAAGTCCCATGGATGTTGGGAAGGTGGCTTAAAACACGATGAAATCAAAATTAAAGGGAAGAGTTCTCTTCAAAGTTTGACTCTATCCCTCTCGGGTGATGTATCTTTTAACCATATTTTAAAGAAAAATTTAAATTGTGGCAAAAATGATCAGAAAGGGCGTCATTCAAACTATATCATACCGGTGACTTGGGACGTCCGAGACGGCTCTGCATTTAGATTTTTTCTCGTTTCGCTCGCTTTACATTTGCCATTGTCCTTGATGATTAGGAAAACTTTAATGTCAAGATAAGAGGAGTGAAATTATAGACATGACACGAGATTATTATTATTATCGACATAGATGTTTATAGGTCCCTTTTTACGAAGAAAGAGCTCTTGTTTTTACTGCCTTTCGAATGTATTTTTAATGTTGCTGTTTAGTTGTTCTAACAAACTTGCCTTGTGATTCTTATGTTTTATTTTATATTTGTTCTTTTCTATAACAGTTTTTGTTTGAAAGATTTTCTTTTGTTTTGAAAATAATTCGAATAATGTCTCAAATCAAAGAAGGTCGTTAATTACATTCGAAAACATAAAACAAAAGAAAAGAGAGAAAAAAAGAAAAGAAACATGATAGGCGGCCTCGGGCATGTCAGGGCAGAAATTATAATCAATCAATCAAAACAAACTTATCGAACAACTCAAAGTCATCTTTTAAAAGAACAAAAACATTGCTTGCGAAAACGAAAGTGACACACAAAAGACAAACATACATACAGACTACGGCTATTAATATATAGATAAAATTTATTAACAAAAATCACTGAAGTTTAAGTTGTCTCATTAATGCCAACCTCAAATGCTATTTCACCAAACCACTGGAGCGTAAGTTATTTAGGCCAAACTGCATGAAAAAGTTTAACGTGCGCATGTAAAGTTTAACGAGTAAGCAAACTTTTTTCAGGTTTTTCAAAAAGATTTACCGCACTGAAAAGACGTAAAAACACTCTAAAGTGAGGTAAATTATTTTGAAGACCAAAATAAAAAGTCAACCACGCTTGGATTCAACTTTACATATATGTACATTCATCTTTTTTGTATTTTGGCGGTTGTTTTACTAAGTTAAGAAGGACTTTCTCGAGTTACGACCATATGATGGTATTTAAAGCTCAAGAAGCCCTATAAACAATAAAGCTAGTTATCAATAAAATGATAGACAAAAATAAATTAAGAGTTTGAACAAAAATATCAAATGTACATTTGAAAACTTAAGCAAATTTCTTTAAAGATTCTGGAAAAAGAATTGAAATCATTGCTGAAGTGAACATCTCACTAAATTACAGTAGTTAGTATTCAATTTCAAAGACAATAAACAAAATTTGACATACAAAACACTTTTTCTAGTCAATGAATCAGCTCACCATCATCATAACCAGTCTGCCATTTTGTTTGTTTTGATTTGCACAAGTAATATTGTAATTCGTGTTATATCATACACTGTTTTGATTTGCATTTATAACACTCGCTTCAGCTTTTCAAAGCTAAATCAAAACTAAAATTGTAATATGTAATAATGATAATACCATATAACGTAATATGAAAATATATACTACCGTCCCGGAAAAAAACCGAACATTTACGGAAGAGACTAACTACGGAAATGCTTACGCGACAACAACAACAAAACAATTCGCAAAATTTTGAGATTCCAGTCCAATATCTATGCGTGAAACTATGAGAGCCTCCTCGTCGCTACGCTCCTGCGGGGGCAAAAACTAGCCGGTAGCCGGCGTCGCACGCCGGTATGTTGCTGAATGCACTAAAAGTCCTTTGGATGGTGAAAATGGCCAAAAACTAAAAGTACGATTTGTTTTTGTTTTATTCTCCTGTCAAGTCTACCTAGAGTTTATATAGGCCGCTTTGGGTAATGTCGTCGGACTGTCTTAAATGACAGTCAACCTGTCCCAAGCCAGGATAAAGACAGAGGGGCTCAGAGAAGATCGCGACCTTCACATTCAACATTTTTGAAGTCAAAACATTGCAATTTGTCGGGTCATTAGAATCTAGTTTCAAAAAGCACTCATTCTGATATCAAATCGAACAACTAAATTACATAAGTAACGCGTGTTCCTTTGTTTTGATGATTGGTTTGAAAATGCAATATTTTGTAAAGTCATCATTTTTGGAATTGCAATTCAGACATCAAAGGTATTATCGGTAGAAAATTTGTTGAATATTTTTACCAAATGGTTATAGATTACTGTACTTTGAACATTTTTCGTAATTTTTTGTTGTTGTTGTTTTTTTTGTGTCTGCAGAGCCTTAATTTCTCTGAAAACCTGAAAGTTACTCAATACCTTCTTGGAAAATATTCTTTGGCAAAAAATGACGAAATTTTATACCGACAAATTTCTACCGATAACGGCTAGTTCGAAACGCAGGTCACAGGTCACAGGTCGCAGGTCACAGGTCACAGATCAGTGATGAGAGGTTGACTCTAATCAATGTCATTGCAGAGGAAAATGTTTGGAAAACACAAAGAATTATCAAAACATAATTCTCAAGCAATTTCATCCATATAAAACCATTTCAAACATCAAAATATAACCATGTGCTTTTATCGATCTTTCGCAGTTTGCGCCGTGTATAAAGCAGACCAGAAAATATTTGAAACCATATTATACGTATAACAGGTATATTACATATTGTAATGTTTGTAATGTTATATGATGGTTACATATAATAAAACACATCGCTCTAAAACTACCTTCTCAGAGAACTCACGAGCTTCTGATTGGTGTAATTTTATATCCAGCCATATTGTTATCATCACATTCGGTATGCTAAATATTTTTGATGTTTTTCTCTTGTAAGACATGATATTTTGTGATTCTGTCAATATTTTTGTCAAAAATTGTCATTAAGTCATTAAAATAACAATTGAATGATTGGTTAGTTTCATCCTTCTAAAACCACTCTCTTAGGGACCTCACAAGCTTCTGATTGGTGCCGTTTTATATCCATTCACACTATCAACATCACATTCTGTATGATAAATATTTTTCGTGTTTTTGTCTTTTTTTGCATCAGATTTTATGATTTTGTTATTATTTTTGTAAGTAAGTGTCACTATGTCAAAATAGGTTGTTATTCTATTCAATTGTCATTTTATAATATCTAAATAGCATGTATTACTTTTTTGTAATTTAATGCGCTATGTTATGATCTTTTTTTTTCCGGTCTGCACTTTGTTGACCTGTGACCTGTTGACCTGTGACCTGTGACCTGCGTTTCGAACTAGCCGTACCGATAAGGTATTCTGGATTCAAACACAGTACGAAAATTGAGCAGTTTACGTTCTCGCCAAAATTAGATTATTGGGAATTTTCCCAAAATAAGCCCTAAAGTTTTCATCCAAATTGTTCTAAATGAGGCAAAATGTTACATACTTCGCCTGTCATTCGTCAAAATTAGTTCTCAAAGTTAATATTTAGACCATTCGCTTAATAAGTTCCTTTAAAGTGTATTCTCTGTAGCTCGCATCAATGATTGGGCAGGTTACATGTCAGAAAGATGAAATATTGTTATCAGTAAGTAATTAAATCTTCTATCTATATCAAAGTTTTAGCTGTAAGAATACATTTAAATAAAGAAAATAAAAATTCAAAATTTAAAAAATTACAAAATAAATACATTGTCTTGTTGATAATTTTCAGTTTTATTTAAGACTAAGAATAAAATTTTGATGAATAAAATTTCTTGAATAACACCTATAGGCCGGTGTTCACTTTCGTGCGGAGCGCGTCAAAGATTTTTTCTTAACCGTTTTTGCCTGAAGAAAAGATTACATAATAAAAAAGTTCCGCGCGAACAAAATAACCTCAATGATTCAATGTTCAATAGTTTTAGCCTTGGTCTTTATTGTGACCAGCTCTCTACAGAAGAAATGAGAACAGAAAAAGTGGATGCAATAATTGATTTTAAAAATCAGAAAACGGGAATGAAAGGGAATGAGTTAAATTGAGCGAAAAAAAATTGGGTAGGTGAGACAGGTGGGTAAATTACTCAATAAGAGAAGAGTAAGGCACGATACAGTAACGCAACGCTGTTGGTCATTTAAAAAGGGTATAAAAATTTTAAAATAAAAAATAGTCCAACAAATTCAAGAAAGGGATTCCTACGGTACAAACAATCGAACAAAACGCAACAGACAACAAACAACCAAAGAAACGAGTAACGATAACGACTTTATTTTCTGTCCTTAATCTTCATGTACGGCGAATACCTTGAAGACGACGAAGAGGGTGCCGATCAGGAGGATCGAGATTGTGATCGTGAATAGTATGCGCTCACTAAAGGAGAAAGATTGAATACAATTTTATTGTTGTTTATATGATCAGAAGATACTGTAAAAGCTAATGAAAAGTAAATGCCAGCAAGAAATGGGTTTTTTGTTTGAACTATTTCATCAATTTGTCCAGTAGAATCAGCTCAAAAAAGCCTGAAAAAAATAGTATATGTGGCTGAAATTTGGCACAGAAGCCCATTAGGGTGTCATGTCACAAAAGGTGTCACGAGTCACACAGGGAAACAAAATTATGAAAATCTCATTACCACTCTCCATTCTTTTCTGGGATTTATTAATTCTTTCAAATTTTCCCTGGATTTTGCTACAATGCCAAGTATCAATCGTGCTGTAATAAGAAAACAAAAATAGTCTTAAAAAGAAAATAATAGGGCAGTAAATTTATGGCGTAAATAAGGTGTTGTGTACCAAAGTCCTTTACTTTGGGTTTTTTAATGTTATAAAATTTGCCAAGAATTGTAAAGTGAACTAAAGTACAATAGAGATTCAAGAAGCTTGTGTGCCAAAATGAATCAAGGTGACAAAGATCAAATCCAAAATAACAGAATGCAAATGTCTTACTTACTGGGGTCATCAATTTCGTTAATGACCGGACCACCGTCAGTTTGGGTCGAGGAGCACTTCAATATAGGGGCCAGTTTTGCAGTTTGAGTCTCTTGATCTTTCATGAAAAATCTTGTTTCGGTGGTTGTAAAAACATTTTCCATTTTTGTTTTATGAAAAAGTGCTGAATTATTACTAAAAAAAGAAAATAATAGGTAAAACAAAGCTGTACCAGACGAATCAATATGTAGTAAGTGAACAAACAAATAAAATTCCAGTTAAGGTTTGAAAACTACCAGGGTTTAATCTCAGTTTTATGGCTTATGATACTTTGCGCAAAGTAACGGAATTCCGTTAAAAATTAAATCCTTCTTCTAACTGGACAAATCCTAGTAGATTTATTCCCAAATGACACATAGAAGTTTTCTTTTGCATAAATACACATTTTAAGTTCAAAATTCGTTTAAAAAATTGTGGAAAAGGTACACTTTATTAAAAACACATTTCATGCACTAAACTTCACTTTTCTTCAACACGGGGGTCCTAACGCACAAAAAAACGAGATTCGCTCTTTCGAGAGAAAGAAAATTCTCTTAAGTAAATTAATCTCATTGTTATATTATATAGCCATAGGTTGTATAGAAAACTTTGTGTATGATTTTCTTCTTTTCGTGCTTATAGTTGTAAATCAAATTGCACTTTTGAAAGCAAAACATTTTGATAAAGCTATCAATGATGCAGCGAATAACTAAGTACCACTTCGTTACCAATGTTTTATAGGCTTTGGAGATTTATAAAATTACTTATCCTATCCTATCAATAAAGAATTAGAGACATCTCGCATTTTTATTTTAAATAAAAAAGAAGATGAAGAAACACTTTGGAACCTTCATTGCCTTCATTCAGAACCTCATATTTTGCGAAATTCCGTCTTATATCAATAAATTTGAAGTCGTTTATTTCTTCATAGAATGAAACAGGGATGTGAGAGTAATGAACCTTCATTTAGAACTTGATATTTAGCGAAATTCCATCTTATATCAATAAATTTGAAGTCATTTTACTTCTTCATAGAATGGAACAGGGATGTGAGACTAATGAACCTTCATTTAGAACTTGATATTTAGCGAAATTCCGTCTTATATCAATAAATTTGAAGTCATTTTACTTCTTCATAGAATGAAACAGGGATGTGAGACTAATGAACCTTCATTTAGAACTTGATATTTAGCGAAATTCCGTCTTATATCAATAAACTTTGAAGTCATTTTATTTCTTCATAGAATGAAACAGGGATGTGAGACTAATGAACCTTCATTCAGAACTTGATATTTAGCGAAATTCCGTCTTATATCAATAAATTTTGAAGTCATTTTATTTCTTCATAGAAGGAAACAGTTGTAAACGAAGGTCTAACTTCTTTGTCTCATACAATGAAATAGCTAAAAGCTTGACTAATCTGTAACTTGAAAATTCATAGTTTTTTTCAATAAAATATTTTTTTTAAATCTTATAGGAGAAGTCTGGAATCTTAATCCATTGATTTTCTTATAAGAAAAATCTTTTTAAAATTGTTTAACAATTTTTGGAGATATAGATTACCCCCTGATTTAAGAAAATGAGAAAAGAGAAAAAGACGGAACGAAATTCCGTTACTTTGCGCAAAGTATCATAAGCCCAGTTTTATTGCAAATCATCATTAATTAAGCCCTGGGATAAGAAATCGCCATTGGTTGTGCAAATTGCAAAGTGATTGACACGAATTCAGTTTTTAAAAGTGCAAAAGTAAACAATGCAAAACGAAATTTCTTGATACTGCTTGTGGCACAGAATATTGTGGTTCAGTCGCAGATGAATTCCAAAAACAAACCATTGGAAGTGGTTTGTCTCCCATATGAAATGGGGATCTCATTGAAGGTTCTCCAAGCCAACTTGGGTAATGATGGACCTTGTTAACATGAATCTTGAGCAGTTTACGTTCTCGCCAAAATTAGATTATTGGGAATTTTCCCAAAATAAGCCCTAAAGTTTTCATCCAAATTGTTCTAAATGAGGCAAAATGTTACATACTTCGCCTGTCATTCGTCAAAATTAGTTCTCAAAGTTAAATATTTAGACCATTCGCTTAATAAGTTCCTTTAAAGTGTATTCTCTGTAGCTCGCATCAATGATTGGGCAGGTTACATGTCAGAAAGATGAAATATTGTTATCAGTAAGTAATTAAATCTTCTATCTATATCAAAGTTTTAGCTGTAAGAATACATTTAAATAAAGAAAATAAAAATTCAAAATTTAAAAAATTACAAAATAAATACATTGTCTTGTTGATAATTTTCAGTTTTATTTAAGACTAAGAATAAAATTTTGATGAATAAAATTTCTTGAATAACACCTATAGGCCGGTGTTCACTTTCGTGCGGAGCGCGTCAAAGATTTTTTCTTAACCGTTTTTGCCTGAAGAAAAGATTACATAATAAAAAAGTTCCGCGCGAACAAAATAACCTCAATGATTCAATGTTCAATAGTTTTAGCCTTGGTCTTTATTGTGACCAGCTCTCTACAGAAGAAATGAGAAGAAAAAGTGGATGCAATAATTGATTTTAAAAATCAGAAAACGGGAATGAAAGGGAATGAGTTAAATTGAGCGAAAAAAAATTGGGTAGGTGAGACAGGTGGGTAAATTACTCAATAAGAGAAGAGTAAGGCACGATACAGTAACGCAACGCTGTTGGTCATTTAAAAAGGGTATAAAAATTTTAAAATAAAAAATAGTCCAACAAATTCAAGAAAGGGATTCCTACGGTACAAACAATCGAACAAAACGCAACAGACAACAAACAACCAAAGAAACGAGTAACGATAACGACTTTATTTTCTGTCCTTAATCTTCATGTACGGCGAATACCTTGAAGACGACGAAGAGGGTGCCGATCAGGAGGATCGAGATTGTGATCGTGAATAGTATGCGCTCACTAAAGGAGAAAGATTGAATACAATTTTATTGTTGTTTATATGATCAGAAGATACTGTAAAAGCTAATGAAAAGTAAATGCCAGCAAGAAATGGGTTTTTTGTTTGAACTATTTCATCAATTTGTCCAGTAGAATCAGCTCAAAAAAGCCTGAAAAAAATAGTATATGTGGCTGAAATTTGGCACAGAAGCCCATTAGGGTGTCATGTCACAAAAGGTGTCACGAGTCACACAGGGAAACAAAATTATGAAAATCTCATTACCACTCTCCATTCTTTTCTGGGATTTATTAATTCTTTCAAATTTTCCCTGGATTTTGCTACAATGCCAAGTATCAATCGTGCTGTAATAAGAAAACAAAAATAGTCTTAAAAAGAAAATAATAGGGCAGTAAATTTATGGCGTAAATAAGGTGTTGTGTACCAAAGTCCTTTACTTTGGGTTTTTTAATGTTATAAAATTTGCCAAGAATTGTAAAGTGAACTAAAGTACAATAGAGATTCAAGAAGCTTGTGTGCCAAAATGAATCAAGGTGACAAAGATCAAATCCAAAATAACAGAATGCAAATGTCTTACTTACTGGGGTCATCAATTTCGTTAATGACCGGACCACCGTCAGTTTGGGTCGAGGAGCACTTCAATATAGGGGCCAGTTTTGCAGTTTGAGTCTCTTGATCTTTCATGAAAAATCTTGTTTCGGTGGTTGTAAAAACATTTTCCATTTTTGTTTTATGAAAAAGTGCTGAATTATTACTAAAAAAAGAAAATAATAGGTAAAACAAAGCTGTACCAGACGAATCAATATGTAGTAAGTGAACAAACAAATAAAATTCCAGTTAAGGTTTGAAAACTACCAGGGTTTAATCTCAGTTTTATTGCAAATCATCATTAATTAAGCCCTGGGATAAGAAATCGCCATTGGTTGTGCAAATTGCAAAGTGATTGACACGAATTCAGTTTTTAAAAGTGCAAAAGTAAACAATGCAAAACGAAATTTCTTGATACTGCTTGTGGCACAGAATATTGTGGTTCAGTCGCAGATGAATTCCAAAAACAAACCATTGGAAGTGGTTTGTCTCCCATATGAAATGGGGATCTCATTGAAGGTTCTCCAAGCCAACTTGGGTAATGATGGACCTTGTTAACATGAATCTTGAGCAGGTTGGTAAATGCAATTGCCACAAACAAACCATATTAAATGGTTAGTCTCCCATATAGAATGAGGGTCTCAATAGCAAGTAAGTTGTGTTGGTACAAACATTGACATCTTGATGACGGTGGCAAGTGATCCAATGTAGGGCAGTAACAAAGTAAACTTCACCCCTTATAAGAAGTGTTTAGCCGTGTATGTCAAAATTGTAATTTGCACAAACAATGACAATGTCTTATCAATACCTTGCCCAACCCTATCAAAAATAATGTGAAGATCAACGCAAATACTAATTTATATACAGAAACACAATCGGATTAAAGAAAGACACAACAAACGATTGAAATGAAAAAGTATTAGTCAATAAATAAAATTTTCTTTATCCCTGCAGTTATCAATCCTTTTACATCCTAAGTAGCTCATGAAAAATAGATAGAATAGAAAGAATCGGGCCAAGCTGGAGTTTTTACAAGTTCTTTGGTCGTTAAATGTTAAATGTTAAATGAGACAAACGATTTTATTACTTTTTCTAAAGAACGCCTCATCCCTATTGTTTAAAAATAACCAATCAGTTAAGCATCTTGTAAAAACTCCAAGGCATCCCAAAGAATCAAAGAATCTGAGGGTATACAACATTTTTTGTATAGGATTTGTCCCTTGAGTACCCTTGTTGGAATGAACTACAAATTTGAACTTTAACGCAGTTGAATGCACGTGTGCGAGAGAAGGCAACATACAGTTGTCCGGGTGAGAAACATGGTCGACGCAAAAATATGCCAACTTTTTCATAAGTTTGTCCCTGCCTTTTATTGATTGTAACAGCATAAGATAACCGTAATGGAAATCGGACCCTTTTCAGTTGAAATGGTAAATTTGTGTCATTGGGACAAAATGTGATCCTGGGGATCAAAGTTCTTTGGCCAGCAAAAAAAACAGTAAGAATTTCCGCATCAATGACATTGTCTTATAGATTACAAACCTTGAGACGCGTTCCGTTACAAAGACCATCTTTCAGGGACAAATTACGAAGTAACATTACCACAGAGCCCACTTTAAGATTTAACTTGTGTCTAGGCATTCCACTTGGGGTAATTGAGTCTAGAAACTCTTGAGGATAAAGGTCAACTTCCTCTTGTGTATCAGCAACCACTGAGTCAAAACTGAAATAAGTACAGACATCCCCTGTCTGACGTTGCAAAATTTTTTCATTAAGTTTTTTTCATTGAGTTAAAATTACCCGCTTTGTTAGGTCCTCACCATCTGCAAAATTTCTGGAATTTCGATGCACCCTAAATAGGGTTCATGAGCTTTCATTGGCAAAGCACCCTCACCCAATTGCAAAAGAAAGTTTGAAAATTCTTGCTCCCCAATACCTGTCCGCAAGTTTTCATTCAAATGAAATACTTGTGCAAGAGGCCAGATAGGACTTCCTTTCAAGCAACTTTCAACAACCTGGGCTGGACTTCCACTTTTTACAACCAGAAGGGTTTGTCGAAAGTCACCACCTAACAAAACAACTTTTCCAGCAAATGGTACGTTACTGTTACAAGTATCCCTCAACATTCTATCTACAGCTTCAAGAGCGTGTTGGGGGATCATCGATGCTTCGTCGAAGATAAAAATATCTTGACTCCTCAAAAATTCTGCATGGATACTATTGGGTTTCAGACTACATGTAGAACCATCGTTAACAGGTACTGGCAGCTTGAAAAAATTATGACACGTCTTCCCTCCATCAAGAAGTGTTGCAGCAATACCAGTCCAGGAGGAAGTGGAAACAGTAAACGATTGAGCTCTGGCCTCCTTTATAATGTAGTTGTAGGTGTATGTTTTTCTACAAACCCCCAGGACCATCAATAAAAAAAGCTTAGCAGAATTGTAATCGTTATTCGAAACAGCATCAATGACAGCATCAGCTATAGTGGTTTGAGCCTCATTCAAGGATGGTCTAATTTGGTCCTTCCACTCTATCAGCAGCAGCATTTGGTTGTTCCTGAACAATCTCTATATCAAAATCAGGCAGATTGAAATCTTGCAAAGTCTTTCCAAATTGATGGAGCATGCCTGCAATGTTAGATAAAGTCATTTGCTCAGCTTGAAATTCGCTATGGTGACGTAAGTAGTCTTGAATCATGTGTTCCCTAAAACTCTTCCAAAGCTCTGCCGGGTTATTTGGCTCACCATGAATGAGGATGGTGCAAAACATTCTTCGAATTTTGACTGGTGTGGCAACATGAACTACTTCATTCAAAGTCTCAACCCAGATATTGTCGTCAGCCAAAAGACCCCTTGCTAAACATGCCTCTCTGAAAGTTGGATAGATTTCCCCGTCAAAAGTCCTCAAGTATTCAAAGGATGTAGCACCTGGAACGTGTAACAACAAAACTCTCAGGAAATACCTTTCACCTTCACGTAACTTGCATTATACATCCGACTGATTACTGTCCCGTGGCATCGTTCTCTTACGTTCCACTTGTTACCATGTCTAGATTTGATAAAGACGTAGTCATAGGGAATGTCAGGATATAGAATTTGCGTGGCAGTAGGATCGTTTTGATTTAGCAAAAACCAAGCAGTCAACATAGTTTCATTAGTGCCAGCTCTCTCAGCAGCATTTTCTTCTTCACCTTGCCTAAAATTAACACGCTGAAAGTTGGATAGATGTACCGCCAATCTAATGACAGTATAACTCTGAGTACGCATAGGAAATGCAAATAAACGCCAACATGCTTCTGGAGCAGAACCTCATCGTGATCTATTCTCTCTGCAATCTCAATATGGGCTGTGTCGTGGCCTTTGTAGATATATTTGTAAAGATATTTAACAGCTTTGATGGATACACATGCTTCCAAGTTAATGTGTGCATTATATTTTTTGCACAAATAAGGAAAATATGGTACGACCCATCTATTATCAAGATCAAGATTCCTAACCCTAACAGTACGGCCATTGTCTGGTCTATGATAAGAAGGATAGCCATCCACATTCATAACTGTTTCATCGTTAAAAGATTTTGGAAAACCTTTTGAGCAACTACCATCAATCATACACGGGCTACGGTCATTCAAAGCACCACAGGGCGCATGAATCATGTTGGATTTGATGATTTCATAAAGTTCAGGTTCAGTTTCTGGATCTGGGAGCTGTGCACAAATCAAGCGGTCAATATCATCGGCATTTCTCAGTTTAAATTCGACTGCAAAATGAATCAAAATGTGTGCACGCTTTTGGAACTCAATCACATCAACACGGGTAACAACCATTCCAAGAATACCATTCTTCATTATTTCCTTTTTCATTGGTAATAACTTTATACGAAACACTCGGGTGAGTAAATCTGGCCTGTCGTGCGCCCTCTGATTGGGAAGTAAGTTTTCGGTTACCTCTCGCCATCTAGGATTACAAGTGAAAGTCAAGAAGGTATCTGGTTTACCATGCTTAGACACTACAACCATTGCATCCAAGTAAAGCTGGTGCATGGCTCTGGGAGACCCTGAAAAGGTTGAAGGCAAAACAATAACATGGCCTGCATTTAAGTTTCTCTGTTCTGCAGCATTTTCAAGATGGTCAACTAAATCTTGACAACATTCAGCTCTAAGTTGCTGCTGATTGTGACGAATGAAATTCAACCTTGAGCCTTCAACTTTTGTGTAAGCATCCATCAAAAATTGCTGAAACAGCCTACCTGACAAATGAAGTGCAGAGAACTCCCTTCGGATAGCTAAACGATAAACCTAATGTTCAAGTTGTGTCACGTTGCTCTTTCAGCTACGTGAGGTATATTCATATCCCAGCCCAGATCACCACTTGGAAAAAGTAGCGGATAAATAAATGGATCTACTACACTAGACGTTGATGGTATACTTTGCAAAGGATGATTTCTTGGATAAACAACAATATTCCTACCGGCTGGTGGAGCACCATCTTCTCCTGTGAAGATGGCAGCCACCTCTTCATGCAAAGGTGCATTGCTACGTCTTTGATCATGGCCCTCTCTCATTACCATGGATACACTAGAAACTGGTCGGTTTTCGGCTGCGGCACGATTTTGTTCCTCTCGTTCGACCTGTTTCATGTGCTTAAAAGAAGCAGCATAAGGATTTACCGTGTCAAGAACATTCTGGATGAGAGCCATAGTGGCCCTATTACAATCAACTGCAGATGGATTCTGCATTCCCAAATCTAAAGCATGCGCGGCTTCAATGATATACAATTGAACATATTGTGGTTGTTCTTCATAAGGAAAAAGAGTACCGTTCAACAAGAGCTTCAAAAACCTGTTTACAAATGAAAATTGTGAAGTATTTATGAAATCTTCAAACATTCACCACTGCCTTTCTTATTTAAAAGATCCTCCTAAAAACTTGACATTTTGTTTTGACAAAATTGGTGAGGAGTCACCTGCATTTTTTTGTAAGGATTGTTTGTTTTTTCAGGTCATTTCCAGATCGAGTTGAATGTTCTAGAAGAAAGGAATTTTCTTTTCCATTCAAAATGGCAGGCTGATCTGATAAAAAATCTTTGCTTTCAAGTTTTCTGTGTACTTTTTGTGATAGTGAGCTTAACTGTTAGGATAAAATGCTTTTTTGTTTAAAAATCAACCAGGATTTAAGTTAAATGTTATGGACACAAACTCACTTTTTTTTATTTTTCAATTTTTTAGAAATTCGCTTCCTGCCCTCTCCGGACTAATAAAGAAATCAAATGGGGAAGGAAAATCAAAGAAAGTGAATGTTGTCCAATTTTTGAAACCAAGGGAAACATGGACCCGTGATTTTGTTTGCCTTAATTGACCAATCAACTCCATCCCTCCATCATGCTGGCAAATGCAGAAACTTAATGATGTAGGTTTGGGGAGGGTGGGTGACTTCTACCATACTCTGGAAAATCACTACCCGTTACTTAAAACAGCTGATGGGACTTTTGAACTCCTGAAAGCTGAAAGTGGTTGCCCCAGTCGACCTTTAATATTGGTTACGATTCCAAAAGATGGCTATACCGTTCCATATTTAAAAAAATAATTCACAACGATCTGGTCCTGGAAGTATGAAAAATCGGGGAAACTTTGACTCATTTCTTTGCATAATTCGAGTTGTAGTCATCATATAAAGATAAAAATTTGCATAAATGTCACATTTAACGAAGAAAATACACCAAAATTATTATTTTCTGAAAATCCTTCTTAGTTCTTCTTAACCAGAGTACTTTCGTTTTCTCGGGATCCCTCTATCCCTAGAAATCCCCTCCTAGATCCCTCAAATCGGAATCACTATATTTCCTACTGGGTTTATGCTACAGGCACAAAATTTGCACTGGAGAAACTTATTATTAGTACAACAAGGATAAAACAAATAATTTTTATTGCTAACCAAAACATTTTACAAAAATTACATTTATGAGAATTTTGAATCCGATAACAGATCGCTGTGATTTTCCGCTTCAACATCTTACATTCGCCCAATGCAACATGAATTAACTGACTTGGATAACATTAGTAAGACTGTTAACATACGATCACAGGAATGTGTAAATCGAAGAAAGGTTGCGATGAACAAAACTCTGAAGATGAAATTCCAAAATTACCACCAAAAAAGAGAGAGAGGAATGGAATACTCATCAATTATGCTGACCTCAACTTTGATACATCCGATTCAGATGACAATGACCTTCCACAGAGCTCAGTTAAATTGTCTAATACTGCTAAGTGTCCTGTTTGTGCAAAAGAGCTTACTTTAAGCACTATTAATGCTCACTTAGATGGATGTCTCCTCGATGATACTCCTCTTAATGAACATAATTATTGCCAGCAGACATCTTCAGCCAGCTCAATTTCGTCAGTTTCAACAAGTACGATCTCATCAGCCTCAACTATCAGATCTTCGTCAGCAAATTGAGTCTGTAAAACATCACACTCCAAGTCAGATCTTTCAACAGACAACCTATTTCTGAAATGGTTGACACATGCATGTTTAATGTTGTCAATTATAAATTCCTTGTATGGGTATCCAACAAATTCAAGGGGACCAAGTTTCTTGAACTTCATAGCATCACCTGTAAGTAAGTAAACTTTATCTATACATGCTCAAACAATAAAATACAAGACGAGACGATATATCAACATTTCAGTGAAACAGGGGGGGGGTCGGTACTAAAAGGTTTTTGAGGATTTTTTGCATACCACCATCCCAATTTAGATAAGTGGTATTTTAGGGATATTTTGACAAATTTGGTTTTCTTGGAGTAAATTTTGTCTTCTCATGACTATTTTTCTCAAAAATACTGATTTTTGCACAAAAAGATACTTTGAACCAGTAGTACACTGTATGAGTTAAGCAAATATTTTAGACATTGGACTAAATGGAAAAATAATTCAATTCAGGAAATTTTCTTCAAAGAAAGAAATTTTGAAAAAAATTCAACAAGTGATACTTTGATGGACCTACCTGGATTATGCATTTAACACGTTTATAATTGATATCTACGTGACGTGACCATTAAACAATCATTCAGAACACAAATAGTGACGATCTATTAAAATTAGTCGTTTGTTTCTTATAAAAAAACGTTTAGAAACCAAAATTTCATGCTCTTGTTCTTTCATATTCAAGACTTCGTGAGCAAAAAAACATCTCCAAAAAATTGAGTAATTTGGCTAAGAACATTGATGTATGTTTATTAATAGTGATTCTTATTGATCAAGATGCTTTTTTTGAGCTGAAAAATTCATTTTTTACAAAAGTCTGCTTGAGCCATCTTTTATCTACTTTAATACAAAAAATCAGAAAAATACAATGTTCCAATATTTCACTAACTCCAAAAAACCCTTTTATGGCCGTTTTTTTAGCTGAAATTTACCCAAATTTTTTTTCTCCAAAAATCGGGCTCCGTCACATTCGAGGATTTATAGTTATGCATCTTTGTGCAAAAAATCGTAAAAAATGAAAGAGCCAATCAATCTAATACCTAAGCAATTGATAATGTGCTTATAAAAAATATCGAATTTGGCCAGTTTTTCTATAAAAACATGCCAAACAACCAAAATTGAGTAATTTGACTGAGAACATTGATGTATGCTTATTAATAGTGATTCTTATAGATAAACATGCGTTTTTTGAGCCAACAAATTTTTTTTGCAAAAATCTGCTTAAGCCATCTTTTACCTATGATGGTACCCTACTTATATGCAAAAAATTAGAAAAAATTAATGACCCAAGTTTTCACAAAGTCCAAAAAAACCGTTTTTTAGCCGTTTTTTTTTGGCCCAAATTTGCCCAAAAACATTTTTTTTCGAAAATCGGGTTCTGTCACATTCAAGGGTTTATAGTTATGCATCTTTGTGTAAAAAATCATAAAGAATGAAAGAGCCAATCTCAAGAAAAGCCAATGCCTAAGTAATTGATAATGTGCTTATAAAAAATATCGAATTTGGCCAGTTTTTCTATAAAAACACGCCAAGCATCCCAAATTTCCTGTCTAAACACACATATTCTTCAAAAGTAAGCCCTCGTGAGAAAAAAAAACATCTATCTCATAAAAAAATTGAGTAATTTGACTGAGAACATTGATGTATGCTTATTAATAGTGATTCTTATAGATAAACATGCGTTTTTTGAGCCAACAAATTTTTTTTTGCAAAAATCTGCTTAAGCCATCTTTTACCTACGATGGTACCTTTCTTTTATGCAAAAAGTTAGAAAAAATTAATGATCCAATTTTTCACAAAGTCCAAAAAACCCGTTTTTTAGTCGTTTTTTGGCCCAAATTTGCCCAAAAACATTTTTTTTCGAAAATCGGGTTCTGTCACATTCAAGGGTTTATAGTTATGCATCTTTGTGTAAAAAATCATATAGAATGAAAGAGCCAATCTCGAGAAAAGCCAATGCCTAAGTAATTGATAATGTGCTTATAAAAAATATCGAATTTGGCCAGTTTTTCTATAAAAACACGCCAAGCATCCCAAATTTCCTGTCTAAACACACATATTCTTCAAAAGTAAGCCCTCGTGAGAAAAAAAAACATCTATCTCATAAAAAAATTGAGTAATTTGACTGAGAACATTGATGTATGCTTATTAATAGTGATTCTTATAGATAAACATGCGTTTTTTGAGCCAACAAAATTTTTTTGCAAAAATCTGCTTAAGCCATCTTTTACCTACGATGGTACCTTTCTTTTATGCAAAAAATTAGAAAAAATTAATGATCCAATTTTTCACAAAGTCCAAAAAACCCGTTTTTTAGTCGTTTTTTGGCCCAAATTTGCCCAAAAACATTTTTTTTCGAAAATCGGGTTCTGTCACATTCAAGGGTTTATAGTTATGCATCTTTGTGTAAAAAATCATATAGAATGAAAGAGCCAATCTCGAGAAAAGCCAATACCTAAGTAATTGATAATGTGCTTATAAAAAAATATCGAATTTGGCCAGTTTTTCTATGAATACACGCCAGGCAACCCAAATTTCCTGTCTAAACACACATATTCTTCAAAAGTAAGCCCTCATGAGCAGGAAAAACATCTATCTCATAAAAAAATTGAGTAATTTGACTAAGAACATTGATGTATGCTTATTAATAGTGATTCTTATAGATAAACATGCGTTTTTTGAGCCAACAAAATTTTTTTGCAAAAATCTGCTTGAGCCATCTTATACCTATGATGGTACACTACTTTCGTGCAAAAAATCAGAAAAAATTAATGATCCAATTTTTCACAAAGTCCAAAAAGCCCGTTTTTTAGCCGTTTTTTGGCCCAAATTTGCCCCCAAAATTTTTTTTTGGAAAATCGGGTTCCGTCACATTTTGGGCATTGCCATTTTGCATCATTGTGCAAAAAATCAGAAAAAACTAATGAGCCAATCATGAGAAAAGCTGGTAACTAACGGACGGACGGACAGACGGACAAAGGTTAATTTATAGGACCTCCACCGGGGTAGGTCCAAAAACTGATAAAAACCACCCATTTTCAGCATATTTAGTACAAATGTACTAAAAGATTTGTCAAATTTTTGTCTAGATACCACCTTTTTGGTACCTTTTAAATGGAAGAAATTTTAGCGGGAAGAAAATTTGGCGGATTTAGCGGATTTACCTGAAATCCGCCAAATTAAGTTCCCGCCAAAATTTATTTTTTCCACTATCCGCAAAATTAAATGCAGGCCGAATTTAATTTATTCAATTAATCTTCCAAATAGTCGAACGTGCGCAACGCACTTGGCTCAACTTCAGTGGCTTCAAATTATTCATAGGCCCAACTGTAGACCCGCAGATATTCACCCAATGAACAAGTGTGCCAAATTTCAACCAAATTGACCATTTTGGAGTTTTTAGTCTGCTCAAAAGCTTTTAGCCTTGTTTTGGCAAAAAACTCGCCCCAGGCCCCAAAAATCAAAATTTTTGAAAAATGCAAAAAGCACCGCAGATATTCACCCAAGGAACAAGTGTGCCAAATTTCAGCCAAATCGAACAATTTTTGAAGTACTCCAGGCTGCCCCAAAGTTTTGGGACATACACACAGACACACATTCTCAGATTTTAGCTCAACTGAAGTTGAGAATTTGTGCTTTTTCGAGCCTAAAAACAAACTTTTAGCCTATTTAAACGATTTTAGGCCAGAAATATCCTGCCACCACCAAATTTATTTTTTCCAGCCATCTGCCAAATTAAATTCGGTCTGAAAAAACTTTTTCGGCCATCCGCCAAATTAAATTCCTGCCAAAATTTCTTCCTTTAAGGTATTTTAGCATCCCATGGTACTAAAAGGATTTTCAAGGTTTTTGGGTATCACCATATCACTAAACGTCATGATGTCTGAGATTTTAGTATCGACCCCCCCCCCCTGAGTGAAAAGCTAGGAGGCTGTGCTTTAAAGTTTAGCATTAGTCTCATAGGGCCTGAAATAAAGGAGTGATGACACCACCCTTTAAAATCAAAATTTTGAAAAAATGGAAAAAACACTCGGCCAGAGATTCGCCCCCAAGAATCATGCAGGATTTCAGCCAAAACGGACCATTTCTGAAGTCTCCAGGGTGCCAATCTTTAGCCTCGTCTTGGGGCAAAAACTGGTGACCACACCCTTAAAAAATCAAAATTTTGAAAGAATGGAGAAAGAAAAACACTCCCAGAGATACACCCAAAGATCAAGTGTGCAAAACTTCAGCTAAATTGGGCCATTTTTGAAGTCTCCAGGCTGCCCTAAAGTTTTGAGCAAGGGGACGGGACAGACACACACACGTAGACATTCTCAGATAAGTTGTCAGTTGAGAGTAAAAACAAGATGAGCAAAATAACAAAAAATATTGTCCAGATCTAAAGGATGAAAAATTCATCAGAAGACAGAAGCTGGTCTAATACCTGTGGCATGGCTGGCTAAGCGTTGGACAATCATTTCTTTATCCCTCAAGATTGGATGGTTGCTGTTGCTGGCAGCTGTGTCAATTTTGTTCCCTTTCCTTTTCTTCTTCATATCCTCAGCAAAGTCATCCCACTTTTCTGGGTCATAACTTGTTCGTTTTTTAGCCATTATTGATGTTAAATACCTCCTGACTCTGCGCTGGTCTTTCACGAAAAGGGTTCTTCAAAGATTTGAAGAAGTAAAACCATGAGATTACATATATTAGCGTAATACGCTAACAATATCTATTTACAATATACAGACAATTACGCCAACTAATTTTATATTATATATACAGACAATTACACCACCATGTTCGCGTAATATTGATATCTATATGATATATCTGGAAATACGCCAACTAGTTCGCGTAATTGTCCGTATATAATATATCCAAAACTGATACGCCAACAAGTTCGCGTAATTGTCCGTATATAATAGATCAAAACTGATACGCCAACTAGTTCGCGTAATTGTCCGTATATAATATATCCAAAACTGATACGCTAACTAGTTCGCGTAATTGTCCGTATATAATACATCAAAACTGATACGCCCACTAGTTCGCGTAATTGTCCGTATATAATATATCCAAAACTGATACGCCAACTACAGTTAACCAGTTTTAGGAATTGTACATCTCCCTGAATGTTGTTACTTTTTAGAAAAAACTTGATCAAATCAGTCCAAATCATTCCATAGGTACTGCACTGCCCGCATAGAGGTAAACTGTATGTTAGAATACAGATATTCTATATTGATTTTTTGGGCCTTGGGACGAGTTTTAGCGCCAAAACGAGGCTGGCAGCCTGGAAACGTCAAAAAGGTCACATTTGGCTGAAATTCTGCACACTTGTCCATTGGGTGAATATAATTGGGGGTCTTTTTTTCATTTCATGAAAACTTTGATTTTTTGGGCCTGCGGACAAGTTATAGCACGGTCAATTTGACCGACTAAAAACGCCGTACGGCCCGACAATCGTCCTTACGGGGACGTCCTGCAGCGCACCTCCCTAGTGCGTGAACCTAACGCCTTATACCACTGGGCCAACTTCTGGACATGCACTGGCGAAATTTCTCAGGGATGTCAAAGTATTTTTGAGACTTGGCTGAAGGTGTACGTCAGCACCAAAGTGGTTCACGAGTTGTAGAAACGTCTCACTGCTTTCCATCTCACCGGGGGCTCCAAGCTGGTCTGGTACGAGTTCTGACCCCCCCCCCCTTTAAGAACTTTTAAGGACTTCGAACCTATTTTTTCGGGACCTACATAAAAAAAACATAAATTATCAAAACCTGGTCAAAAATTGGAATTTTGACCCGAACCGGATCGGATTCGATCAGGGGATTCACAGTGCGTGAACTTTGGACAACTGGGCTAACTTCCCGGGGGTACTTAGGCAAATGAAGGGTACGGTATGTGCCGCCCTTGCCTTAAGGCAGTGCCGTAGGAAGCATTTTCATATTGGGGGGGCTGAAGTTTAGTGACACCGCGAGGGCCAACCATGGTTTGGCCCGAGGGGGGAATTTTGAAAATTGAGCTCTAGATTGCTTAAAAATACACTCAAAACATGCACATAAAAGACAATTATGACAAATTAAAAAAGAAAACTTTGCATTTTGCAAAATAACCATTTTTGAAAAAATTATTGGGGGGCATAGGCCCCCCCCCTTGCCCCCCCCCCCCCAGTTGCTACGGCACTGCTTAAGGGTACCTTTTTTGGATTTCCAAAGTCCCGCTAAGGGTCGGAAAAATCAGAAAATTAAATTTCAGTCCCACTAAGGGTCAGAGAAATAGGAAAATTTCAACTTTTTACCCCCGGAAAGACCGAAATTTGGTCAAAATTGGTCAAATTTGTCCCGCTAAGGGTCTCATCGCAAATAAGGGTCCGTAGAATATTCGCGGATTTTTTTTATTTTGACGAATTTGTGACTTTTGTCCACTCCTTGACTTTTTAACACCTGTTATAACGTTAAAACTTATATTTTTATGATATATAACGACTCTGTATAATAAATTTAGGGGTATAATGGATGGTTTGTGTGGAAAACAGTCAAAATTCATGTTTCAAGAAATCCCGTATTTTTGAAGGTTTTTCAACTTTTGCGTCAATTGCTCTGCTTGACACATATAAGTTTTATGGTTTATCTTGAAAGCTTATATAAAGGCTGATCGATTTACGTCTAGGCAGATGGTACAATTTGCCTGTAGATCCCAAAATAATTAGTTTGTTTACACAAAAAACGGCTACCTTCTATTTTAACGCTCTCTGCACGCGCGGGCGAAATAGTGCTCACATCTGCCTCAACGTCAAAAGTCAGTATTTTTTATTGTCTTTCGAATGGTGTATTAAAACTAATAGGTCTTCAGCAAAAGATGTCAAGCAAAAGGGGCAATCAAAACTACATATGATGATTATTTTCGAAAAGTCCCCGAAACACCCTTTCTATCAATTTCACAGACCAGACGGAACATCCTGTATACAAGCGACGCTTTGCTGCTTTTTCCGTACAACTAACTCATAGTAGTTTGGTACTGATTCAGCTAGCCAATCAAATCGCGTCAAGTTTTCCCGCTATAATTTTTGTGAATCTTTTCAAAGAAGGAGGCGGCAAAATACATTTTGATGGTAGTGACCAAGCATCAGCAGGATTTTGAAACTGTAAGTACAAACCTTTTACATTCTTCAGTTTTGGATACTGCTGATTCTACTGAATAATGCTGAATCTGCTAATCACACAAGAATCAAAACACGCATTCAAGTAAGTTTTTGGAAAAGGGGTTCAGTCGTTTTTATCTGTTTATAACGGTAGTTAAATAATCAACTCTGAAAATATAACATTTTTCCAAAGTTCCATAAGTTACTCAAACAGGCAATATCACAACATTTCAAAAAGGTCTTTGAGGTCTGTTACAATTTTCAAAAATTAGTACTCTCTCTCTCTCTGCTGATGTGTAAAGTTTTTTCCTTTTAACTACGCAGTGGTTCTTGGTCACCTTCTAATCTTTGGCTCGAATAGGCGCATGCGTGGTCATTTTGATGGCTAGCTTTAAGTAATAATTCAAAGTTTTTGGAAGTCACTGATCAGGTTATTGGTGAGGGAACATTTGGAGTTGTCAGAATTGGTAAAATGACCTACTTACACATTCAATGTGCTGTCAAATCTGGAAAGTCAGTAGATCATTTGATGCTAAGCATGAGGCCACATTTCTATTTAAAATTCAAGGATCAAAGTTTTTCCCACATTTATATGGAATTTTCCAACACCAACTAGTCATGGAATGTGCTTTTTAACACCCAACCAATGACAATTTTCCAAGCTAAAAGAAATGATCTGATTCTACAACAGGATTGGAATATAGTTTGCTTTCAACTAATTGAGGCACTAATTTTTCTCCATCGCAAAAATATTCTACACAATGATTTGAAAAGCAATAACATTTTATTGCGATCTAATTTGATACCAGTGCAGTGATTATTGACTTTGGGAAAGCTACCAGCAGAAATAATCCTGAACGTTACAATTTGACTGAAAAGCAGCAAAAGCGATACAACATACGTCATCAATATCTGGCTCATGAATTGAGAAACATTCCTGGCTCTAAGACATCCACAGAAACTGATATCTTTTCTTTGGGTTATATATACCAGTTTGTTGCAGACGGAGAAAATTCTCTTCTTCAAGATTTGCAACGAAAAATGTGTGAAAAAAAACCCTCTCAGCGAATTACATCTCCTGACATTTTGCGGTCATTTAAACATTGGGAAAAAAAACAAAAAAGATTAAGAAATATTTATACTTAAATATTTCCTTGTTTATCGAAAGCTTAATATATTTCATTAGTTCATAAAATTTCAAAATTCTGGTAGCTTTGTCAATAATTTTTCAAAAAATTATTTCTGACATAGTTTGTTACTTAGTCCTTCTAATAGCTCCCTTGACGTATTTTTTACTCAACAAAATTCAACAAAGATTTAAAAATCAATCTATCTTCTTTTGGTAAGATTAAAGGAAGACATTATTCGTCGTAGAGTTTTGGCAAATTCAAAGAAATAACAATTGTTGATATCTGATTTTTTAATAATAAAATCTTTACACTTTCTGGGTAGGAACCATCCAATTTCTAAGTCCTCTCGTCTTGTTTTTAATCTAGATATTTTAGGTAAGTTTCCTTAAGGTTATAAATCTGATTGGTATCTTTTGCACATAAGAATAATATTGTCTTCAAAATGAGGGGTCTCAAAAGTGAGAAATAATAACAACATAAAGGATAAGTGAGAGATTGTATTTTGTACAAACAATGTTATGCTAAGTAATATTTTCATTGGTAATTTTATGCATCATGTTCTTTTTTAATTTGTTAAAAGAAAAAAGTTTATTTTTGATAGAATTTAGTAATGTGTTCAAACGGATTTTTTATTTTGAAAATGATGTTTGAAATAATCTCTCATAAGGTATTAAATTAATGAATTATATTATTTTTCCATGAGTATAATTTGATAAATTTCTTCCAGTTGATTATATTTCGCATGGATTAACTATTATCTGATTTGCTTGAGTTTTTTTGCCATACTGTAGTAAATTTACACAATCCAAACCAAAAGTTTAAGATTAACTTTGTCCCTAGTCCCTAGGAAAAATGATTAGGTCATAAGGTCATAGGCTGAGATATGGATTTTAGTCCAAGAGAAAGTGATCTGATTCTTTGTTTGACATGTTACATATTTTTTACTTTAGTGAAAAGAAGACATCTAGTATACACGATGTTTCAATCCGAAAATGTTGAAGCAAAAACATGAAAACAGCACAAAACATTGTTTTTAATTATCGTCTCGGTTTCTTGTTTAGGAGTCCAACACCTTCCAGCATTACTGTTCGAATCGGGAAAGACAAGCCTTGAAAAGGTCGGTTTGGAATCGTACGAAGTACTTGCATGCGACCCTTTACACACCTTCAAAGGTTTGACGACCAATCTTTACCAAGAGATCCCTCGTCACCTTCAGGGCGAAGAAAATTCAGTCGGAAAAAGAACCGTCCGAAAAAGAACCGTCCGAAAAGGAGAAAACAAAAACAGGGAAGATGAAAGTTAAAGCTGACAAGGAAAAAGCCAAAGCAAATAAGGAAAAAGAAAAGCCAGGAAAGGAAAAAGCAAGAGCAGAGAAAGAAAAGGAAAAGGAAGCAAAACAGAAAGAACGCGAAGAAAGAGAGAAGAAGAAACAAGAGGAGGAAGAAACTTTGAAAAACAAGGAAAACCTTTATATGGAACAAATAGACGCAATTGAAAATGAGAAGTCAGTAGATTTCGCAACCTCCTCATCACCATTCAACTGCATAATTGAGGAAAATTTCAGTTCCGATTCTGATAGGCTTCCTGACAATTTTTTAGCAAATGTTCACAAATTAGCTGGCAACTCGCCCATAATTAACTCGCCCATAATTAACTCGCCGTTTAACAAATCCCCACCATCTGCAGTTTTATCTCCAGTTTTATCTCCGAAAAAGCCTAAACATCCTAATAAAGGTGGAAAGGCACCACGAGCAGAATTCACAGAGAAAAAGTTAACAGCTACCCCTTCCAAAACGCAACGCCCCAACAAAGGTGGAAAGTTTCCTAGATCTTTGCCATCACTATCGCCAAGACCTAGACTTAGTCCAAGACAGCCCTTCAATAAACCAGCTGGTGCGAACAAGCAGCAACCATACAGGTATGCTATCAAAAAATCTTGCAACGGATGTGCTGAAAAATCCAAGATCATTAACCCTATTTTTATCGGGGGGGGGGGGGGGTGTTCCACCAGGCTGGCACTCTTTTGCTAATAGCTCACTGAAAATTTTTTTTAACACTCTGAAAGTTTTTGACTTTTAATATAATCCTATTAGCAGCATCTATACCAAATTTTACAATTATACACCGACCAGATCAGGTTTTATGACTTTTTTGTGCAGGCATATCCAGCTAAAACCCTGTAAAATCTTAAACTCAGCATAACTTTTGATCTAGGCATCCAACTGACTTCAAATTTTGACAGGTTTTAGGTATCAATGATAAATTTTAAAAAATAATTTAAAAATTTTCAAAGACTGCTGACGTCATCAAAAATGACGTCATTGTTTTTTGAAAAAAGTTACTCATTTTCTGCATGGATTTTAAACCTCGATTTTATTAGTATGTTAAAAACCAGCAAATATGTTAAAGATATCCTTTTTGGCTTTTAGAAATTTCAATCAGAATTGAAAAATCTCCATTCCTTCAACTTTAATTGCTATTTTATTGAATGGTACTTTTTCATTGGTCAGCGATAATTGTGAAACTTTGTGATGACGCCATCACCTTTATGATGACGTCATCAACGCAATTTTTTTTCTATGAACTCTTTTTATGGTAGAGAACATTTGTGCCAAATTTCAAGTCCATACCTTTTCTAGATCAAAAGTTATACAAGGCTGGTGGAAAACAGTAGCGGCCTGGCTTAATTTTCTTGGTGGTGCAAAACTATGAAATTGGCGCCCTCCATCATTAAGTGGAAATATTAAACTGTAAGAGCAGTGACTGGTTGAAAGTAACGCCCACAATCTTTGAGTTAAAAAACTTTTATTTATACGAAGGTGGTGGTAATGATAACTTGATATCTATTTTCTTGTTATAATTTTAAATGTCATAGTTTTCTAAACAAGGAAAATTTTTTCTATTTTCAACTTTTAAAATGTCTAAAAATGCCTCAATTTATCTTATACCGATTTAGCACCAAAAATAAATCTCTTCAAATAAAAAACATGAGCTGTTGATACTTGAAATGGAAATTTTATACCTAGCAAGTCGATTTGGTCTATATTTTTGTATTCTAAAACTTTATCAGAAAAATTACCTGATACATGTTAAAACTTTTGCGCCGCTGGTCTTACTCCCGGGGGGGGGTACTTAGGCAAAATGGGTGCCGGGTATGTGCGAGCCATAAGGGTACCTTTTCTCATTCCTCAAAAGTCTCTCAAAGGGGTACAAATTCAAAAGTTAGTCTCTGAAAGGGTCCCAAAATCACAAAAATCAAAACTTTCTCTCTCAAAGGGTCACGATTTCCAAGAATTTTGACCAAAATTTGGGGAAAATCAAACCAAAATTTGGAAAAATTGGACCAAAATCTAGGAAAAAGTCTCTCAAAGGGTCCCAAAATCACCAAAATTTTCTCTCTCAAAGGGTCGATTTTCGATTTTCGGCTCGGACATACCCGTCACCTCGCAAACCTAGTACCCCCCCCGGGTCTTACTTTACTCTCCATTAAAGAAATATGGCTAAAAAAGGCCCCCAAAATTTGAAAGTTGGCAGGAATAAGGGTTCTTTTTAATTTTGGCGCGACAGGCAAAAAATTTTGATGTAAGAAACGTCAAACAGCTGAAAAGATCTTCTAAAAAGGAGAAAGTTAGTCAGCATAAGACCACAAAAACCACAGCGAGCATCATCAAGTTTCGATCTCTTATTTTGAAGGTGAGCATCCTCTTTAACCCCTAGTGGATTCACAACACCTCTTTTGCTTTAACTTTTCGCGATTCAATGTTGAGAGTAGTTTTTAAAAAAGTAAAGAGAAAGGATGCAAGCGCGTAAAATAAAACGAAGCGCCGCAGGCGAAAAAATCAACATTGCACTTATAGAAGGCGTTATAAACTTGTCAAAGGGCGCCAAGTCGCCCAATTAAACATCAACAAAATTTTGGCACCCCCTTGAAAGCTCTTTTGGCGCCCCTCTCAAATCTTTCTGGGTGGTGCACTGCACACCCTGCACCCCCTGCCAGGCCGCCACTGGTGGAAAACCCCTGCTTGAGAATACAAAATCCAAAAAAGCCTGATAATAATAGGGTTAATGATCAGACAGCCACCATCAAAGCCTTAGAGGAAGAAAATGATAAACTTCAAAAGACAATTAATGCCGGCTTTCATCTGGGTAAGTGTGCTACTGTGAAGTCGGGTAACTTGCATCAGTGGTGGCAAACATGCATAGCCATCAAATGACTGACCAATCAAAGCAGCAAAATTTCAAAACAAATTAACAACGCAGCCTCGCTCGCAACTCTACTCTACCATTTTTGTTTTGATTTAAGTTTGTATTTTAATGACCAGACAGGTCATTCATTTGAGGGCTATGTATGTTTGCCTCCACTGATGCAAGTTATCCGACTTCACAGTATTATTTTATACTTTTATGAAGTTTTTAACTTCAAAAGTTTAGCAATAAATCTTCGAATTTTTTTGGTTTCATCCTATAATCTGAATGATTTTAACTCTCATTTCACTCTAAAAATTGATTGGTGAACTTTTGAACACATGCTATTCTCTTCTATAGACATACAGACAGTGAGATTCTAATTATATATTAAATCTTGTTCCTTTTTTCTAGATACTTATGAACCAAGTCAGGAAAGTGGCAGAAAAGTATATGGTGAGTATTGTTTAATTTTCTTTAAATGATTGGCTGGACTCTCTTTGAATAATATACTTTTGGTAGACCTGAGTGTTGAATTTATTATGAATCCTGATGAATCATAATTATGAAGATAAGGTGAACATATGGATTAGGACATAAAGTCTTAACTAAGAAACTAAAAAGAAGTATTATTATCTTTTCAGATGACACAGCTTCATCAAAAATGCCCAAATGTCTATCTAACACAGATTGACTTTTCTGTTTTGAAAACAAAGACTCAACCATCAAAAGCTGCGTTGTTTTTGATTGACTGCTTTTACAAAAAAACAGAACAGTGGAAATGATGGATGGGATCAAAGAAGAAACGTGGCGTTGATGAAGACTTTCGAAATGCTATATTAAGTAAGTTTATTGCATTTAGCACATTTGGGTGGAAGGTACCAAACAATTTTGGTGTGTGCCAGGGGCGTGCACGGCATGTGTCTTATACATGATACAATAATTAAATTTAAATAATCTAACCTTTTTCATTCCAGTTTATTGTCGCGAAACTTTCAAGGATACATCTGTTGCTATAAGTGATGCTGCGCTGAACACGGCAATGAGAAGCAAATTCACCTCTCTTCAGTGTAGAGAAAAGTCTGCGAAAAAGAAACTATCTTTTCCAGAAGAACAGTAGATATAGTTTTTTTTCACTTGGTATTATTCAGCCTATGTAATTTTGGAGCTTTTCTGTATCTTTTCTGTATCCTTTTTGTTAGTCACATTTAGCTAACTGAAACTTTTGCAAGAATCTAATTTTCCGATTTGCTGTTGAAAGATTTTCGCTTGGATCGTTTTTGCAGATACGCTTTAAAGTTTTCAATAAATTTCAGTCTTTGTATGAAATATTTCACCATATAATTTTTGATGGGAACTTTTTGAAGATGTGTCAGAAACTGCAAAACATATATTTCTTTCTTTTAAAGGTGTAATTTTTATCATATTATTTCAAGCTTACAAATTTAAATCACTCAAGAACATTTTTAGGCAATTTTTGCACGTTTTTTTAATAAGAATATTGTCTATGAGAATTAAAGGGTGTAAATCCACTAGATTGTAAGATGGGAAAATACTTCACAAATGAACGTATTTCTGCTCTAGAGACAAAGACATTTGCTGTGAAATCACTTTAAAGCTGTCTGGAATATTTTCTAGAAAAAACTACACATGAAAAATAGAAATTATGCTTAGAATATCTCACCCTTAGTTTTCGGGAAATTCCTAAGAATACTTTACTGCCTGCCAAAAGACACTATTCTTACAAAAAAAGTGTGTACTAATGTACTAACATATTCATGAAATGTATATAAAAAAACTAAACTGTAAATAGATTGAGAGTTTTAAATTTATAATAAAACAAGGATATAAAGTGATCAATGAATCTTTTTGGAGTGGATAGGGCTTTCATCTAACTAATTTCATCAACTTTCATCTAACATCTTTAATCAACAATACTTATGCTTTCTGTTAGTGTGATCTGGTAATTTATGAACTGAAAAAAAGCGTGGAAGAAAATGGGTCAATTTGTTTATATGACTGTTCTAATCCTTTTCTTTTTACAGATAAATGAAAATCTAAAAACAAATACACCGAAGGAGTTGTATGGATTTTTGTTTGGTAAGAGGCTGGATCTATTGTTGATGTGGATTTTGATTTGTCACTTTAAAGACTTTTGTCATCTAATTGGTTTTCAGTAAGAATGAGCTTTATAATACTTTCACGTACACGTTTTTTTTCTTAAGCATAGGGTTAATTTAAGCTGACGCTGAGCTACGCTTGCTAAAATTTCTATTGTTGTATAACAGTAAATCCATTGTATTCGAGCCAAAATTCCAGACTTGTTATGCAAATGGAAGAACGTGTATATAAATTTAGCAAAACAGAAGCAAGTTATTATTCATAAGGCATAATCTGAGATCTTTTTGGATATCAGACAGAATATCTTTTCTCTGATATCTATAAATTACTATCCAACACCTATTTTTTCAAATAAAGGTATTTTCATTCTTTAAAGTATGCTTTAAGCATGCTTTTAAAGCCTTCCATATCATTCTCGTAAATATCATTCAAGTATGCTTTCCAGTGCATTCTTTTCCTTTGTATGAAATATGCTTCAAGTATGCTTTCGATTACATTATTTTCTTTTACATGAAGTATGCTTTAAGTATGCTTTTTTCCCAAACTAATGTGACTTCAGAAAGTGCTTAAAGCCTACTAAAAGTGTTCCAAAAATGCACAGCTTTAAGCATGCTTTCAAATGTGCTTCAAGTAGGCTTTTAGTATGCTTATTATGTGCTGCTGAAGTAGGCTTAAAGCCTGAATAAAACATACTTCAAGTATGCTGCATTTTGGTAAGGGTATGTACATTAAATCGTGCGTTTTTTTTCCAAACAGAATTTAATTTTGCAGTTTTCACCAAATCGGCAAAACGCAAATATTCTCAGGTTGGTCAATTGGTCTTTTTAGGGCAAAATAGGCTGTATTGTAAACAAAAAATTCTTTCAACCGCAAAATTTAATTCTGCGAAACTTCTAAATTTCCAGCTGTGAGTCGCAAAAAAATCCTTCCCTTAAAGGTAGAAAAAAAGAGAAATGAAAATATGCTTCAAGTATGCTTTCGATTACATTATTTTCTTTTACATGAAGTATGCTTTAAGTATGCTTTTTTCCCAAACTAATGTGACTTCAGAAAGTGCTTAAAGCCTACTAAAAGTGTTCCAAAAATGCACAGCTTTAAGCATGCTTTCAAATGTGCTTCAAGTAGGCTTTTAGTATGCTTATTATGTGCTGCTGAAGTAGGCTTAAAGCCTGAATAAAACATACTTCAAGTATGCTGCATTTTGGTAAGGGTATGTACATTAAATCGTGCGTTTTTTTTCCAAACAGAATTTAATTTTGCAGTTTTCACCAAATCGGCAAAACGCAAATATTCTCAGGTTGGTCAATTGGTCTTTTTAGGGCAAAATAGGCTGTATTGTAAACAAAAAATTCTTTCAACCGCAAAATTTAATTCTGCGAAACTTCTAAATTTCCAGCTGTGAGTCGCAAAAAAATCCTTCCCTTAAAGGTAGAAAAAAAGAGCACGAAATTTGAGAAATTGTTTTGTCGATTCTTCTTTGTCTCATCATAAGAGTGTCTCCTATCTATATCATAAAAAAGAAAATTGAAACAAATTTACAGTAACACTGCTTTGGGATGGAGAACGCGGCTGGTCTATCGCATCACTAATTATTATATACAGCTTAAATTATGATACCTCCATACTTCAGTAGTGGTAAAACAAGCTGAAAATTAGATATTAGTATAAATAAGTTTTTCTCAAATTGACATGCTATAACAAACATCTTCCTGAGCAAAGTGCTACAAAACATTAAGCTTTTATTTCCACAAAATGGAGCAGATGATTCCTGGCCCAAATGAATGGAGTAATTCAATGCGCGGAAAACTACGAGTCAATAGGTCGTCGCGTTCTCCCAACAACTATTGAAAATTTTTAACAAATAAAATATATAATGTGAGATTATAGAAATATGTACTAGTTATCGCATGACTTCGAGTGCAATACGAGAAATATTTTACGAGTTCCGAGATTTTTCCGTAATATTTTTCCGAGCCTTTAGGCGAGGAAAAATATCGGTAAAATATCGAGTATTGCACGAGAAGTCATGTGATAACTGATTTATTGTCGACTCAAAAAAATTGTCCTGATATAAATTTATTTTTGTTTTTGTTTTAAAACTTACTTCTGCCTTGCTTCTTTCTTCTGTGTAGTTTCGAATGTTTTTATTCGAAAATCTAATTCGAACGTTAGATTCGAACAATAAAACATTCGATATGTTCCCGCCGAAAATATTCACACAAAAACAAAACAGAGAAGTATTTTCGATTATTTTCGATCCAGAAGTTTTGTGTTGAAGAGAATTGCAGATTTCAGAGATGTATTTGAAAGTTTCTAGATTGATAATTCAAAATGCAGATGGTGTACAGTATTGTTTCAATAGAGAAGAAACCCTTCATCATTGGATTAATCAGATTGATAACATTCAGTCTTTTCCTATGTTTTTATTTCGATGCATGGAAAAGAATAGCAGCAGAGGATGAAAGAAGTTCCATGATGGAATGTATGTAATGGTAAAGAACAACATTTTTTCAAGAGCAAAACAATTTGGATACTTTCTTGATTATCGTCAAGCTTTAAATGTTTCGAATTTTAGAAGGAAGATGTAAATGATTGTTGAGTTGAAAAGTCAAGGACGTACCTCGTCGAGAACGAGAATTAGGAGAGAACTTTTATAAAAATCACTCGTCACTTGGTTTAATACAAGACATTTCAGTTCCCTTGCTATGTTATGAGAAATCTTATTGGCAAACATTCAAGAATCTCAAGTTTTTTTGTATGCATTGATAAAAAACTGTTTATCACACACGGACGAATTTTATACCAAAAGCTGAAAATATTTGGGTGGTCTCAAGTAGTAGTAGTTTTATAATTTCTTAGTTCATCAGATTTGATTTTAGTGTCTTTTATGGAAGAACTCCAAAGTAAAAGTTAATCTGAAAATATTTTTGTTGCGTTTTCCCTTTGACTCCCAAGTCAGTTTCTCCGAAAGTCAGTTCTTTTCGGTGGTTTTGTTTTGATTTTTCTCCCGCCGCTTACCCAGTCCCCCAAAAGTCAACGCGGTCATATTTCCAGACTAGAGAAATATGAAATATCGCAAATATCTCGATGCTCTCAACCAATCAAAACGCTCATATTTTTTTGGGTCGGCAATAAAAAAGTGATAGCCAGACATTGTAACCAAAGCAGACCAAAGAAAAATAAAATGCAATGAATAAGTCTTTGCTTTAGGTGCTCTGACCAGCTGAGCTGACCAAACAAGACAAGAGAAATTCAGTCCAATGGCAATTGGCAATGGCTTTTCCTGTCATTTATACCATTAATAGCTGTTTTCTAAAAAGTTGTAATGTTTTGTAGGTAAATAGATTCCACAAATAGTCATTAGTTTCAGCTCATATATATCTAACATTGCTTTAGCAGTTACATTTTCTATTTTGTGTCATATAATATTTTTGACGCCATTCCCCCATCCATTTGCAATCTAACTTTCATGAAAAGGTTGTATGCAGTTTGTTTGCTTAAGATATTGTTGTTGTTGTTGTTGAACATTGGATTGGTTCTATTGCAATTTTCGTTTGAACTTGTTCAATTGACACCATCTGGATACAATGACATGATGAAATTCTTTCATACTAAAAAATATTAAGAAGTCTATTGGTACATCTATTGTCTATCAGACATCAGACAGCACAGGTACTACCTGTCATTACCATTTGATACTATCATGTGCAGATGCTCGATCATAAAAAAACACGACCTGACGTATGGATTCGTAACTTGGAATAAAAGGTAGTCCGACTTCAGCAAACCCGATTCGGAATAGGTAAAGAGATTTCTCAGCAAAGTCGACTTTTATAAAGTCAGTAATGTAAATACAGTTCAACACTTTAACTTAATTAGCTTACCTTTTCTAACAGAAGCTTTTCCAATACAAGATTCCACTGCTCTTCAATTCAAAAACTAATTGAAAATGAAAATGAAAATGAGGACAAAAAGGGCGCCTTTTTTCAATTAATTTTTTTAAACAAAAACTCGAGTAAGACGAGTAAATTACTGCCTATTACCCGAGTAACTCGGGTTCTTGGAGACCAAATTCGTACCCAGTTTCATTTTTATCTCAAGTGTCACACCCGTCGCATCTGGGAAGCGGCCTGAGACCGAATTCTTAATTACTCGAAAAACGCGTACTTTTCGCGGTTTTCGGGGGTATGTCATTTTGCAAATTTACAAAATTACAAATTAAGTATTTTATTTAATATCACACTGGAGAATGGACGTAATACAATTTAATAAAGAATTCTGCTGTTCGAAATGTTTTGCAAAATTTACCAAAAAATTTAATGCTCAACGGCACTACAGGAATGCTCACGGTATAACGCAGCACCAGCAGCCACCATTATTAACAGCAGAAATATCTTCTCAAAATGAGCTTGATGATAGACTGACAGACTCCGACACAGAAATGTGTGAAGATCATCATTCTCTTGAAGCAACTAAAGCAAACGAAGCTCCTGACATTGAACATGACATTGATCAACTCATAGCAGCTACTATGCGGACGCTTCAATTCAGAGAAGAAGATGACGATGAGGCAAATTCTTCAAGTGATCAGAGTGACGGCGAGGTACACGAACTTCCTATTGATGACGATTGGGTATTCGACGGATCGAAAATATCAATAAAAGAGCATGCTTCTTCTATGTTAGGTATATATGATTTTATATTTTTAGCTTTAGCTTTAGTGCTTTAGGCACTAGTTAGGTCTCGAATAGTCCGACCAGTATCATCTGCCGCCGTTATAGTCCAGCGGCCGAGGTAGTGAATTGTGTCACTTCGTAGGGCACCCCTTAGATCAGGGCAAATTTTTGATATTATGCTCCTAATAGGGTGTAGAATTGACAAAAAAAATTTGCCCTTCGAATCTCCTGCAGTTTTCGAGTGAATTTATTTTTAGTTAATCGATAGAACTTATCAAGGGTCCCCCCTTTACTAACGGTTTTTTCGAAGTCTGAAAATCAAATATCTGATGCTACCAACTGATTCAGCTTGAAAAGTAGATAGAGAAAATGGGGTTATTTTTTAAGTTTCGACCACCTGGTGCCGAGAAATGGCATTTCTAAGGCGAAAAATTGACGTTTTGGGCGTTTTCCGATGACGTCAGCATTTTCCTAGAAGCAGTTTCAGAAAAAATCGTTCCCACGGCTGGATAGCCCTGGAATTTGTAGTATCCAAAAATGGTATGGTTTGTTAACTTTCTATGTCTAAATCTCGAGATAATTCATTTTTAAGGTGGGTAAATATGCTGAAAAACTGCTGACTCAGCAGAAAATATCGATAATTTTCAATATTTAAACCAAAATATCTCGAGATTTTGACATCGAAAGTTAACAAACCATACCATTTTTGGATACTACTAATTCAGGGCTATCCAGCCGTGGGAATGAATTTTTCTGAAAATGCTTCTAGGAAAATGCTGACGTCATCGGAAAAACGCCAAAAACGTAGATTTTTAGCCTTAAAAATGCCATTTCTCGGCACCAGGTGGTCGAAACTTAAAAAATAACCCCATTTTCTTCATCTACTTTTCAAGCTGAATCAGTTGGTAGCATCAGATATTTGATTTTCAGACTTCGAAAAAACCGTTAGTAAAGGGGGGACCCTTGATAAGTTCTATCGATTAACTAAAAATCGATTCACTCGAAAACTGCAGGAGATTCGAAGGGCAAATTTTTTTTGTCAATTTTACACCCTATTAGGAGCATAATATCAAAAATTTGCCCTGATCTAAGGGGTGCCCTACGAAAACCATTTTTAAGGCCTTTTCTGAACCTTGGACACTGGCCTATTAAGGGGCTCATTTTCAAGAGTCTGAGAATTATTTTCTTTACTTTTTAAAGGATTTACAGTACGCCATCAGATTTCGGACGAGGCAATGAAAGATCTCTTAGCTTTACTTGAACTGCATATGCCTAAAGAAAACAAAGCTTTCAGGACTATTAAGGTAAGTTATAGAAAAGCCAACTATTGATCATTGCTCGAATTATTTCATTTCCATTTGACGTTTTGGAATTGACTTTCAACTACAGTAATGTAATGAATTGGTTTTTGTATGGTCCGATATTTGTTTGCCTTGCATCTACAGCTTGAAAATATTAAGTTTTTAGATAAAAATGTATGTATATTACAAAGATTTGTTCTTATAATTTAAATTTTCGTTCAGCAAATGGAAAATAGTCGCAATAAATCTATTGAAGAGGAGAGCTATAAGTTCGTGGAGTATTACGAAAAATGATGATATATGAATGTATTATTCTTGTTGAGAAGAAACCATCATTAATTAACTACCACTATTTTGACCACTTATCTCCTTCAACCAGCCATCAGCCAGCGTATTTCTAAAATAAAAAAAGTATCATACTTGTCAAATAATTGACATAATTTAACCCTAACACTACTTCTATATTGAAACACTTCTGTCTCAGGAAACAAAAAACATGATTGATTTGATAGATATCTCACAAAACTAAGGCTTGTGGTCCACTTAGCTTTTTTGGTCGCCCAACAATTGACGATCTACACAAAATCACTAAAAGGGGAATAGTTTAGAGAAGGCGTGATAATTTCGGGTGGAGTAAGCAGTGATAGAGGTGTTTACAGTGTTTGCTTCAAACTTCTACCGCCACTTTTTTCCAGTAAACCGCCCTGACGCCCTGACTCTGTGCTTATATATTTTCCCGCGGTTACTGGCTTTACTTGAGAAATTGAGAACCCGAGTACTTTCGAACTAACGAGTTACTCGTTTTACATAAGAAAATTGGAAACTTGAGTGTTTTCGAACTAAAGAGTTACTTGCTTTACGTGAAAAATTGGAAACCTGAGTATTTTCGAACTAACGAGTTACTCGCTTTACGTGAAAAAATTAGAAACTTGAGTACTTTCGAACTAACGAGTTACTCGTTTTACGTGAAAAAATTGGAAACCCAAGTAACTTCGAACAAACGAGTTTCCTCGCTTTACGTAAAAAAATCGTGAGCTCGGGTTTTTCAAACCAACCAGTTTACCCGCCTTACGTGAGAAAATATAATTAAAGACTTTCGGTAAGATTTTGTTCATTCTTAATAACGTGGAATACTCGAAATAAACTTGAACTCTAAAAAAAGATCTCTGCTGCAAAAGTCAAGTAACTCAAGTCATACTCTACTTACCTTAAAGGAAGAAATTTTGGCGGAAATAAAATTTGGCGGATTTGGCTGAAATCCGCCAAATTAAGTTCGCGCCAAAATTTCCCTTTTTCCGCCATCCGCCAAATTAAATTCCCGCCAAATTAAACATTTTGAAAATATGATGTCTTTTAAGGTGTTTTTGCTATTTTTTCGCTGTTTCGACGCCATCTTAAGGTTAAATTTTTAAGCGACCGCCAAATTAAATTCCCGCCAAATTTAGTTTTTTCGTCCATCCGACAAATTAAATTCCCTCTGAAAAAACTTTTTTGGCCATCCGCCAAATTAAATTCCCTCCAAAATTTCTTCCTTTAAGGTACTTGACTTTTAATTCGAGATGGTTTACCAGAGAACAGGAGACTTGTTAGAATTTTATGTCATAATTTCCTCAAGAGTTTGGATCAAAATATTGAAAATTTAATTTTTCAATTCAATTATCAGTCTTTGACCCAAACATTGATTCTATCTTTTCAAAACAATATGATTAACAAAAGTTTTTAGAATAAAAAAAAGTTAATATTACACTGGATTAGTCTATTTGTTTACAAGAAAAATTGAAAACTTTTAATAAAATAAGGTCCATAAAGGCCCTAACTACTCTTGGATACCTAAATAAATGGGGGTTCAGAAAAAGCCAGGTGGGAGAATTTCTCAAAACTTAGGTAGGTAGAAAAATGTCCTGGGTGGAGAATTGCAGCAGAATTAGGGCAAAAGAGGAGACTTTCAAAAACATTTTCACAAAAATTAATAAGTGGGCGTGTTACCTCTTTTTTTAACTTAAACAATTGCCTTTGGTTTACTTATTATTGATATTATCCTTTTTGTCATTATTTGTTTCATCCTTTCTTTCTGGCTAAAGTTTTCTTGCAATAAGCACCAATTGCACTATTTAAAAGTACCGTTCAGCATATCCCGTTTGCAGTGTTAGCTTTTTATAGAAATTGTACATGTCAGGGTTGGATTTATGTAGTATTCAATGAATGTTGATCAATTCAACTTTGAAGTTTCATTTATTATCATTTTGTTTCTCACTTCACTTTTGGAAATGCTTTCTGCTGTCTTTCCCATGGCCATAATTGGTTTGGTTAACTTAACCTTATAATATACCAAAGTGCCAAAAATACTAGTTCTCGTAAGGGTTTACCCAAAAAGTATAATTGTAATAATAATAAACTGTTTCTCAACAGAGAGGTGATTTGTTTTTGGACATATTTTCCATCGGCTTGCACAACAACATGTAAGTTATATTTGTAATCATACATTTAAACATGATAGGTTTTGTCAAGTAATGACTTTGAATGAATTTTACATAACAATTGCCATGTTTGATAAAAAAATTCATTGATGATGTTGTGTTTAAATAACAGTTTCAAGCTTTTTTTAATTTTCATTCGCTATTGAAAGGTTTTTTCTAGTTTTTCAAGTATTATTGCGGGTGTGTTTTTTAAAACAAGTATTTAAAATAGACCACTTGCAGAACATACTTTTTCAATTTCAAAAATTATGACTAAAACATAACGTAATCAAGTGAATTTTCGCCATGTTGTGTTGTTACTGTTACTTGTATGATAACTGATGATGGCGTAAGCCGAAAAGCTTTTTATACAATTTTCAAATATATTTTCATAACGTAATCACTCCATAAAAAATACTGCAGCAAATTTATTGAATAAGAATGAGGGTATTGCTTTCTGCAAGAGGACTTTTGACAGTATTTTTGGTCCTCAAGACTTAAAATTGAGAATTTTCACATGAAAAAATGGCTTAGAGGAACTTCTTCTTGGATTGGCTTGAAACATTTGTCTTTCAGCAGGCTAAAAAGTGCCATAAAAGTTACATTTTATTCAAAGTTTGAAGTTTTACAGATTTTCTGTTTTGTTAAGAATTCTGTGCGAGCATAAAGTTTCAAGAATGGTCCTTCCTAGAATTTTTAAAGACATCTACTTTCGCGAAAAGGGCCAAAGTTCGCGAAAATTTCTGCTCGCGAAAGTTTGTACGCCTAAATCATTTGATTGTTTTTTGTTCTCTTTGCGAAGTGAACAAAATTTTATAAATTGAGAGCAGTTTCATTGATTTGTCACACACAAACACGCGCTGTAGTAAGGTGTGTGTTTACAAAAATAAAATGTCTGATAGTGAAAGTTCAGAAGAGCAAGAGAAGAAGAACTGCAATGGAAAAGCACGAAGAAACCTTACTGGCTTTGCAGTTTGGTTGGCATTGGACTGTCCAGAAATGACGGCCCATAAATACGAGCACTTCATCTGCAAGAAAATCATGACGAGTGGGTTTAACATTGCTACGTGTACCGTCCTTAACGGAAGAGGTAAACTTTGGAAAATTTCCTTGTCACATGTTTTTGAAAAATTGCCACACGTTGTTACAGTTAGTTACGCCTTGTTTCAACCTGTCACAACTTTTAGGAGAAAAACTTTGGAAAATTTTCTTGTCACATGTTTTCAAAAAATTGCCACACGTTGTTACCGTTAATTACGCCTTGTTTCACACTGTCGCAACTTTTAGGAGAAAAACTTTGTAAAATTTCCTTGTCACATGTTTTCAAAAAATTGCCACACGTTGTTACTGTTAATTACGCCTTGTTCCACACTGTCGCAACTTTTAGGAGAAAAACTTTGTAAAATTTCCTTGTCACATGTTTTCAAAAAATTGCCACACGTTGTTACCGTTAATTACGCCTTGTTTCACACTGTCGCAACTTTTAGGAGAAAAACTTTGTAAAATTTCCTTGTCACATGTTTTCAAAAAATTGCCACACGTTGTTACTGTTAATTACGCCTTGTTTTACACTGTCACAACTTTTAGGAGAAAAACTTTGGAAAATTTCCTTGTCACATGTTATTGAAAAATTGCCACACGTTGTTACCGTTAGTTACGCCTTGTTTCACCCTGTCACAACTTTTTGGAGGAAAACTTTGGAAAATTTCCTTGTCACATGTTTTTGAAAAATTGCCACACGTTGTTACTGTTTATTACGCCTTGTTTCACACTGTCGCAACTTTTACGAGAAAAACTTTGTAAAATTTCCTTGTCACATGTTTTCAAAAAATTGCCACACGTTGTTACCGTTAATTACGCCTTGTTTCATACTGTCACAACTTTTAGGAGAAAAAGCATGCGAAATTTAATTTTCAATTATTTTTTTTTTTCATTTTTCTTAGGTGCCAGCATCGAGAAAATTGTGGAATTTTCCTCAAGGCAACTGTACATTGTCTTGAAGGACCACAACCTTGCCGAACCTTTGCAGAAAATAATACTGAATAAAATGCGGATTGACCGACAAAAGGCCACAGAACAAGGACAACAAGTAGACGATATCCCTGTGGACGAAAACATAAAGCCAGCTAATATCTATTTAGCAACAAACTGTTTTGGGAGAAATATTATCGAAGATGGTATTCATCAATTGCGCCAATTCACCGTCGACTTCAGGCTTCTTGAAAAGCATTCAAATGGTATGAACTTTTCCTTAACTTTTACGGCACTTGAAATCATTTTTTTGGGTTTAGAATAATAATGCTACCATGTTAACCTAAATAAGGCAGTAACGGTGTATCTAACTCTCTATTTTCTTTTACTCACTACTAGCCGCCCCGCCGGGATTGCACGGTTTGAGGCCGACTAGCAAATTATGCAAAGGTATCGATGTTGTCAAACGAGTGATGCAAGAGACAAGTTGCCGCATGCACAATGGGACAAGCTCACAATGCACAAGCTCATACCAGAGTCCAAATCCACTTATTATTCTTACAAAAGTGTCAAATCATTTGTGCTACGGATGTTCAAGAATCCTTACGTTGCTGACGGGCTTGCTCAATCGTACTTTGAAGTAATTCGCTTGTTGCAAGAACCAGACTGCCGTATTCTGCCCAATTTAATTGTCGATTACAATTATGTGGAAGTGAAAAAGGGCTATTATTTCAACATCAGAGAGAAGAAATTCGAAAACAACCCACAACTGAAAGGCTCTCTGCGCTCCTTTGTCAATTATGATCACCGTGCTATTCCAAATCCGAAGCCCTTTATCGAAGGTATGTTTACTACTCTTGTTAATCCTTTTTATACTTCTTCTGTTGCACACTTGAGGGTCGTGGACATCATTTCAGTCAACAGTGGCGCCATCAGGAGTAACTCTCATTCCTTTTTTTCAGGCATAGAAAACAGCTTCCCCAACCCGGCAATTAGAAAGGAGTTCTTGGTCAAATATTATCAAATACTTCTCCACCAACAGTTTCCAAAGAAAGAGGCAAAATTGATATTGGTTGACCCACCCGACAGTGGCAAGAGCAGTTGGTTCTGTCCAATGGAAGGTGAGCTCCAGTTAAACCATGTTCCCATTCCGTCTCTATCCTCGTGTCTCAACAGAATTCAAAAGATAATTTTACTTTCATACTAGGACTCGTCCCATCGAAGTTCATCAGCTGCATTGTCCCTGATGGAAGATTTTCGGCAGCTGATGTCAATAAAAACACGCAAGTCATTGTAATGGATGAATGGACACCAGAGTCATTGTCCTGTGAGGATGCTAAGCGCATCTTACAAGGTAATAAGCTCTAAGCTTCCGATCCTTTCCTCAATCTTGTTCTTAATTACAACATTTAATTTCTTCCAGCACAGTTCTGTTGGCTGTTTTGTTATTTTTTGAGAAAAATCCTGAGCATGGCCAATCTTGTTTCGGTTGTTTATGATCCATTTGTCTATCTTGTTTTTTTAAAGATACACGAGAGCGTCACTTCCTGCCACTACAACAGTGGCTTTTTTATTACAACGAATGAATTCCCAGACTTTGGCGGTGGTGACGATGGGCTGGCACTAAAAAAGCGTCTGGCAATTTTCAGAACGGCAACGTTGAAGGAAAAGAAAGATCCTGCCGTCAGCGGTAAGTTCCATGCCAATAGAATTAACTGCAAAATGTCCAGGGTCTTTATTCAAGAATAAATATTTATATCAACCGTTTTTACTATGACAATAGGCTGTTTGCGTTCAGTATGCTTGTATATTTTGAGCTATATCCTTGTGATGCAAATAATCTCTTCATGAAGTTGTACTTCACGTTTCAGCTTGGTTGAGGAGGAATTGTATGGAGGTTTTCCATTGGGTCGCAGAGCAAATCAGGGACGAGAAACTCTTTGCAAACGACATCGAAATCAGAAAAGACAGAGAAGGTGCCATATATAACGACTTCGACAATGAGGATCCCTTCCAGTCCGACTAGATGTTGAATGATTTTCACTTTAAAATGTTGTGAGAGGGTGAAACTATACGTTACAACATGTGATAATTCTTCAGAGCTTTGTGATAACAGATGCGGATCTAGATCTTGACAGTTTTTCTGCCTAAAAGTTTGTGACATGGTGAGGTAGCGTCAAACTATATGCTACAACATGTGATAATTCTTTAGAAAATTGTGATAACAGATGCGGATCTGGATCTTGACAGTTTTTCTGCCTAAAAGGTTGTGACATGGTGAGGTAGGGTGAAACTATATGCTACAACATGCGGTGATTCTTTAGAGACTTGTGATAACAGATGCGGATCTAGATCTTGACAGTTTTTCAGCCTAAAAGATTGTGACATGGTGAGGTAGGGTGAAACTATACGTTACAACATGTGGTGATTCTTTAGAGACTTGTGATAACAGATGCGGATCTAGATCTTGACAGTTTTTCAGCCTAAAAGATTGTGACATGGTGAGGTAGGGTGAAACTATACGTTACAACATGTGGTAATACTTCAGAGACTTGTGATAGCAGATGCGGATCTAGATCGTGACATCTTTTCTCTCCATTTTTATTGGCTGAGGGAAAGTAATGTATGTTGAGTAATTTGTTATTTAATAGGCCGTTGCGTTCTCCAAAACAACTATTCCAATAATTGATAGGCAATAACCATATGGTCTATTACAAATCCTTGAGAATTGGTACGACCCGCCATAACATGCCCCGAACAACGACCCATATGCATGGCACAAATACCCGAAACTGAGCTAAACTCAAACAATTTTCAGCCCTAAGTCATTGATGTTCGGGCCAGGTTCAGGCCACAAACTTTTTGATTTTTGCCTCTGAAAAACTGGGCCGAGAATGCCCAAAACATGTGAAGGTGGAAATCAATAGACCTTTTTTCAAAGAGGATGTCCTGTTGAATAATTATGTAGTCCAGCCATAAAAATAATGATAGAGCCATGCATAATTACTGTATCCAAGGACACTTGTATAGCGTAGCTGGTCTGAGCACTAATTTATTTTCTTTGAACCATGTGTGTCGTCGTAATAATAGATATTGTCTTTCTTTGACCAATAAGAGGTCGTTCCTCATGTTTTTTCTACCAATCAGAAATACTTTTAAATAAAAGTTCTTAACAATGAAAAACCATCGTCAGAAAGATGGATTTTGCATGGAAAGTTTGTTGCTAAAGATATTTTATGAAATTCCTTTGACATGATTGTAATAACGAGAAATTAACAATCGAACAATTACTTTATAATGAGTTTTATCACGCCTTTATACAATCAAATCATTAAAAAAGAGAAATTTTTTTTCTCGTGAATGATGTTTAGATTTTGCTTTTAGCAGCTGTAGTATGATGTATTTCGTTCCTTGTTCGACATCTTGCTATAGCCATTATAAGATTTGGGTACTTTGGTGAAAGTTTAGGCGAGTTTAGGCTATTTTTTACTCATTTTTTCTTCGTCATTTTCAACTTCAACCTTCTCAGAATTGTTTAAAATATTTGTTATACCTTGAAATAACTTACGTAATTTACAATTTAACTTTTTCGAAGGACCCTTTTTTCAAGGTTTTTGGCTTATAAATTGATCAAACTTATATTTTATTTTAAAAATCTCCATTCAAGATAAAGTCAAATATAAAATCTTGCAAAAAAGTCCCTTATGAAAACTAATAAACTTTGCAACAACTAATTATTTCAATTAATTTCGCGGATTCGCTCCAACAGACATGTGTTAAAAAGAGAAAGAGAAATAGCCGTTGTACTCAGTCCAGCTACGCTATACAAGTGTCCTTGCTGTATCATGCATATTGTAATAATTATGCATGGTTTTATCATTGTTTTTCTGCTCTCTCTTTGAAAAAAGGTCTATCCTTCCATATCTTTTCCAACATTGGTCATTATTGGAAAAAGTTATTGATTGTAACGAATGGGAAGGTGTTTAATAGACCTTTTGCTAGTCAGTATGTTCTGTTGAAACTTTAGCACTAAAACAATGACCACATTATAGCACATAATTATTCTAATTGGGCATTAACTTTTCTAATCATTGTTTTGAGGCTGGTTTTTTTAATCATTTGACATCTTGACTAGCAAAAGGTCTATCTGGAATAACTTTGTTTTCATAGGACGCAATGTCAGGTTGAATAAGGCTAAGACCGCCTGCCTACACAGCGGCCCTACTGAAGTACCGGACACAAAAAGGCTGGTGTCAAACAAGAAAACTTTCCTAACACAAGACCAGATGTGAATCACTCTGTTGCTGGGTAAAAGAAAAAAGTCCGGTGTTTGACCGACCAGTGTCAAGAATTTGTGTAACATAACACTGGACAAACACCAGACAGTTTTGAGCTGTGTAATCTGATAATACTTTTCAGCATCCACCAAAGGTGTGTGACAGTATGGTGCATCAACAGAGTAGATGAAGCTCCAACAACAAAACACAAGAATGATTTATAAATGAGTGTACTACCTAGATATTTTCTTATCATTGTTTCGATGCTGGAGTCTGTGGAGTTTTTAATTGTATTCAACTTGGCATTGCGTTCCTGAAGGGGCCATCAAGAAGCCATTTTCAATTTTTAATGGTATTTGGCTGTTAACGGGTGGAGGGAGGTTGACCCCATGCTAATAACAAGATCTGCAAAGGTCAAACAAGCATGACTTTGCCTTTCTTATAAAAGGCAATGATAGTTTATGGATAGGATTCAGGTAAGAAAAGGAAATGATAGTTTATGGATAGGATTCAGGTGAGAAAAGGGAATGATAGTTTATGGATAGGATTCAGGTGAGAGAGTAAGTAAAATGGTATCTGCATGACCTTTGTGTACAATATCCACCAGGCATCACGTTTCACACGTCGTTGTATAGCAGATATCCCCCTGCTTGACCTCGTTATTTTTTTATGGTCAGTATTTCTCAGTCTTATCCCTTTCAAATTTTCAAGGTTCGAAGCATTTTCTCTATTTCGTCATACAATGTTTGATTATTATACGAAATTTTCGACTTCCGAGTCGTCTTGTTTATGATTAGTTTTGAGGCTTTCTTGTCTGGAGAGAGTCTTTGTGTGTAAGAAAGCAGAGAAAAGAACGTCAAAGTGTGGCGTAATATTAACAGAAACTTGGAATCATCATAACTTTTGATTGAGTTATCGAAACTGGACGGAATTTTCGACGCAGCTTCCTCAATATAAAATGCCCCTACTCATTCACATTATACTAGGGGTCTAAATGGTTCAACACGTCATTTAAATCAATCTGACAAATGTGACGAAAGCTGCAGTGAACAGTGAACATCTAAAGCGACCGCCTCGGATATACTTTCTCAGAGAATAATGAACAGGTTTAAGACATTCTAACGAACAGATTTAGGAGAAATTTCCCGAGGGGTTTACTTAGGCAAAATGGATGCGAACCATAAGGGTACCTTTTTTTCAGGCCTCAAAAGTCTCTCAGAGGGGTACAAATTCATAAGTTAGTCTTTAAAAGGGTCCCAAAATCACGAAAATCGAAAATTTCCAGAAATTTTGACCAAAATTTGGTGAAAATCAAACCGAAATTTGGAAAAAATCTACCAAAATTTTAAACCTAGTACAACGGGGGGGGGGGGGCAGTGGGTTTACCTACTGACGGTATGTGCGGCGAAAAAATTGGCTTTTAGAATCGCACCCTTACAGTGCAGAATTAAATCGGTGAAATTCATACCCTTACAGTGCATTTTTTCAATTTTAAACTCTTTCAGAGCAAAAAAAAATCAACATTTTCGAGCAAAAATTTGCAATTTTTCCCAGATTTGCTGAAATTTCCACCCTTACAGTGCATTTATCAAAAGTCCAACCTTACAGTGCATTTCTAATATTTAGAAAAACATACCCTTAACCGCCGCACATACCCGTCGGTCAATTTGCCTGACTGCCCCCCCCTCCGGGCCCCCATTCCAACATCTATCCCATGTACACTTTGGACAAATCCAACTTTGTGTTAAACATTTTTTCGTCTGAAGTATGAGCTTTTCAACCTCTTTGACTTTAACAACGAATTAGGTTTCTTGATTGTACTTCCTTCTAATCGTTTTAAGCTTATTGGGCTGACCTTCCAGCACAGCTGGTTTATTCTACCTAAAAGGTTGTGAGAGGGTGAGGTAGGGTGAAACTATACGTTACAACATGTGGTAATTCTTCAGAGACTTGCGATAACAGATGCGGATCTAGATCTTGACATCTTTTCTCCCTAAAAGGTTGTGAGAGGGTGAGGTAGGGTGGAACTATACGTTACAACATGTGGTAATTCTTCAGAGACTTGTGATAACAGATGCGGATCTAGATCTTAACAGTTTTTCTGCCTAAAAGGTTGTGAGAGGGTGAGGTAGGGTGAAACTATACGTTACAACATGTGGTAATTCTTCAGAGACTTGTGATAGCAGATGCGGATCTAGATGTTGACATCTTTTCTCCCTAAAAGGTTGTGAGAGGGTGAGTTAGGGTAAAACTATACGTTACAACATTCGGTAATTCTTCAGAGACTTGTGATAACAGATGCTGATCTAGATCTTGACAGTTTTTCTGCCTAAAAGGTTGTGAGAGGGTGAGGTAGGGTGAAACTATACGTTACAACATGTGGTAATTCTTCAGAGACTTGTGATAACAGATGCGGATCTAGATCTTGACAGTTTTTCTGCCTAAAAGGTTGTGAGAGGGTGAGGTAGGGTGAAACTATACGTTACAACATGTGGTAATTCTTCAGAGACTTGTGATAGCAGATGCGGATCTAGATGTTGACATCTTTTCTCCCTAAAGGGTTGTGAGAGGGTAAGGTAGGGTGAAACTATACGTTTCAACATGTGGTAATTCTTCAGAGACTTGTGATAACAGATGGGGATCTAGCTAGATCTTGACAGTTTTTCTGACTAAAAGGTTGTGACATGGTGAGGTAGGGTGAAATTATATGCTACAACATGTGATAATTCTTTAGAAACTTGTGATAACAGATGCGGATCTAGATCTTGACAGTTTTTCTGCCTAAAAGGTTGTGACATGGTGAGGTAGGATGAAACTATATGCTACAACATATGATAATTCTTTTTACAGTTGTGATAATAAATTAGAATTTATCCGAAGTTTTTTATTGATAGATTAGCAATAAATACAAACACGACTACATTACAAATATTTTAATAATCAACTTTCGTAATTAATAATGAATTCTTCTAATACATGATCAGAATTGATTTCAATTATGAAGTAAAATATATTTGAAAAAATTTAATAAAAAGCTTTTCGGCCCCGGGGGTGGGGGGGGGTTACTTAGGCAAAATGGGTGCCGGGTATGTGCGAGCCATAAGGGTACCTTTTCTCATTCCTCAAAAGTCTCTCAAGGGGTACAAATTCAAAAGTTGGTCTCTCAAAGGGTCCCAAAATCACCAAATTTTGTCTCTCAAAGGGTCGATTTTCGGCTCGGACATACCCGTCACCTCGCAAACCTAGTACCCCCCCCCCTCCCGGGTTTTCGGCTTACGCCATCATCAGTTATCATACAAGTAAAAAGAAAGTAACAAATTTATTGAAAAAAAATTAGAAAAAATGTGAGTAATTAAATTGATTTCAATTACATTCTGATCATCTTTGTATTTTTCAATAAACTCTTCGATTATTGGGTTTTCGTCAATTTCAACGAGACTAGTCTCATTATTTAATGTCTTGAAAAGGATTTGATCTTGGGATGTTTTTTTGAAAAACTCTTGAAGCACACAAATATCTTGAACTGACTCTAAAGGACTGTGAGAAGGTTCAGTTTCTTCACAATCTGTCTCTGGAATATTTTCCATTTCTGAAGAAGTTTTTTCGTTGCAAGACGAGAATTCTGAAATATCTTCACTCGAAGAAGAAAAATCTGAGATATCGATGGAACTATCAGTCATGTCTGCAAATTTCCAACACTGAACACGAGAAAGAGAGATAGAAACATGACAAACCTACTTATAAGCATTTCTCGTGTGAACAAAAAAGAGCTTCAGAACCCTCTTGAGACTCTTAGTTTGAAAAGATTATATTGTTTTCTCAAAAACCATATATTATGAAAATACTAGGTACAATGTAGTTTTCTAAATGCTACACTTCCTGCTCTAACTCTCAGAGAATCTCTAGATCGAGATTCATGAAATTTAAGTGCCTTGTCCTTAAGAATTAAAGCCCAAGAGGTTTTGCCATATTTCTTGATTCCCTCACTCAAACAACGATCCTCTTCAGCAGTAAACTTAACGTTTTTGCAAGACTTACTGCCCGCTTCTGAAAGTTCATTTTTAATGACATGTTCATTGGCTTGCACATTTAAAGATGGCACGCCTGCAACTTTTCCATTTTTCTCATCAATTTGAGATTCGGTAATCACCAAATCCATTGCGTCATCAGCCTCGACTACAGGTTGATAAGGGTCATGTGCTGTTTATATTCAATTGATCCATGGGATTGCTTGGTGCAGAGCTACTTGAAGCAACGTCTGAGATTATATGTTGACTTTTCTTTAAAACTTCACTGTCATATGTGAGATCAATATTAGTGAACAAATGTAGCAAATTTCCATTATGTGCAGAACGTGATGTCATTTTCTCCATACACTTTTTGCCCTCGATTGCAACAACTCTAAATTGTTTCTTTTTATAATAGATTTTTGCTACTTGAGAACTATGTTTTTGATCCTCAGTAATGTAGTGCTGTTCCTCAAGTGACAATCGCTCACTGCTTTCAGTCTCTAGAATCTGTCTATATCGGATTGGATTGATGTATTTACCTATTGCTTCGTGGACAAGCATTGTCATGGATGTCGTTAAAGATTGAAATTGGGTTCCATTCGTCGACAATAGTAAATATTCGCACTTTGGATGAGACGTGGCCGAATATGCACTAAATATAGATCGATCAAAGCCAAAACATCATCATCAATAATTAAGGTATCAAAAATGTATTTTGCAGCAGTTTTGAACTCGGTTTGATCAACAAAACCACCATTAGCACGAGCCTTGTTTATCATGGCGACGGTAAGAAATTGGAAAGTCATTGGTCTTGAGCACTTAACTCTCAAAAAAGAAGTGTTGTGATGAAGCGAATTGAAAAAACTAAATCACCTTTTGCTAACATCCTTGAACCGTCATCTAAGGTGCACTTGTGTATCACTTGTTTGAATGATTGCATATGGTAAGGGATTACTGCCTCCATTTCTTCGATGGATGCCCAACTGTCTCTCGCTATAAGCGTTTCTAAATCAAGATTTCTGTTGCACTCAAAGTTCTTTTTCTTGCTTAAATTTTCCTTTGCTCGGCGTAGGTAGACTTCTACGACGGTAAAACAACGTAACGTGCTATCCGGAACACCGTGTGATTTTCGAAAATCCACAAAGTCATTAATTGCTTTCACGTAATTCAATGATCCAGATGAGCTTAATTTCCATTCTTCCTCTAAAAGTTTCAAAAAAGAAATGAATATAGAAGTGGAACTCAAGCAACAATCGACGAATTCCTCAGTTAGATCGTTATCACTTTCGTTATTCCCGAGGGCGTGCATACAAAACTTCATAGCTCTTTTGGCGATATGCCGGGCATCCTTTCGGTTTTTTCCTCCTCCACAAGAAGTACACAACCATAGCACAAAGCGAAGTCCGATTCCCTCTTCTAAGGAAAAAAAACAGGTTTCCCAGCTGTAACTGCTTTCTTTTTCGGTATAGCTCTCTGCATCTCTTCACGTTTTACCACTGGTTGGGGATCAAAGTAGTACCACGGATGTTTGTTCGATACATGTTTTCTCAAACCACGGCTACTTTTGAAGTCGGCGTGTAAACAAAGTCTTATAGGACAAGTAAACAAACCTTGGTTATTTGGACGAATGATCAATGGTCTTTTCCCGTGAGCTGCGCCTTCTAGAGACTTCCAATTTACACAAAGTCTTCTAGAGCTGTCCATGCTACAGCTCCAAATCTGGAGTGAGTGTTGGATCAGATTTGGCCTTTTTATTCACCATTGCAGACATCATTTTACCAGGGGGTTGTTTTGCACAGTATTGTAAATTGATCTATTCAAGGTATTGTAATTGTTACCTCCTTTCAAAATGAAACCAATAGCAATGCAACTCCCAGTGCCCGCCATGATTACATTGTCCAATAGGAACCCTAAACAATTATGTGACGTATTCCTGTTATATAAGAATACCTAAAATTAAGTAAAAGGCCAGTGCGGAACAAACTCCATAATAATTTAAATACATTTAGCAGTTACTATAGCAACGCCAAACTCATCTTTCGTAAACAGTCTGATACATTCATTCTATAGGAAACATTCAGATTATGACTCACTTTCTCTAGGGAAATACAATGCTACTTTAGCAACATCAATGTTTTTGATAGAACAACAAATTAGTAACATATTATTCTAAGCAATTTGTTCTCTATAAAAATGAACAAAGGAACAGTTTGTTAGATATTAATTCGCAAAGGGAATAAAGCGTTCATGACAGAACAATGTAATCATTTCTAAATAAAACATTGAACAATTTATTCATTAAGGAATGTTGTGTTCATTGCTCCGGCCTAGGAGCCTTTAATTCTCTCTTCCGACAATGGTTAAGACATTTTTTGTCTGTTTATCTAATCCGATGATCTATTCCGATTTAACAAAAACGGATCACTGATTCCGATAATACTGTGATTTGATTGGCCGAAAAGTATTTAGAAAAAGATGGCTATCGAAAGTGGACTAGCTGACTGTGTAGCAAATACTGGCAAATTTCAGTGAAAAATTGATCATTTTCATCCTTATTCATGATGTTTTGGACATGATTTATGAGAAGTCTGATGGTGCGTTGTACGTTGTACTGTCTGACTGTATACTGAATTCAAATACGTGTGTTTCTCATGGTTTTATGCTGTAAAAATGATCTATTTTGGACTTTTGGTCTGTTGGTCATTTTTCATGATGATATAATTGGTGGTTGTTCCTTTTGGATTTTCAAACTTGACAATGAAACTTTCAAAAACACAGCCATTGATACACAGTATTTTTTGTGGTGTTATGTATTGCTGAAAATTATCCTGTTTTGGACTTTGTTATTGTCGTACTGTATTCATCATCGGCTGGCGACCGTTCCTTTTTTTTTTCAAACCCGACACAGATTTTTTACAAACATATCACTATGAGAATTCAATAAAGGATACTGAAACATAGTTCATGTGTAAATTTTAACAAGATTGGAGAAATTCTCACAGTCAGACGTGTTATGGCTGAAAATTATCATTTTTGGACTTTTTGTTGTAATTTCATCGCGGCTGGCGACCGTTCCTTTTGATTTTTCAAACCCAACACAGATTTTTTACAAACATATCACTATGAGAATTCAGTAAAGGATACTAAAACACAATTCCTGTGTAAATTTGAACAAGATTGGAGAAATTTTCACAGTATTATGGCTGAAAATGAAATCTTTTGGACTTTGTCGTAATTTCATTGGCTGGGGCGACCGTTCCTTTTGAACATTTTTCAAACCCGAAACAGGTTTTTTCCAAATATAACACTATTTATTACATACACATTATTGTACCATTTTATTTGGTTCATCCTACTCTTCTCCAAGTATTATCCCAGCAGAAAAAATAATGCTTAGCTAAAAACCCGTGGCTTAATGGGATAAACTTTCGCGGGGATTAAATTTTGCTGATTTCGCGGATGTCATCGTGGGTGTCATCCGCGAAATTAAGTCTCAATGGAAATTTGGAAAGGCCTCATCCGCGAAATATTTCTAAACAAAACTGAAAATTTGTCAAACAAATACTTTTTGAATGTTTACTGGCATCAAAGAAGTGCTAATAATGAGTATTTCAACAACCAAAATGCACGATTTGACAGTTAAGTCACAAAATCGTGAAAATATTGCCACCCAATAATGCCACCCGCGAAATTAAGTCCCCGCAAAATTTTTAAATTTCGCGGGTAGGCCCAATCGCGAAATTAAATCCTCGCGAAAGTTTATCCCATTAACGAAATTTTATCCGGACAATCAAATCAACGGCGCATCATGGCTTCGCTATTGGCAAGTTTAGAAAAAAAAAAATTTATAAGAACTTGGAAATATTGACTTCTAAATGTTTATCTCCTTTAGCTCCAATTTTGAACTTTTTAGTTGAGGATGAGTGGGCGGGGGATGGGCTTGGTTATTTAAGCAAGAAAGTGCATGTGTAATCACTAAGAAGAGCTAAACTTCCGGCTGGTTTATTTATTCGTTAAGATTATTTCTTATACTCGCTCTGCAATAGATTTATTGTCTGTTCTGATTAGTAGTTTGTGGGCAACGTTCGAACACAACTAACTCAACAAGCTCATCTTTCACATCTTTTAATCTCTAAAGCCGGAGCTTCCAGCGCAGCTGGTTTATTAAAATTGAGTTCTATTCGTATTCCAAAAATAGTGCGGATGACCAGAAATTAACGGCTATAAACCATTTGATTGATATCAATTCCATTCGCAAACTGCAGCTTTTTCGTAAAGGACTATAAATTCTCAAGAAAAATGTTAAACTGTGTGAGTTCACTTTTACACAAATTGTTTGAGAGAAGAGATGGAAGTCAAGACTGTAAATCCTGCCAAATCATTGACGAGCGACGAAATTGAAGATGCTCTCCATAGGTTTATCATTTTACAAGTAAGCTATTTTATATCTTTCTTCTTTTATCATTTTTGATCTTATTTTGCTTTGTTAAGTTTGACCATTTTGTGCAATCCTTGCGATTCGATAGGTAAGTTAGTCATATTAAGAACAACGGAATACAAATTAATTTGAAACATTATCTTTGAATCTAGATACCACGAGCTAGTCACATGCTGTATTGTCGTGCCCTGGGTGACGATGACATGACAAGGCGAAAAACAACAATGCAGCAAACTATTCCAAACATTTACGGGGTTGAGCTGGTTGTGGCCTGTGTTACTGGTATGCAATCGAACTAAAAGAAAAAAGGACAGGCTGCCAAGAAATATACAAGGATTGGGATTGCATTTTTCATCGTGATGAAATCAGAGGCCGTGGAAGATCAAGTGTCGAAAGCTTTCTATAAGAGTGGAAAACCCGATGACTTTAACTACATCAAACCAAGATGCAGAAGCTGGGAATCAAAAAAAATGGCCTTAAGCATCATGTACAGTTGTAAAGGTAATTCATTATTTTGTCATATGTGGCTGAAGTTAACCTTGCATAGGATTTCAGGGTCCGGAAAAGGGAAGACAGAAATCAAAAGAAAAATTGAGTAATTGCATTTTATTTGGTTCTCAAAAATTTTACAATATCAACGTCGTTTGAGTAGAAAGTTTCTACGTGGATGGCTTTTTTTTAGCACTTTGTTTCGAATTCTCCTCATCAGTTACAGTTGTTTTTCGACTTTGCTCTTCCTTTTCCATCGTTTTGATCATCCAATCTGGAAGGCTACGTTTGTGACGGACTTTGTATAACCTTCGCTGTTTGAAATGTGATATATGATGGTCTCGTATTCGGTCTCTAAGCCGCTCGAATCCGCAGAGTCGAGATAAACAACGTCTCCAATTTGTTTTGGCATGTCCTGCTTGTTTCAAATGTCTGATCCAAATGAACGATTACTTCTTGAGCATTTTCTCATATAGTCAATATTAAACTTTGTCCAAAACGAGGTTAACCTTTTGTTTTGCGCATGTCACTTGTCTCAAAGAACAATATACTAGGCTAAATTTAACTATTTGACTTTGATGCGCAAAAATAATCGAATATCGTTTTTCATTTTTCCACAAATGGGCTACCTTGATGGTAGCTCGCTCGTAGCCCATCGGTTTTATCTTAAATTTGCTTGGTAGTCAAGCAATTTCGTCAATTTCGGATAACTTTCAGTGACGTCATATCAATCAGAAAGAGAATTGGTCATAGTTTTTTTATCAGAGACATGCACACTAATTAAAAATGGAAACTTTGCTGTTTTTTCAACAAATTTTGAAAAATGGGCTACCTTGATGGTAGCCCGCTCGTAGCTCGCTCGTAGCCCATCAGTTTCAGCTTGAAATTGCTTGGTAGCCCGGTAGCCCGTCCATTTGTCAGCATCGGATAACTTATTTGTGACGTAATATCAAAACTGAAAGAGAATTAGTCATAGTTTTTTATCAGAGACATGTGCACTAAATGAAAAACGAGACTTCGCTGTTTTGTAAACAATTTTTCAAAAATGAATAGGCTACCTTGATGGTAGCCCGCTCGTAGCCCATCGGTTTTAGCTTGAAATTGCTTGGTAGCCCGGTAGCCCGTCCATTTGTCAATATCGGATAATTTTTAAGTTGCATCATATCAAATCAGAAAGAGAATGGGTCATAGTCTTCTAACAGAGACATGCGCACTAAATGAAAAACGAGACTTTGCTATTTTTTCAATAATTTTTCAAAAATGAATGGGCTGAATTGGCTTTATTTTAACAAGATACTTTAGAACAAAGATTCAAAGCTTAGTCTTTCATGAAATATATACAAAACTGATTTTTTTTTTTACATTTTAGAGAAAAAAAATGGACAAAGAAAAAACTTGGATATGTAAAGATTGTTTTGCGCCTTTTAAACAATAAAAAAGTCTTTCTAGACTCAAGAAGCGTTGTCCCAAGTCAGGTGGAGCTTCCAATATTTTGTCCTGTTCTTTGTGCCCTAAAACCTTTTATCGAAGTGACAGTCTAAAGAAACACAAGCTCGTATGTACTGGAGAAAAATCAACAAAATGTGATGTTTGTGAGAAAAAAAATTCAGTCAAATTGGCATTTGAAACGGCATATGATCCAAATGCATGATCCATCAAAACCCTCTACATCAAAGCCCTCAAATTCCAAAAAACCTAAGACATCAAGTGCCAATAAAACCCCAACAACATTTGAAAACCTGCCTTATATGACTGAAGACCAGTTAAATGCTATTGAACACAGCATGAAGATGCAATTTTATTTTTGAGGTTCTGAAGAATCTGATTATGGTGATGACTTTGTTCCAATCATGATTTAAAGAAATGTTGATATGATTGCTGAACCAACTATTGATGGTAAGAGACAGTAATTTTCAAGCCTCTATTTAACTGACCTTTTTTGGATTGACATAAAAACATCTTTAATCGAGTTTAGGTTTCAGTCTACAAACAGACATCTTCCCCAATGAGTCCAAGATCTCGTAAAAAGAAAAGCCGTGTTGCGAACACTTGTTTCAATGTAATCCAAAAGGCTAATATGACAGACGATCAACAAGTTTCTGCCATTGTCCTGTTAATGAAACGGCTAGGTCTTACAGAGAAATGCAACAAATTCTTCAGTAAGCCGACCAAATCAGGGCGAAAAATGACCTGCTTGATTACAAGGAAATCGGTCTGGGAATTTTGGCACCGAAATAGTTTGCAATCCACACTCACCTCTCGACCAGCCAAATTGAAAATCAACGATAAACCAAAAATACAAACAAATTTGCAGTTTGTTGACACAAGAACCCTTTCTACGAATAAGAGAGGTATTAAATTTTAAGAAGCACCGTGGATGATTCATGAAAAACCTGTAAGGAAGGTCTTTTGTTTTTACAACCTTGCTGCTGAGAGCAAGGTGTCTTACGGAACATTTCTTTCTCGTAAACCATTTTACATTCGAGGCTGTAAGGAACATCTTCATCGACGTTGGAGTATCAGTGCTCTTATTAAAATAGCAAAGGAGAATAAGATCGAAATTTCTTTTTCTACATACGAGAACCTCTTTCAGCATATTTCCACAAATTGTAAAATGGGAGCATCAACCTACCTAGATTGGACCTGCATAAAGATACCACATGTCATCATATCAAAGATAAATGGGATATCCTGAAGAAAGAGCTGTTGGAGAAATTTGATGATAAAAAAATTGACACACTTTGTCATGGAAGAACACATCTCAAAATATGGCAAAGTCACGGAAAAACTAACAAGCAAACAGACTAATGCCAACATGAAATTTATTGTTGATTTTGTCTCTGACTTCTGGAGCAGCCTCGTCCATCACAGGAATCACTTAAGGCATTACCGAAACAGCATTAAAGAGTTAAGATCACTGTTCGACCATGTTTCCATTGATGTTGATTTTTCTGAAAATCTTTCTGTTCCAATGCAGTTTGAGCCACAATCAAGGCATTGGAGCCACAGTCAAATCACTCATTCTGGCATTTTGAAAATAGATGGAGATAAATACTGCCATCCTTACCTATCTGATGACAGAAAACACGACCAAAAGTGTGTTCTCCTTTGCCTCCCTTCATTTTGATTGAAAGCGATAATTGCACATCTCAGTATAAATGAGCTGAGCATTTCTATGATCTTCAGTATATTGCAGACAAATACGATCGGAAAATAATCAGAGTTTATGGAATTGCCGGTCATGGCAAGGGAGACCATGTTGGGGGAATAGCAAAGATTGCTATTAGGAGAGCTATTGCAAATGGTACTTATATGGAAGACGCTGAGGATATGTTGGATTTCCATCTGGAGAAATTTATGAAACATGACAATCCAAAGTACATTGTTAAACAAATTCACAACAAATAACTTAAAGCGACCAGGGTAGAATCACGCACCCATAAAACTGAAACGATTGACAGCTCATCATACTTTCATGTTATGGATTTTCTCAAAAAAAACACAATTCGAGCAGCACCATACCTGTGCCTGTGTGATGAGTGTGCTGTTTCATATGGCTCCTGTGATCTTTTTCAGGATTATCCATTTGCTGTCAAGATGTTGAAGACGACCGCACTTCGTTCAGACATCCCTAAGCATACAGAGGCCGATGACGAAGATGAGGATCGCGAGTTAAACCTGACAGACTTCTGAGTACCTGGGACAATTTGTGCTGTTGCTGCTGATGATTCTTCTGCAGATACTTTTTGGTTTATCCTGATCAAAAGTAATGAGATTGCCATTGAAGAGATTACAGATGATTTCAATCATGTCATTACTCCAGGTCATTCATATATTGAACGTAACTACCTCGAACGGCATCATGAAACAAAGAAGGGACAATATTTCAATGTCATAAAAAAGAAATCGGTGTTCTTCTTCCAAGAGTCAGTTGTGTACCCTTTCGTTTTGTTTGAAGACAACGGTGGAAAACCTTTTGTCACAAATGGCACTATAGTTGAAAGTAATGAATATCTATTTGATGTTGTATAATTTGTAAGCCCCATTTTGTCCCTTTATAGTTTCAGGTAGTTTGTTGATAAATTTTACGTTACAAAAATTTCTTTTTTCAAGTTTTCTTAGAATAATACATTGTATTTCAGCATTGTATTTAAGTTTTTCAAAAGGTTATTATTATCTAGCAGCCACAATTTTTCACTTAATTTAATTTCATTTATTTATACTAAGGCACTTGTTGTTATTATTTGCATTTATTTCTCTCATTTATATTAGCTTTTGACCGATATTCTTAATATTTCAAAATTAGAAATTTTATATTTTATTGGTTAAAATATGTTTCACGATTTGTAAACCACATTTTTCCACTTTTATGTCGAAAATTTGAAATATAAAGTTAAGGAATAACATGTAAGTTCACAATTGTATGACTTTATATTAAATAAAGGGACTAGGAGTGGTCGACAATTACGTTATAAAAAAATAATACCTTCACTTGAGTTTTTTTAAAAAAGAAAGAGCAACTTAAAATGTAACTTGTTGTTAAATTTGGAGTTGAATAGTTAACGTCAACCAAATAAATCACACTTTGAATATAGACTGTCAAATGCATAAGAGTAAATTTGGCATAAATGTAAGCCGCAAAATCTTCACTTTATAACTTTAAAATTCATCACCTGGTATAATCAGGGAATAGATCTTATAAATTTTGTTTTATTTTTCTTCGAAAACTCGATGTGGAAACATGTGGTTCACATTTCCAAGCAGTCGACTGTAAATGGTTGTAAGCCACAAACCATCACCTAACAGAACTTTTCAAACTACTAAAGCCTAGGTTAAGCTTTGAACTTGAAGCGTGTAAATTTCCAGCTGTTAAAACAAATGTCAGCCACATTTATCACCTAAAGTGTAAAAAAATTGAAAAATTGTCAATTTTCAAATGTCACACTATTTTTGACCATGATCATTTGCCGGTGTTACTCTTTACATTTCAACATTGTTAACCGGCTACTTTTTATAAGCGGGCTACACGGCTTTTTGAGCGTTTTCATTGGCTTAGAGCTCTTGACCACTGGCCTACATTGTCCAGAGTTGCCCGTCGTTAGGGAAATAAAATTGGTAGCCAAAACGTAAACAAAGGTGAATAAAGTAAAGCAATTTTGGTCAAATTGAGATTTTCATGGGACGAAAAAGTTTAAAATACAAAAAAAGTTTTTTTAAAAACTACACTAAAAAAGAAATCGCAAAAATCAAAGTGAACTTCAATTTTGGAGTCGATATATCCAGCTGAAGCATCAGACAGTAAAAATGCCATTTGATGATGAAGTAAAACATTTCCTTGCATCAAACAAGTTCAAGTCTACAGAGCTCTTAACACCAACAGTGCTGTACGCAGACTGAACAATTTAATTTCGAAGGAGTCCAAGGAAATCGTATTCAAACATAAACTTTCTGGAACTTGATGCAGTGGAGATGAACTCACTCGTTTGTGACTTTTATATGAATGCCACGGTGTTGATTGGTGAACTTTACCAACCAGACTCTTTAAACTCGTTGAGAAATGGCTGGCAGCGTGCCCTAAACGAGAAAGGAATTCAAATAAACTTTAAATCAGATGATTTTCAAACATCGAGAGAGGTTTTGGCAGCCAAAAGGAAGCAACTTACTAAACTAGGTACGGGGAACAAGCCAAAGGCAACCCGCCCTCTAGATGCTGATGAGATTAATAAACTTTACGACTATAATTTCTTTGGAGGCAGGACACCCTATTTGTTACAAAGAACAGTCTGGTGGATCCATACTAACCACTTTGGATTCAGGGCTCGGGATGAATCCAGGAAACTTTGTTTTGGAGACATAAAATTGGTAGAGGAGAAGGGAGAACGATTCTTAGAATGGGACAAAGAAAGAGGAACTAAAACAAGAACAGGAGAAAATTCCTATTCCCACCAACGGTCGTTTAACCCAAGAGCTTACGAAACTCAAGGTCCAAAATGCCCTGTCATGTTTTATGAAAAGTAAAAGTGCAGACTCGCCTTTCTTTTTGGCAGTAATTCCAGAAGCAAAAATGGATTCCAACAGCAAAATATGGTATTACAACCGTCCATTGGGAAAGAATTCATTAGGGAACTTCGTGTCTCATGCAAAGGACATTCTTGGTCCAGATTCAACAACAAGTCGATCAAAAATTTCGAACCACTCCGCCAGAAAAACATCGATTACTACACTTCTTGAGAAGATGTTCACCCAATACATGTGGCACAACTCAGTGGACATAAAAATATTGAGTCGTTAAAGTCCTATCACAGTGCCTCAAAGGCTCAGCAGCAAACAATGTTTAACATTTTAAGTGGTTGTGGAAAACGACCAATGAGTAACATTAATCGTGAATGTACAAGTTCAAGTACAGTTGTTTCAGCAAATGCATCTTCTCTTCAATCATCATCAGTTCGCGTTGATTCAAAACATCAGCAATTTGAAAACATGTTCCAGGGTGCCAAAATTTCAAATTGCACATTCAACTTTAATGTAAACTCTGGAAAACCAGCAAAGAGAAGACGGCTTGTAATAGAGAGTGATAGTGAGGATGACGAGTGAAGAAATTTTAACAACTGTTTAAAGTTAAAGATCGTTAAGTTTGTCTTCTTGTTCTTCCCTTTCGTTGATTTGTGGTTTGTCAGTTTGAAGCTCTGTGTTGTTTCAAGTAAGTTGAAATATGTTCGTCTCGTCTGAATTCCACTTGCATAGTAATATTTATAATTTATTTCTTTGTCAATATAATTTAAGAAATTTGAAGTTCTTTTGTTTATGGAAACAAATCTTTTTATTGTTTAAAATCGCCAAGTCTCTTTGTTTTCGGTCATCAAATCGTTGTTTTGTGAGTAGGTTTCATTCCTCCTGACCCATGAAAATGTAAACATTCGATTGAAAAAGAGACATTCGATTGATGAAAGAGAAAAGAGACATTCGAATTTGGAAGAAAAAAACATTCGATTCTGAAAAAGTCTTTTATGATAATAGTCGTTTGTTTTTCGAATTTTTGAAGTGAATACTTTGGCAAAGATATAAAAATGATTTTTAAATATTCAAGTCTCATTTTGATAGTTTTCTGGTTAACAAATACAATAATAAATGGTAGCCTTGGGCTTTACCGGAATGTAGCCCTTGTAGCGGAACTTGCTCGCGGGCTACATTTCCCGGTAAAGCCCGTGGCTACCGTTTATTATTGTATTAATAATGTATGAAGGATTTTAAAATGCCGAATGAAACTAGAAAAAGTGAATTATAATTTATAAAAAAGGTACATTTCTTCTAGATCAATTTTATTTTAATCATGTTCTGTATAGGACATTTTTTGACCTATATAGAGGTCCTATTGGCTGCTTCTCCCAATATATGTTTTTTTAAATCATTTTACACAGAGATGTATATTAATAATGGTCAGAGCCTCGCAAAACCTGAAAAAAAAATTCAAAATTATCCTTTTGCTCTATAAATCTTCCTAATATGTGTCGTCACAAGCGAGTTTAAATATGAAGAAAGCAATACAGAACTGTTGCTGAAGACGAAAACTCAACTTTCCAAAAGGAAATGTTCAACAACTGAATGCAAAACAAGCGAAAGTAGCACCGTTTCAACCCTTGTTGCTAAACTGACTTTAATGCGGGCTTTAATGGAAAGGAACAGAATGTGGACAGTGTAACCAATAAGTCATAACAAAGCAGAAAGAAATGGTGGAATGTGAGATGTGTAATAAAAGGATATGCATGGATTGTCACCTGATGAAAAAACAGAGTATTCTTTTTATCGAGAATGGTGTAGGGATACATAGACTAGTAAACTAGTCAGTTATTACTTATAACTTTATAATAAAACTGTCAATCAAATAATATAAACACTAATTAAATATTCAGCGCGCGTGAGAGAAAAGGAAAATAACTGACTAGAAGCTACTTCCAATGCCTTTTTTTCTTCACCTAAAATCGTAAGGAGAGACATACAGATTTCTGTCTATCTGACCGGTGCGGGATTGCATTTATTTTTCTTTCTGTTTATTGCGTTTTTGGAAATGCTCATTTATTAATATGTTCCCATGTTTAATGTTACTATGAAATATCATTTAGTCAAAAAAGTAGGATGGATTCTCAAAAACCTAAAAAAAGTTGTATAATTAAACAACGTTTTTTGAGGGAAGAAGCTTCTAGTCGTTGAAATTCAGAAAAGAGACGCAAACTTCACCTCTTCATTTCTTTTTATTTGGAGCTTGATTTTTTGTATATGGGTCTGTTTTCAACGACTAGTTTACTAGTCTAAGGGATACATTGGGTGTGTAATACATGCAATAGTACCGTGGCTTGTTAGTACTGTGGCTGATTAGTGCCATTTTAAAACTACTTATACTTAGAGGTTCTAAGTCGACTTAGTAGTGCTAAATGAACTTAGTAGTGTTAAGTCAACTTGGTAGTGCTAAGTCAACTTGGTAGTGCTAAGTCAACTTGGTAGTGCTAAGTCAACTTGGTAGTGCTAAGTCGACTTGGTAGTGCTAAGTCGACTTGGTAGTGCTAAGTCGACTTGGTAGTGCTAAGTCGACTTGGTAGTGCTAAGTCGACTTGGTAGTGCTAAGTCGACTTGGTAGTGCTAAGTCGACTCGGTAGTGCTAAGTCGACTCGGTAGTGCTAAGTCGACTCGGTAGTGCTAAGTCGACTCGGTAGTGCTAAGTCGACTCGGTAGTGCTAAGTCGACTCGGTAGTGCTAAGTCGACTCGGTAGTGCTAAGTCGACTCGGTAGTGCTAAGTCGACTCGGTAGTGCTAAGTCGACTTGGTAGTGCTAAGTCAACTTAGGAGTGCTAAGTCAACTTAATAGTGCTAACACAAGTGCTAACTAAAAAGTAGGCGGTCTCGTATTGTTGTGTACAAAAAGGACACGCAATGATGTGTAAATGATATCATCGGACATATATTGATGTGTAAAGTCCATGCAAGCACCAGCGAGCAACAGCAGGACACAAGACTAACTGCAAGTAAAGCCAAAAGATAAAAATATGGATAGTATGTATATTCGGATATCAACTTGAAAAGAACACTATATATAATTCTGGACCACCCCTATCGTCCCCTATCTAATCCTAACCCCCCTCTAAAACAAACAATCTACCCACTTTTTGGTTAGTAATCTTGAATAATCCTTTTTTTATAATGACAGCATATCATGCATGGGCAGATAGGCAGATGGGGGAAAGCAAAATGTATATTATAATGGAGGTTGTAAAATTCCATTAAATTTTACCAATATTTCTACTTTTGCACTCTATATCCATTCCTTAGGTTTGTTTTGTTATAAAGTTATTTATATTACTGTAGATTGGCTCATCAGATTGGTCTTGTTTTTTGATTATATACTATTATGTAATCAGGTTTATATCTTATAGCTTTATAGGCAGCCATTGAAAAATTGTTATGTTCGTGTCGCCCGCCCACATCATAATTTTCACCGATTTTCTGGTGCGGAGATGCAAAAAAAATCTGGGAAAAATCCAGAAGAAACAACTTATGTTCTTCAAATATATATAACTTTTTCTTTGGGGGTTTCTTCAGGCGATATTTCAAAAACCTGGAAATTTTTCCGCCCATCTGCCCGCATCATTTTTTGAGACCTTCTGCGATGCGAACACAACTATTTTTCGATGGCCGCCTATTCTTATCAAATTAACATTTCAATCTTCCGCCATGACAGAGAGGGAATATGAACTGTATTGTACACAAACATGAACAGGTTAAGGGACCCACCCGGAATAACAAAACCTTGAAAAATTAATTAACGAAAGGGCATCTATATGACACTGGAGAGTACCAAACTTTCAAGGTCATATATACACCTTTTTTCTACTAGAAGATGGTTTCATATTGGAGTACTTCAACAAAGGCTACACATATGAAGAAAAATATTCAGGCCAAGGAATTCTTCGTCGGTAAGTTATAGCTAGATTAAAAAATCTTTGCCTGTGATATCATTTTTTTAACAACATTCATTTTGCATTTCTAGAGAACGAGTTCGAACATTAATGAGGGAATTGGATCCTGAGGGAGTAGATGGAATGTATTCAAAAAAATTAAGATTGTATCCTCTGTTTGCTACTTTTCCAACTCTTTTGAATTCATCTTGATAAACACACTTCTGGGTAGAACTTCTAGGGAAATCTAGGGTTATATACAGGTACGAGCCGGGAAGTATCTTATCCATTTGGTGGACTAACTTTCTTGGGGTTTTTCTTGTTCCTTATGGTAATAAGAATATTTTAAGCTTCTGGGCCACCTGGATTTCTCACCTGGGTATCCATAATGGCGGATTTTTGGTCATGTGACGCCCGTAGGCAAAACCGAAAATTCTTCCAACCCAAATATAGGCATATTATATATCAATCGATCGGAAATTTGATACTGATTAATTTTGAGATACAAAGTTGGGTCTGAAAACTTTCCTATCTCGAGATATAAATCACTTTCGTTTTCTCAGGTTTGGCTGCAGTTGTGGGCGGGCTTTCATGGAGTGAGGCAATTCTTTTAGTCATATCTCAAGAAATATGCTTTTTAACATATCAAAACTTTATGTGTTCCTAGAAAAGGCATTGTTTGTGCAAATTTTCAATAAGTTTGCAGTAAAAATGTGTATTTTACAGACCAGAGTACAATTTCCTTACCGTCGAAAAAAGATCTTTTTCTCTCAAAATTGGCCTTTTTGTCTGAAATGAATGAGCGAAATATTTCCCAATAGGGTTTAGAGCCAATCACTTCTTCGTAATCTCACTCAGAGGGGTACTTAGCAACAAGTAAGGGCTAAATGTATCCGGTCAGCACTTTATAAGTATGATTTAAGGTAAGACATGATCCCGAAAACGGTGAAATTTCCAAATAATTAATGAAAAATTCTCTCATTGCATCTCAACATTAAACACGAACCTTCTGTTCTTTAGATTGACTAATGCAAAGAATTATGAATAATATAATGTAAATCGTTAAAGTGTGTATTTTACAGACCAGATTCAAGTGCTTCTAGGAGCTTTTCTTGTTCTAAAACGCTTTAGATTACTACAGAAATACCCGAACTTGAGAATTTACTGAGTTAATCCGTCAAAATTCGCCAATTCCTTTATCTTTATTGTTCATGCATGAAACGAGATTTAGAGGGCTTAGAATCTGCGTTGTCTGCAGGGCCAAAAAACGTCGGCATAATATGGCTTCGAGAGGCGATAATACTATGCCATTGTAGGAAGCCTAGTGATGGAGCCATATTTGTGAACCTATTCTGGTTACTGTTACAATTATAAGAGGCGTATAATGGTCCAATGCATCATTGTATATCCGCTTTAACTACATGAATGCAACACAACGCCTTCAGCTAGTTGAAAAAGTCAGACTGTAGGAATTTTAACTTAAAGCGCTTAAAGAAGTTATTGCCATATAAAATAATGCTTTACTATGTCCAAATATCCCCGTTTTCTTACAAAAATCTAAGTATAATATTAAGAAATCTTGATTTTAAAATTCTTATTTGTTTTGGACATGGCTTGCTGATGATGATCCCATTTTCCTTTCCCATCACGAGGTTTTAAAGTTTTAGAATCATCTGGTCTCTGTGGCTTTGTCAGAACATGAACAAACGACGTGACATCCTTCTCCTTCGTAAGCACTGCGAGCTTCGTTGCCGCCTCGTTAAAACATAAAATGAAACAATAGGTTTTGATGATCTACCTTGGGAATACCTTGCTAACAACGTCAAAACTTACACACAAAGTCTCTGTTGTTTCTACTCTTCTCCAGTCTTTTATCTATATCATAACAAAGAAATAACAGATGCGAAATCATCGTCATTTTTCAAAACTCCGATGAAATAATATCGAGTATATAGGATTGAGAGTATAGGATTCAAATTATGATATTCTTATGACACAGGCTCACAACTTTGGCATACTTTTTTTTTCAAGTCAATAAAAAAACTAATAGCGCTTCGTCATGCAAACGTCACGATTATTACTTCTCTCATTTGAGATGCCTTGGAGTTTTTACAAGATACTTCACTAATGGTCATTTAAAGTGATAGAGATGACGCTTTCTTTCGAAAAGTAAAAGATTCTTTTTATTACATCTTACCGACCAACCAAATCAAATAAGAGCTTGTAAAAACTCCAGCTTGTCCCTCTCATTTGACCGAAATTCAATCCCACAATCCTTTTTTGTTTTAATTCAAAAGTCGTGAAATTTATTACTTTTTTCTTTGTATTGAGTGTAATTTGCGTGCAAGCATAATTGACGCAAAGGTTGACGGATTGAATTTCGGTCAAAGAAAATCAATGTCTATTTTTAGATTCGCTATGGTATGCTATTGGAATGACAAAAGTGATTCAAAAGTATACACGCAGTTGAAATTCTCCATTTCAGCGTATAAAAAAAATTGAAAATAATATTTTGTGACTTGAGAGTAACTAGCCGTATGCAGCGTCGCACGCTGCGTGTCCCAATCCAGCAAATCACTATACATCTAAAAAAAACCCAACGGAAGAAAGATAGCTGGTGATTGATGATAAGATTTTGATTTTATGAAAGAAAGGAGAAAAAAGTTCAACGCCATGAAGAGGAGGCTTTGTAGAGCTTTGTTAGATTTTCGAAAACTTTTTATAAAACGTTGTAAACACACACGTTTTAGCATTAATATATAGATTTTCAAACTATCAAGCTATCTATCAATCATTTTACTTAAGTAATTCAAAGAAATAGCATTGTAACGGAAAATCAACGGATTTTTATACCAATTTTAAAATACAGGCGACAACGAAGCTCGGTTCAAAGACACAATGGAAGATAGACGTCCAGTTATGATTTATCCCATGTGAAGGCGCAGTAGTGTACCAAGTATTGACCGTCGTCTAGGAGATCAGGACTAACTCCAACTCGGTGCTGTGTTTCACTTAATGAAAAGTAAATGCTACTTTGCTAGGACCAACCCATACCATGTGATGGTCGTAGGGTGGACAGAAACTCTACAGGCCGTTCAGTGACTGTGCGACAAATCTGTGCTAGTGTCTAACAAAACTTTGGGGCTTTGCTCTTTTTTAGGAAAATAATTCAAAGTCTGTCGTCTGGCGCATACAAAGCTATCCAGGCTTAGTGGTCTCAAAGCCAGACTAAGTAAAAAAAAGTAAGTATATTCATCTGGTGGCTGTCGGCGGAGCCGGGAGTGAGGGAGTCTATCCCCTTTTCTATTTGTGCTAGACCTGGGAGATCGAATGCTGAGGTGGAGCACCACACCTACTCTCAGCTCCCAGTAACTTACCGCCTAGATCAGATTACCCAATCTAAGCTACTCATCCGCTGAGTTGGCGGTGACCAGGATCGAACCCACAACCCTTAGATTGTAAGGTGAATGCTCTACCGACTGAGCTATCCGGTCACGCCAGACTAATTGCATCAAAATTTTATGCTTATGTAGCTACGCAGTTCTGGAAGTTCTAAGCACTTCTCGAAGTCTCAAAGACAGGCTACACAGATTTCTCGTTACATGCATGAATAATAAAGATATAGGTATTCGAGGATCTTGACGGATTTTACTCGGTAAAATTCTCCAGCTCGGGTTTTTCCGTGGTAAGTCTAAACATTTTAGGGCAATATAACCACCTAGAAGCACTTAATTCTGGTCTGTAAAATACACACAGCGATTTACATGTATTCTTGATTCTTTGCATGTGTCAAACTAAGGAATAAGGTTCAACTTTGTTTAATGTCGAGATACAATGAGAGACTTTGTCAATATTTGAGTAAGAGCTTGGAAGTTTTCACCGTTTTTTGGATCAATCTTACCAAATAAACATGCTTATAAGGGCTGACCAGACACATTTAGCCCTTATTTATTCCCCAGGTACCTCTCTGAGTATAATATGAAGAATCGAGTGGCTCTAAACCTTATTAAGCATCATTTCACTAATTCATTTCAGACAAAAAGACCAATTTTGAGAGAAAAAGATCTTTTTTCGACGGTAAGAAAATTGTACTCTGGTCTGTAAAATACACATTTTTACTGCAAAATTTTTGAAAATTTTCACAAACAATTTTTAATGCCTTTTCTAGGAGCACATAAAGTTTTGATATGTTTAAAAGCATATTTCTTGAGATATGAATAAAAGAATTGCCTCACTCCATGAAAGCCCGCCCACAACTGCAGCCAAACCTGAGAAAACGAAAGTGATTTATATCTTGAGTTTTCAGACCCAACTTTGTATCTCAAAATTAATCAGTATCAAATTTCCGATCGATTGATATATAATATGCCTATATTTGGGTTAGAAGAATTTTCGGTTTTGCCTACGGGCGTCACATGACCAAAAATCCGCCATTATGGATACCCAGGTGAGAAATCCAGGTGGCCCAGAAGCTTAAAATATTCTTATTACCATAAGGAACAAGAAAAACCCCAAGAAAGTTAGTCCACCAAATGGATAAGATACTTCCCGGCTCGTACCTGTATATTAGGTAACTTTTTGATCATTGTTTCCTTGTATACTTCAGGGCTCAAACTATACCTGGCATTTGGACGGGTATGATAAGCTGAAACCCTTCGGTCTTTGTTTTCATGGTTGTATTGACGGGTGAGTATTGATGTTTTTAAAAATAAAATTACTTGTAATACAAGCAAGTTCCCTGAAGGAAGTTAATGGAAATGCGATGTTACTCTAGAAAAAATATATAGGCTTGATTTTATTGATTTTACTAGTACTGTAATGGTTTTGTCTAGTTTTCAGGGTCAATTTTAGAAAATTCAATGATATTACCCCTGGTCCCTTAGACTCTGCATATTTTTGAAGTAAGGGAAATTTTCCACCAACTTTTAACATAAATTTCAAACTTGAAATGGCCATTGAAGCTTGTATGATGAGAGAAAGACACATATACCATTGGAAAGCTCTTTTTACACTCTTTCTTAAAGCCCTCGGTTATGAGGTGATTACTAACCTGTTAACAATATAGACCAGAGCGATTTATTTTTGAGTATTCACGCAAAATCTTGTGGCTGAAGGCTGGTTCTACAAATAACGATCCAGCCGTGATACTAAATTATTATTTAGATTGTATTGAGGAGGTTGGAGGTATGTTATATATTTCTTTGGTTTACAATTTATGCTAATCAAGCTTATCAATTGAGTAGACTTTAGAAGATTAAGAAAAAGAAAGCTGCGACAGAACATTTCCTTAAAAAGTCTTATTAATATGGAAACCCCTGCTACAACGCCACTGCAAGATGAACCATGATATATAGGGTAAAGTAAAACAGTTAGAAATGGTTTTAAAATCTTCTATTAAATAATTCATTATTTAGGAATTCCAAGAAGAATTAGAAGTGACCATGGAACTGAAAATTACCGAATTGCTGCAACCCAAAGATTATTGAGAGAAGGTTTCAATGATGCCTTTGCTGGTTATAATAGCTACACTTTTGGAAGATCAACTTCCAATCAAGTATGTACTATTCATTGATACCTTATAAGGGAATAAATTAATGCAACAATGAATTAATGCAGAATTAATTAATGCCGAAAATTTTTATGTATTGCGGAACCCCCTGATAAATTTTTGCCGTATCGAATAAGATTACGTCATATAAACGACTCCAGTCTATTAGTCAGGGGCTGAACCAGGTCAACCTATACATGGAGTATGAACAACATTTTATTGCTGGAATTGATAGTTGGGACCCTTAGGATCATTTTAAGCCAGAGTGCCATTTTTCTACGGTTGAGCATTTTTCAAAATGGCGGATTTTTGCAAAAATCCAAAAATGTGAAAATGTACTCAAAGTGAGAAAATTGTCAAAAACGACGACGTCATCATTTTCATTTTTCAATTTTTTCTTTGAATATAGGCATGTGACACACTGTTGGAAAGGAAATTTCAAGCTTAATAACTTTTTTGCTTACATCAAAAGCTGAAAATGTACTCAACGTGAGAATAATGCCAAAAATAATGACGTCACTATTTTCATTTTTTCAATTTTTTTTTCTGAACATAGGCAAAAAATAACGACTTTGAAATGAAATAAGCAAATTATTGGAAACATTTTAAGAAAGTTCAAAAACTTATGAACACTAAAAATATTTTTCTAAATGACTAGTCTTCGTTGTCTTCGTCCTCATCCGCAAATTCATCTTCATTTTCGTCTTCATCATCGCTTTCGTACTGGTTCTCGTTCCATTTGTTTTTGCATTCGTTCGTGTCACCCTCGTCTCCACATCCATAAAATTCCCTACAGCCCATCTTTGCTTTGGCACACGAACATGCGTTAGTTTTACACTGGGAAGCTAAAAAGAGTGGAAGAGCCTAAATTTGTAATTGTAAAAGCGATATGTAATAGTTATCGGACAGTTGTGAGTACGTATGAGAAATATTTTACGAGTTCCGAGAATTTTTCAGTACAATATCGTCTTGACTGGCTATGAACAATGTTTGTTGACACTTTTTGATTGTGAAGTGGTTGAGAAGTGAATCGCAAATCAGGTTGATCAGCTGGATTTTAGTTGGATTCTAGACTTCAAAGTCATTTCTTTGGGAGGTAGCGGTGTTTCCAACGTCAATACATGCGTGCGGAGATGATTGCCTAGGCGTTTCAACCTTGTCTGTCCTTTTATGCTGTAGTCTCTGTAGCGATCAAAGATGAGGAAAACCGTGCTGTGTTGAAGGAATTTTGCGATGTATTGAACAAAAGAGTCGACAAAATCTGAGACTTTTGCTTCTTTAGGCCAGTGTACATGGTATAAAGCAGCGCACCCATCTATGATGATTGCATCCGATTTGATGTTTCTTTTGGAAATTTCTACTTTAAGCTTCTTTTTTAAAGAAGACTTGTTGGAAGGGAATCTGCCTTCTCCAGTGGATTTAAACATCGAAAGTGGAATCGGTGATAGTTCATATTTGAATAAATAATCAAGAGAAATTTGATCAACGCTCAAAAGGCACATGACACGGGAGTATAACATTTCAGTGTTGTACATTTCATGTTCAGTGGAATCCTTGCGTTTGGGTTTGCTTGCCATTGTAACAACTTTCTTTTGAATAGTGCTGTAGAAACCAGTAGGAAGATGAGATACGAAATTGGATAACTGTTTTGCGCCAATTTTCAGAGACCTCTGAACATTGCACTCATCAGGGGCAATCTCACCCGTGTAGTTGTTTATGAGAAGATTTTGATTGTTGGACTCTGGATCGAAAGGGTGAGCACATAACTGTAAGGCATCCCTCAATTTGATACGATCTTTTAAGTCATTTTCAATTCTTGTGTTAGACTCTTCTTTATGAGAACTTTTAACTTTAGAGTTTTTTCCTCTCACTTCGTTGAGATCCTTCAAGACCTCCGTGCAAGCTGGTAAACTCTCCGTCCGAATTTGTACCGTTCTTGATTGTGTTGTTACACCGATTATTCCTCCAGGTCCTTTACCATACCTCATATACGTCGTTTCGATCATCATATCACTCCAAATTCCGTTCCATATTCCATCTTGATGTCGCATGACAGGCTCTCCTCTCATGAAAGCTTCTAGAATACATTTTGGAAGTTTATGCAGAGTTCTGAGGTAACAGATTCCATAACAAGCATAATTCATATGACCCGATGCAAAGAAATAAGGCATTATTTTGTGGCATGTGTATAGGTGGAGTGCAAAGTCACCTTCACGTTCGGCTCGAATATATAGGTGTATTAGTAGCACTGGTTTAATGAAGTTTACGACCCAGTGTTTCGTAAGTTTGTTTTCTTCTTCATTCTCATCCTCCTCTTTTTCATTCTCCTCGTTTTCATTCTCCTCCTGCTTATTTTCTGTACAAAAGGATTCAAGGAATTCGGTGAAAGCAACGAACGAATCCAAATGTTCTACGGGACCTCTCAGAATTTCTAGCATAGCGAATCTTAGCGCCCTTACGTTCATGGGGAATTTCTTGCCAAGTAGCATTTTCTCCACACCACCAAAGGCACTTTTCAACCAAGGAAGCAAACCACTATTCTGCATTAAGATCCCGATACTTCCAATAAAACTCATGATCCAGTTCATTCCACAGATTCTAGGCACGAAATTGCTAAATCTTTCTGGACCTGTCCAAATAACGTCCAACACAACTCGATAAAGCTGTTGGTCAGCGGTAAATACAGTGATAACCTGGCCTGCATTGTTGGTAACTCTCTCTGCCTCCAACATTGTGGTAAGAACTGTCGATGGATCTGAAGGTGTTTGGTCTAACAAGGAGATGAACATAACTTTGGTTTTAGGCTTTCAGCTTTCTCCTTTAGTTCTAATGCCTTGGGTATTATAGCCGTTGAAATCTGGTGAGCTATCCTTTAGCAAAATGGATTTGATAAACTGAAAGTCTTCGTGATTAGCTCTTTCAGGGAGGATAACTTGTTTACAGAATACTATCAATGAAAGCGGTTGGTTTAAGCTGAAGTCTTTTGGCATTGGAGGGTTTTTCACTCCTTTGAAGTAAGATATTTTCGGTTGTGTTAATTTAACTTTAGAAATATCCTCTTGTTTCAATCTTGGAATATCAGATCTGTCAGATTTAACTTTAACTTACAATCAGTAAAAGTGAACCAGTCCTTCTCGACTACAGACCCTGTAGTGAGTGGTATTCCACAGGGTAGTGTACTGGGACCAATACTGTTCGTGCTATACATCAATGATCTCCCTGAAAAGGTCATCTCATTGATCCTACTGTTTGCTGATGATACCAAAATCTTCAAAGAAGTCAATTGCATCAGATCTCCTGGTCCGTTTTGCTGCAGGTTGATGGCTGTCTGAAGTTTTACGTTTATGTCTCTGAATATGGTCTGTAGATGTATACTCTAGAAGACATTCTTTATGAACAAATTTCATTGCTTCTCCACTAAATAAATCGAGGTTATATTTACGTTTTCGACTTGCCTTTTGACTATTGATAGTCGATTTTGAGTTAATTCCACTAATAATGCTCTTTCTTCTTACAATTTTCGAGAACGTTCTTAAAGCAGCAAACTTTTTGAATTTCTCCTTCATTTCCTTCTGTTTCTTCCTCCATTTTGATCTTTCTACTATTCTATTTTCTTTCTTTTTCACTAAAGATAAAAAGCGACAACATTTGAACTCCATGAAAAAACCTCAACTTCTTTTCAACGTGATAACAAACTCAAATTTAACATTATAAAGGAAAAAAAGACTAAACTACTGGAAAATCTTTACTCACTTTGTGTACGTTTCTAGCTCTCAATACAAATAAAAGAGATTTCATTTCAGATTCCTGTTTCATATGATACACGTCTCGTGTATAAGGTTAGAGAAAAACTTAAAACAGTGAAAATGATGACGTTATCATTTTTTCCGTTTTGAGTCACATTGAGTACATTTTCATCGTTTCTCGTAAGCAGAAAAGTTGTTCGGTCTGAAATTTCCTTTCCAACGGTGTGTCACATGCCTATGTCCAAAGAAAAAATTGAAAAATGAAAATGATGACGTCATCGTTTTTGACATTTTTCTCACTTTGAGTACATTTTTAGTTTTTGATGTAAGCAAAAAAGTTGTTGAGCTTGAAATTTCCTTTCCCAACGGTATATAATATGACAATATTTGTAGAACTTAAAATTTTCACATTTTTGGATTTTTGCAAAAATCCGCCATTTTGAAAAATGCTCAACCTTAGAAAAATGGCACTCTGGCTTAAAATGATCCTAAGGGTCCCAACTATCAATCCCAGCAATAAAATGTTGTTTATACTCCATGTATAGGTTGTGCCAAATATCCTAACTTTAGCCCCTGACTATATGTTTAAGGTTTATACACTTTAAATATTTTTGAAATGACATCCTTCTTATCCTTTTTTTTTAGCGAATCGAGACTTGGTGGAGCAAACTTAGAGGGTACTCCTCGCAATTTTGGATTGATTTTTTCAAGGTTATTTAGTTCTTTTGTTTTCCCCTTTGAGTTTTACAAAAGTGAATTAACTTTAGCGAATGGCGACCTTCAGCATTTTAACCCTTAATGTTCACAATTTGGCCGAAAAAGTATGTGTTTTTGACATCGATAAAAACCACCTTAACATTACTGGCTTAGTAAGGTGAAAAAATGTTGTTTTTTTGTACTGTGACTATAAAAACATCTCACCTGTCCACTGAATTTTATGTCATGAAATATAGTATAGACAAAAAAAATCTTCTCATGGAAAGAAAGAAACAAAAAATTAAGATTCCAGCCAATAAATAAAGTAGTGTATATACTCAGGTGCTGAATAAACGAGGGGGTCAAAATAAATGAGTGGAAGATTTCAAAAGTTTTAATAAATGAGGGTGGGTTTCAACTGGTAAAAACACTGCAATTGGACAAAATTGGGCTAAAAAACAGGCTTTTCACTCACAGATAAATAAGAGACTTTGTTTTGGTTTGAAAAAATCGAAAAATTAATAAATGTGCCCCTCCCCACGGCACCTAAGAGTACAAATTATACACCAAGATAAATGCGTTTCAGTCAGTTTTACGTACTTCCTTCAAAGAAAGTTGAATTCCACCAAACATAATTTCTGCAACCTCGAAACATACTTAAACATTTCTTAAATTTTTGCCAAATTATAATTCTTTTACAGGACATGCTAGATGAAGGCACTCTTGACAATTCAGACCCGTTAGCACTGTAAGTTTCAATTTTTATTTGTGTCGGTTTAACTAATTACAAAATATATACCGTATTTTCATACTGGTGCATTCTTCAGGCAAAGCGTGATGTGCGTGTTAGGTACGATTTTCTAATATTTGGAAATTTCATATTTTTAAACAAATTAGTTCCTTCCTTACATCCGTTCTTATGGTAGGTTCTTTAACTTCACCAAACCTTTTTATAAAAACTGATTTAAAACAAGCTTGCCACTTCCATTTCTTGAAATATCGAAAATGATAAATTTTGCTGAGTCAGCTACGGATCTGACTTCTTGTAACTGTACTTCGCGATTTTCTTTCAAGAAAAATTTCTTAAGGCAGCAACCCTTTTCCATTAAACGTTTGTCGACTGATGAAATACTTGCAATGGAAAACAAAATCAATTTTTGAAATTGATCAAAAGTATTTAAGCTTATTAATAATTTAAAAAGACCAACAAAGAAAATCAAATCCTAGAACTCAAGAGTGTCAAGAAACGAGATTTAGCTACCTATATAAAAAACAAGCCCGATGCTAATTGGACCTACCTGACAAAGACGAGCAAATTAACAGGGAAAATAAATAATCAATGGATAAAAATTGCCAGAATTCATGATATTCACATGATATTCAAGATATGCCAGACTTTTCATTATGTACAAAATCATGAAAAAGTGTTTTCCAACGAATACTGGCGATGTTCGGGCCTTAAAATTTTATTTGCCAAATCTTGGGCATCACCATTTTAAAAATCCTTTTACGTGAAGAAACAATAAATTATATTGAAAAAATCTCAAGTAAATGAAAAATCTCATCCACTATGTCTGGGTGTAGGCATTGAGGCCCACGGCCAATGTTTAGAATGGCAAGAGCTGATAACTGACCCAAGAGACGATACTTATTTCTTGACAACTGATCGGTGTAGGATGTAAACATGAACTCATCCTCTGAACCAAAGAAATGGGCTGAAAGAAGTCCAAAGCTCATACATTGCAGAAAAAACTCTCGAAATGGTCCGCCATCGTCAATTCCTGGTTCACCAGCCCAAACCACCTTAAAAAAGAATATTAGAACACAAGAATTCAGAGGTTGTTTCAACAATACTTTTATACAAGATGGCTACATTTTCTAAAAATCACGCATTAAATTCTTCAGAGCAAAAATCGCGCTCACAAATTAAGGTTGTGGTTCACTTATAAGCTTTATAAATCAAATCTTTGAGGAACAAATTTAAAATTCTCCAGTCAAGCGATGCAAAGTTCTATCTAAAATACGAGACAACAAGACTTCACTGTGTTCAAAACTATAAGCTCAAAATGGAATAAAGTAAGCATATGGTAAAAAACAATCAATGACAAACTTCTCTATTCGTGAGATGTCCCTCAAAGGTTCCCTGTTCATATAAAAGTGTCCCACTGGTTTTAACCCCCATCCCCTAGAACATTTGAAAATTGACCTTTATAAGCCCTTTCCATCGAATAAATTTGCACAAAAAGTGGCAAAAACAACGATTCAAATAAATTTATTCTAAAGCTGAAAATTTACTTTATTGCAAATTATGAGAACATCCAAAATATTTTTGAAGCCTTATTCAAATGTTGTTAACTTTTTGATTTTTGAGCCTAAGAATTTTCTTATTTTCACATTTTTTGAGTATATTTACCAATTTTTCTAAACATTTGGGTGTTTTTAGAGTCTGCAAAGCTTTTAAAATGTTCTTTATTTGCTCTTATAAATAACATTGAAATACTTCTATCAAAGTAGGGTTGTGAATAAATTCTCAAAAAATGTATTCATTTGAATTCTTCTTACTCTTCAGACAAAACCAGAAGTGACGAATATTACTCCGCAGCGCTCTTTCAGACATTAGCGAGCTTAAGCAGCGGCGGCGGTGGCGTTCGTGGGCGGTCTTCGAGAGAACAAATAATCACTGCGCATGCTCAGAACAGGGGAAACCCCTTGCGAAAGCCGTTCCACGAAATCTTGAGACTTCAATTCTCTGAAATGACGTTCTCTTGAAAACGTGCAGAAATTCAAACAAAATGGCTGAACAAGTTGGAGTTTCTGTTGCAGCAGCTGAACAAAAACAAAAAAGAAAGTTAGTATACATTCTCATCACAACTTGTATTTAATAATTTCTGATTTTTTTCAGTTGCCTTACTCATTTCATTCATTTTCTTGTTTTTTGTTTTGTTTTGCCCTTTTTGAAACGAGACAGCTGAAGATCAAAACAAAACAAAATCAGCTTTGTCCCAAAAACAACTTTTTTTTGATTTTGGTGTCTTTGTTTTCTGGTATTCTTGCTAGTTTTCTTTTATTCTATTCTTAGGTCTCCCATGATCTGGACTCACCAACACGAGGAGATTCTGGTACGAGAAATATATACATATGAACCTTACAATCACAAGAGTGGCACCACACAGCGAGGTGAGTCGTGGAAGTTGATTGCAGAGACTTTAAATACTTTAGATGACCCAAAGTTTACAGTTAATCACCGTGCTGTACGAGAACGATATGGATTGATGGAAAAAAATTTCAAGCGCAAAAAAGCAGATGAGGAAAAAGCAACTGGAATAGCTCCAGAAGAACCAACTGATTTTGAGGTTGCAATGGAAGACATTGTCTCAAAATTCGAAGAAATTGAGCTTTTAACACTAAAAGAACGTGAAGAGAATAATCGGGCAGCAGAAAAAGAACGCGAAACTGCAACTGAAATGCGAAGGCAATGCATGGAGACTCACTCAGAGACGACCAAAAGAAAAGGCGATGAACCAGCAATGGAATCAAATTCAAAAACGAAACGAACAAGAAGATCAGGAGATGATACGTTGTGTTTTATGAGAGAGAAAATGAATATAGATAAAACTTTGAGGGAGAAAGAACTTGAGATTGCTGCGAAACGTGAAGAAAACTTGCAAAAATTGTTAGATCAGCAGCAAAGACAAAATCAGACAATGCTCCAATTATTGATGGCTAGAGACACAAAAAACAATAGATTACTGTATTGTTGGTTTTGTAATGGAATTTCTTGGCGTTGAAATTATTCTTTATTGTTGACATTTACTTCAGTTGTTCTAAAATTTGAACGTAGTTTTTAAGCTCTGAGTTGTTTATAACTGTCAGACTGTTTTTAACTTGTTTGGACCACATTTAACGCTTAGAACAAGTGCCAGTACAGCATTAGATAAATTATCTTGCTTTAAGAAAAATTGTTTTATATTGTTCTTTTCTTTTGAAAAACTGCTCTCAACTTTTTAAGAAATGGTTCTTGAATGTATGTGATAGCAGTGCAGACCATGATTTTCCCTTAACTTTTAGTGCTGTAAAGCCCTAAGACTTAAAGATGTTGTAGGGTTATTTTTTAGTCCCTATCAGTCCCTATGAAAAGATTGTGTTTCTTGTTTTGATTTCATTGATTTATCAATTTTCAGTAAAAAGCCAAAGCTGTGTTTCATTGAATTTTTTTTGCTTTACTATGTTAATATTTGTAATTTTTATCGCAGTATGTATTTATGTTTATTTGATGTCTTTTTAAAAAAAAAGTGAAAGTTGAACATTAGGATTCTTTTCTAACAACAGTGGTAAATAAAATGTACAAATGATAAGATCCAAGTTAATAAAACAGGTCAGAACAGCAAATATATTTAAGCTAAATATGTGTTGATATTTGGTGGATCACAATCAGCAAGGCACACACACCAAATACATTTTACCAACAGCACTCAGACGAACTTTGAGATTCTTTTTAAAGTCAATGAACTTGAAAAAATTTGCAATATCCCCAAAAACCCATTCCACAGAAACTCTTACATACTTTTATTGAAACCAGTTTGTTGGGCTGTTAATCTAGGTCCTTTAAATGGTGCTTGAAGTTGCCTTCTCAAAGGGTAGGCAGGGTCTCCATATATACAAAGTATACGTCCATCTGTAGCATGGGAATGTTGCTGAAGTTGCCCAAGAAGACCAGACTGTGCCAGCATAGCTGCATCATGTCTCTTCCCTTCCACTGGTCCAAATAAATTTGCTATAAGTCCATTTGGGATAACGACACTTTGAAATTTAATGCTGTGAACACGTTTATGTCCATTATAGAGAATTCTTTGATTTTGTCCGGGTCGACTAACTGGTCTCACCGTACCATCAACAAAAATCTAAAGCACCACCTTTATTATGGATGACATGAGCATACTCTTCAAGAGATGCAGGAGACATCCATGGATGATTAAATCCTGATAAAAGTCTGCCATAGTTATTATGAATATGGTTTAAAATGTTATAATTAGTCATGCACAACTCAGGAACTGATCTTCCAAAAATTGGTATCATGGATCCAAATCTTACTGGATATGCATATCGTCCCAAAAAAATACAAAACGCTTCAATACCATTGAGTTTTGATCTGTTATAGCAAACTACTTCATATGGTATTTGAAAAAGTTCTTTCAAAATATAAATGTCATTTTTCTTGAACCTGAATCTTCATTTAGCTTATACAAGTCAAATTCAGCATATCTCCAGTATGTAAAATCTGGGTTTCTTGATCTATGTAAGTCATACAACAACAAAAATTCTTGATCATCTAAAATATTATCATAGTAACCAAATAAAAGAGCTTCTCTAATCTCTCTAGAACTTGGCATTATGATTATTATGATGTGAATCGAATATTGAACTCTGCCATATTTGTTTATGTTTTTCGCGCCTTTTTTTAAAGCTTTGCCATGTTTCGAAGCTTATCATATTTTGGACGAGGGTGGTTGTTTGAAGGCGGTGTTCAATTACGACCGCCTCCCTCTACTCACCACTGCTGCTGCTTAAGCTCCCTATTGAAAGATTACAACCGTAGAGAAATGATCGAGCAAGCATGCAAATTCTACAATCTAAAGCTCTCTGAGGCAACTATGAAGCGTCATAAGGTACGTAATTTCAAACTTATCATCGCTCTAAAACAACACGGCTCTCCTTAATAAAAAAATTTATCTTACACCCAATTTTTTGATTGATTATAAACAAATCCTATAATTCTATATTTCACTGTGTTTTTGATTTCAAATAATTAAGTTTTAAAAGTTCAAGATTTCTATAATGTTTGTTTCATATTTTTAGTCCTCTCTACCGGTGGACGTGAACGTTGTCGGAGAGGACAAGGTACCAGCATCCCTATCCATTCGGCCAACGATACCCATAGACGTGAAGATAAAGCTGTTAAAAGGAATGGACGACATCAAATTTACACGTCTTTCCATCACTATAGTTGACGATTCTTCTGATAGAGGTATGTTTATTTTGAATATATATGTGAAGAAATAAGAATTTCTGTCCAACTATATTCACTCAGGAGATTTGGGTGGCAGAGCAGATATATATATATCCAAAGGAGTCTAAGGTGTTTACACCTTTGTTGATTCATGTTTTGTTTTCTTCTCCTGTCAGTCTGCCTGGAGTTTGTTGTCATCTTGTACAGGCCGCTGGGGTAATGTCGCCTGGCTGTCTTAAATGACAGTCAGCCTGTCCCAAGCCAGGATAAAGACAGAGGGACCCAGAGAGGACTAATTACCCTTTCATTGTAACATCGTCTCTCTAAGAGGAAAAAGAATTCGGCCACTCTTTGTTGTTTGTAGGTCTGACAGGAGAAAACATTTTATTTTCATACTATATATATATTTATAACATAATTTAAGAATAAAATGCTCAAAAAACTATTTCCAGGACCCTAAAATTAGATCATATTTAGTGTTAATTTTTAGAACGTTCTTAATGTCCTAAAAACGTTAGGTGGACTTCGAAACAACGTTATGTGTTATTTATAACTGAAAGCTTTCAAAAACTAAATTTTAGCCGCTGTACCATCAAAACCTAAGCCACAGAACAAGATTTGTCAAGCCATTGCAGAAATCGATAGGCATATGAAGAAAAAGGGATACGCTATATGTGAAGGTATGGTTTACAAAAAGCCCAAGGAGTGTATGTTTACTTACGTGATGTGTACGAAAATCAAGAAGTATCTGATGAGATGTCTGAAAATTACAAAGATTGCCGAGCTGTTGACTCCACATATTGAGAGAGTTACGGAATTGCTGTCTGATCCAGATTGCGGACTGATAACACCAATGACACGACTGTTCAACGTGATTGAAGTTTTGCCACATGGTACATGTTTTTTGATAACTGAAAAGCGTTTTGTAAAAATAAAGAAATTTGCACCAGATCACACACCGTGAACGCTTATTCGTTACGAGTATAAGGCTGACATCCGAGGTAACCTTTTTTTCAAGCTAGGTTCAACATTTTTTCTTTGCTAAAGCGATCTCAAGTGAAAATGTCTTTCAAAAGATAAACTTTTTATTAGATGAATTGAATGTCATTTTTCTAACCAAATCTCTTGCATTTTCAGGTATATTTAACAGTTTTCCCAAGCAGAAGACGAGAGTGAAATTTCTTCAAAAATTCTATCAATTGTTGTTACATAAGATGTTTCCTATCAAAGAACGAAAACTGTTGCTACATGGACAATCAAATTCAGGAAAAACCACCTGGTTCTACACACTACAAGGTAAGAAACGCCAAATTTCATACAAAATCTTCCTTTTAATGCTTGAACTAAAGATGCTTTCTCGAATGTCGTAAAACCAACTTTCATGTGGTAGAATTTATTACATATGATGTACTTGTTACCTCCTAGGGCTGATTTCAACTGAACACATTGCAGGTGTCACGCAAGAAGGCCGATTCGCCGGCCACATGATAAAAGATTCAACAGAAGTAGTGTTCATGGATGAGTGGACATCCAACTCGCTAAGCTGTGAAGACGCCAAGAGAGTTTTACAAGGTATCAATCAAATTAATATATTTTTCGGTGACTATATTTATTTGTTTCAGCTTTATATAATCGTGTGTTTAACTATAAAATGCATTTTCCTTTATTTTTTCTAGCCTGGCTGAGAAATAACTGTATGGAAGTATTCCATTACTGTGCAAAAGTCCTAAAAGATATGCCTCTTTTCGAATCGTGCACGAACCAAGAGCTATTCAGACTAAAGCGAGAGGAACTTCGCACAGGCGCCGTCTTCAACGATTATGACGGTTTAGTCGATCAATTACTGGCAGATTCCGACTTCGAAAGTGAGAGTGCCGGCGAATCAACTTCATCAGAAACGACGTCTGAAGCTGAATTGACCTTTACAGAACACGAGATGAATTTGTATTTCTTGGGAGCTGATGAAAACGACCCTCAGAGATGGGAAAAGAAACATCCACTTTTCACCACACATCCAGATCGCATTGACGGAGCACTGTACCAACTTCAAAAGTTGTCTGAGGAGGAGTGGAAAAAAATTCCAATAAATTGTCAAGATTTAACACGGTAAGATGGCTTCAATTAATCTCAGGAATTTTTTCACAATACAAAATCGAGTCACCGTGTTTGACAAAATTGGTAATTAAATTTAATAGATTAAAAGGGACAGCCTGTATTCCGGGATTCTGCTATGGCCCTGGTAAATACCTAGATTCGCTTAAATCGAGCTGTGACTCGAAAAACTTGAATGTTCAATTCCAGTTAGCATTTGAGAAAATCAATAGAATAAACATTCTAAAAGACGTTACCCTTTTCACTTTTAGCAACAAAAGGTAACAACAAGTAACAACAGGTAACAACGAGTAACAAGAGGCACTTTCGATTCTGGACTTAACTTTTTCGGTCAATTTGACTTAGTTCCAGAAAAAGTGTAACAACAGGAAATAACAAGTAACAACGGGTAAGAAGAATTAGAAGTAGCTAAATCTAAAAAAGAAAACGCCCACTTTCATAATGCAAAAGGAAAAAAAGAAGAATATAAATAGGTCATTGTTGGCTTTTCATTTTTTTTCTGTTTTGGTTTTGAAATATCATTTACCGTCTTTTCCAAATCTATTTCCAATATGGATTTCTCAAGCTCATCCTCATTGTTATCCAATGGTACCAAGCTTGTGGTTGAAGTCAATAAGACTTCAATTGAAATATTTTCCAATTCTTTTTCAGTGCTAAGTTCAATAATGTTTGTATTTTTGTTTTCTGTTGAAGATTTTTCGTCACTCGAATAAAAGACACATCCCCTCTCGTGGATCCCTTTTCAAAGTTATTCTTCTAAAATTTCTTTTCCGTTTGTCACCTCTTTTTAATTTTTCACACACAGTCGAGTCAGATTCACTGGACGACGTAGAACTGTATTCCATTTTTATTAAGTTTTCTTAAAAAAAAGTGCAGAAATGAATTTAACACAGCATTGTTTCCTAATGTTTGAAAATTTAATATCGAATTGAAAACATATAAGATTTTGACTACAAAATATTTTTTACAATGTTTTACGTACTACAAAGAACGCTATTATACAATACAAGAGTGAAGCAACCATAAAAATTCATAAATTAAAACAAAAATGAAAAAATGATTCATTTTTTGAGGAGTTTTTTAAAAGCAGCAGAATCAGCACGTACCCTCAACGAATCACGGCTTCTTGATTGGTGGAAATCAAAAGCCTTATCTCGAATAATGGCAGCCCAGTTTTTGTCACCGTGTCTTTTGATACCTTTTAAAAGCATATTATCTTCCATTGGCGAGAACTTAACTTCCTTGTTACCAGCCTCCTTCGAGACGATCTCTCTTTTGACAGTGACACTATTGCTAATCTTTGTCTTGTCATACATGGGTCGTTTTTGAGAGCGAGCAGGTGTCGATGCTTTAACTGAGCTAATAATTTCCATTTGAACGTCAGTAGAATCATCAGGACTGGCGTTTGAATTACCAACTGAAGAACACATATTTTGTACACGCTGCATAATATTGTTTACCTCTCTACATTGGGCATCTAAGTTGTTGGATTCAAAGTTTTCTTCGTCTGTTTCAACAATGAAAGGGGTAGCACTACTATTAGCATTGTTCGAAGAAGAAGGTTCGGCCATTTGGTTGAGATTCATAGGGGAGGAAGATTTCGATATTGATGTTAAATCTCTAATTACCTCAGAAATTGCCTCTTGTTGATCTGTTCGTGCTGCTCCTAGCATTTTCTCCATGCACATTTGTCCCTGTGTTGCCACTATTCTCGATTGCTTCTTTTTGTAGTGTACCTTCGCAACATCCGAACTGTGTTTTTGGTCTTCAGAAATGATTTCTTGTTCTGATTTCGATAATCTATCTGCACTTGCAGTCTCAACGATCTGTCGATATCGAGTTGGATGAATGTACTTTCCTATAGCTTTATGTACAAGTAGAGTCATGGCAGTAGTTAAAGATTTGTATTGGTGTCCTGTCGTAGATACTAGCAGATAATCACAAATTGGACTCATTAGGGGTCGTACGAGGTCTATATACGTGTCGAGTACGGTGAATACGTCCTCGGTTAAGATGAGGGTGTCAAAAAGGTATTTACCTGCAGTCTTGAATTCTCTTTGATCAACAAACCCGTCTGTTTTCTTGGCTTTTTCGATCATTTGCAAGGTTAAATACTGAAATGTCATAGGTCGGCTGCACTTCACTCTCAGGAACAAAAACGTAGTGATGAAACGAGTACAAAATGTCAAGTCCTGCTTGTTTGGTAGGGGCTCTTGGACTTTGCATTTATTGATGATATCTCTGTAGTGCATGATGTGATACGGGATTAATGTTTCCATTTTTTCAAGGCTCGCCCAACTATCTCGACCAATCAAATTTTCCAAATCAAAGTTTCGGGTGCTGTCAAGTCGTTTTTTCTTTCTCAAGTTCTCTTTAGCTCTTCTTAAGTAGACTTCGGTGATTGTGAAACATCTCAATTTGTTATCATTGATCCCAAATGCTTTTCTATAATCCATTAAATCAGAAATAGGTTTTACGTAGTTCAATGCTCCTGAAGAAGACATTTTCTATTCTTCTTCTAAAACAGTCAAAAACTTTAGTATTATGGTTGTCGAGCCTAAACAACAATCAACAAGTTCATAAGATAAAGGAGCTAGTGACTCGTTGTCACCAGTACTGTTCATCAAAAACTTCATAGCGCGTTTAGCTACCTGTTTCGCTTCTCTATCATTTTTACCTCCTAAGTAGTGGTTAGCCATTTATAAAACGCATTTCCTATTCCCTCGTCAATTGAATAGTATGGCTTGGAACTATTTGAAGCCTTTCTTTGGACAGCAGGCTGGTTTAGTTCAACTTCTTCCCTTTTCACCTCTGGTTGCTCGTCAAAATAATAGTACCAAGGATGTTTGTTGTCTATATGTTTTCGTAAACCTCTTTTACTTTCAAAGTCTGAATGTAGGCATAGCTTTGCTAGACAAGTGAATTTACCTTTTTCGTTTTCATCGAATGACAACTTTCTTTTCCCGTTAGCTGAACCATTGATCGAATGCCAGTCTACGAAGAGCACTTTTCTGCGAGCCATTCTCGCCCTTGATGAATAAGTTTAATAAGAGGACCTTTTTATATCATTTAGATTTTGCTTTGATTACTAAATGCAGGGGGTCATCTTTTATATTCGATCCAAATTATTTTGCAACCTTCAGAAAATTTGCTTTTTCATTGTCTCTTTCATTAACCGGGGGAAGTAAGCATTTTATCATTCTACCGCCTTTTCCTTCTCTAAGGAATTCAACATAATGTGAACCATAACCCTTTTTGTTCTTAAACTTTGGAGTATTTACGAACAATAAAGGATTACTATGATTTAGACTGTTAGTGTCGAAAAGGACCTTTTAGTAAGAAAGAAAATGATTCCTTATAATAAAAACTTTTTTTCCTACAAATACATTAAACTGTAGTAAAAAGAAATGATAAAACTGTTCTTTTGATAACAATTAAATTAGGTACATAATCTTCCAATGCCCAAGGAATCAAATTATACCTTACATAAAAAGAATACTCTTTTCCCAGCGGCAATAACGAATTCGATCCTTTTTCTATTGTACATATCGAAACCTGCATTAAGGTATTAATTATTCCTTAATAAAAGTGTACAAATGCAATCCATGCCAAAAGGAACGATTTATTCTGCTCATTAAGAAGAACAAATTGTTCCCTGATCAATATGAACAGTTTATGTAACGCGCAAAGGAAACAAATAGGGTGATTAATAAAACTCGCTTTGTTCTCTTTACAGAGGACTTGTTTGTTCTCGAAAAGAGAAGGAAAGTGAACAGAACGCACTCCCCTAGAGAAAACGTTCTCAAACAGTTCACTTTGGAACAGATTGGATAACAAATTTACGTTCCTTTGTTGTACCAGAGATTTGGGAAAAGAGGATAAGAATTGCGGTATTCAGCTATAGAAATATAGGCTAGGAAGCCTTTTGTTCTATTGAAATTTCGATTGTGTAAAAATCTAGCCAATTAGAACGCTTAGATTACTTATGTGCACAACGGTATATGTGCATTCGCAAAATGGCAGCCGTGATCAAAATCGAAAGCGAAAGTTGAACAAATATGGCGGCCAACTTTGCAGAAGATGAGGATCAAAATATTCTTGCAAACCTTAACTTCGATGAACTCACCTTCAGCGACGATGATGAGAATGAATTAGTGGCTGAATTCAAAGAAGGTGAGATCATAATTGACGAAGACGACATTGAAATGGCAATTTAAACTTAGACGTCGAAAATACCCCGATTACAATCACTTTTGTACCAGATAGCAACATCCCAATGGTCGTTGTTGCTGGGGAAGAAAATGAAACCAAGTTTGAAAAACCCAAGCTGGTATGTGGCACTTGTGGTAAACCTTACCAAAAAAAAATGCTTTGAAAAACACGAAGAGAAATGTGGTAAGGATTTCTACGTTCTATTTACTGCAGTTAATAGTAATGTTTCTTACTCTTTGCTCAAGGATGTGTCAAACATAAATAGATATTGTTTGAAAAAGAAAGGATTCGAAATAAAAACGATAGTGTAATGCGTTTTTTATTCTCAAGGGATGATCCCACTATGGGTCATATTGAATGAAAATTGTTATCATAACCTAATCGAAAAAGAATACATAATAGCCCAATAAGAAACAAATTCTGATTTGCATAAAAAATGAATCTGGGTCCAAATATATAAAAGTAAATTATAAACTCAATCAAAAATATAAGTCATCATACACTATCTTTTATAAAGGTAAGCAGAATGCACAAAAATAAAAAAATCTAATTCCGAAAATATGAGCCATCTTATTAAAGTATATTTCAAAGTTATATTCCCGAGATATTTATGATTGATTCTTTTCTTTTATAGGAAAAGAGATTGCTACAGAACAAGTAAAAGAGCAAAAAAACAACAAACAAACGACAACAAATACTGTAAATACGTCATGGGAGGAGTCAATGTCTAAAAAAGTTCAAGAATTTGGCAGAACTTGTTTGAAAAAAGCGCAAGAAGACCCTTTCTTTAAATTGAAACCAAAATGTAGCATTCACAAATTAATATCACATCTTTTGCAGCTTATCAAAGATAATGACTGGAAAATTAATACATTCTTTCAACATCTTTGGGATGTCGTCAAGAAAATTATTCCCAAAAGCATACATCAAATTGAAAGTGCCACTATTAATTTTGAAAGACAAATTTGGGATGGTATTCTGACAAAAGAATGGCTAAATTTACTTGCCAGCTTGGAAAGGGAAAAAGCAACTATCTTATTTGGCCATGTTGCATCAAATTTCTTCAAGTTAGTACTTGCTGCCAAGAACGAATCACATCCAGATGAAGAAAATGAGATTGCAGAAGAAAAGTTTAGACTCTCTGCTGAGGAAGAAAATGTTCTTGTATATGTTTCTGGATTGTATTACATAGTTGGAGTAGAGAACAGGGGGGGGCAAAGTAATGGATATTTTAAAATACACAAAACATTTCACAGAAAAAAAGAACAGAGGTGGTCTGTTTATTATAAATGATGAGTTTTATATCTTCATGCGTGGACTTGAATATGTCACCCGAAAGATTTTAAACAACCAATTCTTAACAAAGTATACAGGAGAAGATTTAAGACCGCTTCTATTGAATAGATTCAGAGATAACGGATTGGTTAAACTTGGATGGGAGACACTGACTAGAGAGGTCGATGTGAAGTTATCAAAGGAGCTGCAGGATTCTGTGTTTAAAATGTGGATTGACATTCGTTGTCATGCTTTTGTAAGAGACTGGCTTAATATTTTGAAGTACAAATCAAAAGGTGCTGCAGACAACAAAGGCACAGTCTCGCAAAGAAAACAATTACCTGGTTGATCTGGTTATAACGATTGATAATTTATTGAATATTTATTAATTTAAAATTGGTTATTTATTGACATTTTTGTATTGTGGTTTCCATTTTTGTGATTTTACGTTGTTGTTACGTTTTTGTTGTTGTTTGCGAACTTCACGTTATGGGTTGTATTCCCTGTTTGAAAATAACAATATTTTTCATTACTGACATAGCTAAAAGTTTATTTCCTGAAGTGGTTTGTACTTGCCTTCATTTTCAATATATTGTGAAAGCGTTGTTTTTGTTTTGTTGTGTTTCAAATCTCATGTTATGTTATGGAATTTTAGATTTTTTTGTATACAGTAATATATACATACACTTTTATGGTCGTTTTATTTTTTTTTAAGAATTTTTTTTATTTATTTATTTGCTATAGTTTTCTTAAAAGTTTGAACCTTCAGGACTAACGAGTTGCAGGTTTTTATTTAAAGTAGTCGCAGGAACGATTGACTTTCACAAATTTAGTAAAATCTTCTTCTCAGTCTCTCCATACTGTAGAAAACTTGGGTTGTCAAAGCTACCAAACATTCACCTTTGCTTTGCAAAATGTTCCTCAAGTGGATCCTGGTTAAATCGATCCGTCAACACATATTTAACTCCTGCACGAAATAGCTTTGGGATCATTTCGATTTTCATTGAGTAGGCTATATAATAGAGAAAAAGTTTTTTGTCATTGATCGCATCACCTAGATTAAAAAATTGGTCAAAAGCGCTGAAATGGTATGGTAGCCAGCACTTCTTTCTTAACATATTTACAAGGGTTTGAGCATCATTTCGAACATAGGTTTCCACCACAACTTCTTTCAAGGAAATCTTTAGACAGTATGAGAAAAGTGAAACTTTCGACTCTCCAATTAGTGTGTCCTCTAATGCTGCCTAAATTACCCCTGAAATGTTATCATATTAAATTCTTTAGATCTCGTTCTTCTTTTCAATTCCCTTGATTTTTAAAACAACCTTGCTAAGATTCTCCGGTAGATACTTTCTTTTTATGGTAACAGAGGGTGTAGTATGCTTCTTCCTTATTGAGAATTGTTTTTTGATTTATAGTCCTTTAGATATGCTTAGGAAAAGACACAGAAGTCAGAAAAAAGGTCACTTAGCTTAACCCCTGATTCTTTAGCTAAATAGGAACTAAAAAGTAGAAGTTGCATGACAAATTAATACTGATTTTTCAAGGGTCTCCAGGAAATTGATATAGTTATGAAAAATGTAGGATGGTGTAAGAACAAATGTTTAAAATGAAAAAAGATAGAGCTTACTTGTAATTTTGAGCCCTGTTGATGTCTGTTGAGAAAGGTACATCCTCTTTTTCTTCTTCTCGTCGTCAAGTTCAAGATTATTTACTTCATTCTCCCAATTAGCTAGAAATGGTAGGAAGGTATCCAGTAGCCACTAAATAGAAACAAAAGAGAAAATAAAACAAAACCTTTTTTCATATCTCCTATCTAAACACCAAATAAACACTGAGCTTAAAAGATACAGATTAAGATTAAGACTCAATACAGCAATGGAAGTGGGCAGATGCTCATCCTGCTCCTCTCACGTGAAATTACTTTGGGAAAAGTTTGCGACTCAGTCTACCATTCGTATCCTCCTTAATAGATCGTATCCTGTATAAAATTGCTAACAACTCTCTTCCAAACGGTTGTCGTTGTCTTTACCCTCAAAAGGCTTCTTGTCATCATTCAGCTCTCTAAACCCTAGTCAGAAAGTCTGCCGTATACTATCTTCGCTTTCTGATTTGAATGATGGCGCTGCGATAGGACGTCAGAGGGAACCCCTCGACCGTTTTCGGTCGACGCATGCGTCAACTTTTGAAAATAATTCTAAATTGCGCAATATCTGTGGTTGTTTGATTAAAAATAAAATGCCCGTATTGTTTGTCTTTAAATAATGTTTTTATCTTAGTGAGGAAAACCACAGCTTAATTATTGATTTTGACAAACTGCCGTTCAAAACAAAATCTAATTCCGAGAATCTAAAAGTTTACGAAGCAATTCTACAATGAAGATCTTAAAGAAGAAAACCAATCTGATCACATTGAGAAAATAATGGAAGTCTTTCCTTTTGCCATTAAGAAAAAGTAATATTCGATGCTGTTGCTAGTATGTACACTCACTTTCTTTTTCATACGGCTGTCCTCCTATAATTATCTACTTAATCTGTTATCTACGTTGGAGTGCAATTTCTACGCTAATACGGCAGAAAGTATATTGAATAGAATGCTCTCTCATTCCCTGTGTTAAAAACAAAATAGAGAGAGTTTCGTGGTCGCACGGCTTTTTTAAAATACCCTCTCAATATCTTGATTTTGTTTGAGATATAGATCTTTAGTTGATGCAACCAAGGGGATGTAAATAAACCTTCGAGAAGTCGAAGGCAAAATGGTAGATAAGATACGGTAGAAATGAACGAAGATCTGATCAGTGGGTGGTAGAAGATGCTTGTTTATTTTCAAATTGGGTGATTAATTTTACACTTTTTGAACAAAATCTTTTGGTTTTTACATCTGAAAACACAAGTGAGGAAGACATTGTTGTTCATTATGTTTATATACAACAGGAAAAGAAAAAACACTTATAAATTATAGTGATTTCTCTTCTCTTTTTAAAAATAAAAGTTTATGTTAAACTTTTATGTTTTTTTTTCTGCCATTTTAGAATGAATAATTATGGTGTCAGCCCCTCTAATTATGCGAAGACCTTAGTTATAAATTTAAAAAAGAGGGAATTCTGATTGGTTTTAAATTCAAATTTGGTGTGACAGTTAATAGTTTCAATTACATAATTTGTGGGTTCCACTGGACTCTCTATTTTTTCCACCATCAGATTATCAAAGGCAAAAAATAGTTGAGCTCCAGACCCTGGACTATCTAAACCCAATCGTTGTGCTCTTGACATTAAGAATATCAAAGAATTTATTGAACATTCCTATGAACTTTCGAGTTGAAATGGTTGCATCATTGTTCTGCATTTGTAAAGCAATGTCAACCGAATTGCTCAATACCTGTCAAATCAAAGAAATGGAATATTTTTAACCTAGGAAGTAAAAGGGCAACAATTAACCGTGAAAAAGACACCCCTTTTTATGAAGTGCAAGAAAACAGGGATATAAACAGTTATTAAGGTTGGGTTCCCTCACCTGTGCTGCACTGCATGAAATAATTATCTATCGCACATGCGATATGCAGCGAAACTAGTCGATCAGAGCTTTTTACGATAAATATCGACAGTGCGAAAATATGGTCTTCCAGAGGTTAGGAAAATTGCTAGAAGAGGAAATTTTCGTTTTGCGAATTTAAGAAAATTGAACTTTCTGACAGCGAATATGTGGGAAATTCCATCATGCGCTGCAAACGTTTTACTGAGAAAAACCAACTATGCTCGTTTTACGAATGAAGGAAAATTGAACTTTCTGACAGCGAAAATATGAGAAATTCCATCATGCGCTGTAAACGTTTTACTGAGAAAGAAAAACTATGCTTCGTTTTACGAATGAAGGAAAATTAGAATTTTTGAAAGCGAATAGATGATGAAATTCATTCTGTTCCTCGACCGTTTTCTTGATCAAGTCCAATTAACATGTTCAAACGCTTTATGAAACAATAACTCTAAATTTCTTGGTATTAAAAATTGCTTATGTTTACTCAATGAAAGACAACATTATTTAGTGTTTACGCTGTATTTTCGTTTTACTAGTGAACAAAATTCGTTTATATACAATTCAAAATAAAATTCATAGAAATGTACAATAATGAAAATAATTATATAGAAATTCTAGTTGAAGTTATAAATAAGTTATAATTTTATTAGTATTATCATCATAATATTATCTTTACCGTAGGACCGCTCTATACACGCAAAAAAGGGCTCAATTTGCAAATTTTAAACCCCAAAAAATGGATATTTCTAGGATTGAACTAAATAAGTTTACTTTCGTTCATTAGAGGAAATCAGAGTTTTACGTTGCTTGAGCAGCTTAATTTATCTTATTTTTGTTGTGGCTACACTACATAACTATCAGAAGTTTTGTAGCTTTGGCAAGTTAGGCCTTAGCAGTTCTACGGTAAGTAGTTTTTAAAAAAATAACAAAAGTGAGGTTAAGTATCGGTAGATAATTGTCCGTCGTCGTGAGTTATCACCCGATTCTTGACCTCGCTATTTTGTACAGATAAAAATATAATTTATAATAAATATAATTCAATACCAGAATCAATTACAGATTTGTACCAAGTGACCCACACTGGCAATTTGTTTGGGGATGAAAGTTGGTGTCCTATTTTGCCTTATTTTGTCAATTTAACAGGGATCCCACGCCTGAATATCTTAATTTTAGGACAAATTTTAGGAGGATTTTGGTCAAATTTTAGGAGAATTTTCAATTTTTTAGGAGGATTTTAGAAAAATTTAAGAAATAAATTTCTAAAATCGACCTGAAGTCAGCAATCAGAAAAATGTTCTATCGAAAAAAAAATCACCCACAGGAAGACTGAAATAATGTAACAGAAATAAAATTACTTTATGTATTGGTAAACTATTATTCGTTCTAAAAGAAATTCTCTCATTATGGCTAAATCACCAGTCATACTTACTGCTAACTTAGAAGATCAAAAAAATATTAACAAAAGGCATCTTGAATTAGAAAAACTGGGGACAAATTTGAAATGTAATCTGAGCAACATAGACTGATTTTATTCAAAGTAACAAAAGATATTTCAACAGAAGGCTAGTTACCAAAAACTCATCTTTAGATCTTCCAAAAATTGAAAAGATAAAAAATAGACGACAGGTTTGGAGACCAATACACAAACAAAATAAAACTAGTCATAATAGTTGTGCCTCAACTATTGAGCGCTAATTTGTTCAAAAATGGTTATTTTGCAAAATGCCAAGTTTTTTTTTTAATTTTTAATTTGTTCTCGAAAGCATTTTGTTCTGAGTGCATTTTCAAGCAATCTAGAGCTCAAATTTTCAAAATTTTCCCCTCGGGCCAAACCATGGTTGGCCCTTCAAAAAATTGAATAGATGAAAAATAGACGATGATAGAAGATGAAAGAGATTTCTTGAATTTTAGGAGGATTTTTGACTTATTTTAGGAATTTTAGGAGGAGTGGGATCCCTGATTTAAGAAAATTAGACCAAATTAATTTCTCACAAAAAAAAAGAAACCAAACAGATCGAATAACTAACTTTGAAGACGAAAAATTTTAGTTTGATCACTCAAAATTCGTTTAGACAGTCTGTAACTGTGAACCTGATTCTGAACTTAGTCAGAATGCTGTAAAAATATTTCAGAAATTTTGGAATGTCACAAAATTTTAATTTCACAGTGTTTAAGTCTGCTCTACTGGAATCCAAAGAAAACAGGCCAATTATCAAAGGTGTTGCAATCTCCATGAACAGAGCACTTTAGGTGTAAAATCTTTTGTTAAAAAGTTGTTTTCAAGAATGTAGGAAAATTTAGAAAGCTTTACACAGTATTAATAGTCAGAAGTCAAATTTCAAAAGCTTTACACAGTATTAATAGTCAGAAGTCAAATTTCAAAACAATAAGCCTGTTCTTAGAGCTGACAAGTCCATCAAATCTTTTTTTTAAAAGAGGGACCAATTCATTCACTCTGGCGATAAGAATTAATGAACCGGTTTACCGTCACATAAATATTTGATGCAGCAAAACTTCATCGTTCATTATTTCTACCTGGTAGCTTCTAAACTTGAATTCCACTGTGAAACAGTTGCTTTCACTTTCAGAATCAAAATCACATGCACAAAAATTCAAAAATTGAGATGCGTCTAAAATGTAAGTTTTTAAAACACCCTTGTAACCACCCACTGCTTTAAAAAACGCCCGAAAACATGGTTTTGTGTAGCGAAGATGTTATTTTAGTTTACTTTGAGGAGTGTTTTGGATAGTTTGGCATGAAAAAAAGAAGCAAATAATGAGTTTTTAAAGAAATAATGAACTTGAGCGGTAGCGGATGGTAAACCAGTTCATTAATTCCCCTCACCTCAACTGCCATGAAAATTTTGAAAATAATCAACCAGCTAGAGGGAGCGAGCCAACTACTCATTCTCATTGTGGCTGGGGATTAAATCCAATTTTTTCATCGCAGTTAACTGAGACCCTGACCAATCAGGCTCAGGCCTCAAGGAGTCAGGTCCAAGAACACGTTTATAACTTTGAAATTTAGACCGCTGACTTCTACTCTTATCATGGTGATTGTCCAACACCTCAAATAATTGGTCTATTTTCTTTGGTCTCCAGGTGGGTTTCCTAACAATAAAAGTTTTGACGTCCCCATCAACCTCATCTTCGTCTGATGATACCATGTCAATGGTTACGATTTTTCTCCATAATTTCTTTGAACATGAATCCAACGTGGGATCGTTCAACGTTGTAATACGTGTAAGGAGTTTCTGTTAATGAAGAAATAGAATGTCAAATGAGAATCAAATAAAAAGATTGCTATTTAAGACAGCCAAGAATCAAGCAGGTATTTTGACAGAAGTAAACATTAGTTTAAATCTTTGTCAGCTGGGCGAATTTAGTCAATTGAGGGGCACCTTTAAATCTACAGGCACCCGTCAATCTAATGGCGAAGGTGCTTTTGACAGTCCGCTGCCCAATTGAGCCAGGGACCTTTTTTTAATTTACATTTTCAAAAAAGTGCACTCTAAAAATTAAAGAAGTCTTAAATTTCATCAAAATTAGAAACTTTTGACTGAAAGAAAAAAAATTGACCGACAAAATCGTTTGTAATCTCCATTCAAAGTGTCTGCAAGCACCTGTCAGCCATAAAAAGTAACTGTTTGTGGTTAAAGATTTAAACTTAGATTTTTTACCATAAAAATAGAACCTAGTTTTTGTGCCTGGACAGCCTCAAAGTAATTAGCCAAACAACTCACCTGATCTATACGTGATTTTTTGGCCATATCCTTTTTGTAGTTGGGATTCTTCCCTCTTCGCCGATTTGTGTCTCTAATAGACTTGAAACGAATGTGTATTGCATCTGAATAAATAAAATTAAAATCATGATACAGACTGACTGATTTGGTCGGAAGTAAAATGCAAGAAAAAAATATATTTGGAAAGTGAATCAACTTTGTTGAGCCAAGGATAAAAGCTCGAAAATAGGCTATCAAAAGAAAGATCTTTGAAGTCAGACCCAAAATAACTTAATAGGTTAGAATGTGGATGTCTGGTGCGAGGGTTGCCTGTTTAAACAGTACTACCGTCAATCGGGGTTACTTTCATAAATGAGGGGTAACTTTCATCAACTTCAAACAGCAGATTTTTCTGGTCTGCAATTTGTAAAAGTAAAGAAAAACAACACATTACTTATTTACAACTTGTTTGCATTATATTTACATTCAATTACCAGACAATCTCAATCGAACGGAATCGACGATCGAACCAGTCGAACCAAATCGAACGCAATCGACCGATTGAAATTCGATTGTTAAAAATAACAGACCAGAAAAATCTGCTGTTTGGAGTTGATGAAAGTTACCCCCTGCTTATGGAAGTAACCCTGATTGACGGTATATTTCCTCCATTAAGTGCCTCCCTCTTATAAGCATGCTTTCACAGGCTCCTATTTTAAAAAATCATAGAATAAATTCAAGTCTTTACTTGTGATTTCTTCAGATGAAGTTTCAGGGCTTGTGCCTTTTACAAGTTCCAAGATTCGTTTGGACAATTCTCTATTTGCTTCAGTGAATGGACTAAAATGAAAATTTAACTTTTATAAGCAAAGTGGTAATCAAATCAGGCTTTTCAACAAGTAGGAGAGTGACACAACATCCATGTAGTGAATGAACATAACATGCATGAAATGCAAGAAATCTTTACGAAATATGCGCATAATTTTTTATAGAAATCTTATTACAGAATCATAATATAATAATTCAGGCACATAACTTTCTGCTCACCATACAAGATTGACGAACACACACCTCTTATTGAAAGACGTGCAAATCAAATAGGAGATTGGGACTGCTTATTGAATTTGTTCCTAAATAATCATTTGGTGCTTTTCTTAAAGGCCAGAATTTGGTAAACCAATTCCCGGGGGGGGGGTACTACCCTTGTCGACCGACGGGGGTGCTCCGCTGAGGTTCGAAAAATGGACCCTATGTGGGACTCGAAATTTGCGAAAAAAGTGACCCTGAATGGGACTGAAATTCCAAAATTTTCTCAAATTTTCTACTTTTTCCCCAAATTTTCCAAAAAAATTTAGTTTAAATTATACTCACTTCGTTTCTGTCAATATCCAAGGTTTAAAAGCTTCTTTCCCAGATTCCTCCTTCAGAGTATCACGGAAAAGGGTCTGAATGAAAAAAATTATTGTACAGTAGAAAAAATACTTATGTGGAAAAATTCCCAAAGTTTCCCGAATCTTGGTAAAAAAACAGTTGATGCTTTCAAAAATAATCCTCTTAAAAAGAAATGCCATTGCTGCACAAGAATCAATCTAAAATATTTTCTGTTCGTGTCCAGAAACCTGATTTTGAACAAGTACGAGGCCAGTTGATTCTCACATTTGTAAGAAGTTGTGTATTTATACTACTGTTAGCATGACTAGGTAGTATAAAACTTTAAAACAGTAATACCAATCAAATTTTGAAAAATGGCTTTACCTTGATTTCATTGCTGGCAACAAATCGCTTCTTTTTCGACGTCTTGTTAGAAAGTTCTCAAACTTTTGACTGCAATAATTCATTCTGCTTTTCAACTTTAGCAATTTTATTGGTAATGTTGCTCAACATCTTCTTCATAGTGGTAATTTCTGTTAAAAAAAATAGTAAAAAAGTAAAAAGAAATATTTACCAGCATTTGGCTTAAAAGATTGACCCCCCTCTTGTTAAATTATGACAATTTTTTGGCTGCCAAAGAAGAAAGTCCTTTACTTTGCTCTAAATTTCCTGATTTCAGCTTAATACATCTAGCCTGTTTTTCAAGGGTTTCAGAGGTACAATTTCACCCCAGTAGCAATTGTCCCCTCTTTTATTATGATTTGAAAAAAAGTTATTAGGAGAGTATCAGGGAATTGACTATAAACATCAAATACCTTCTTTCTGCTGACTATCTTCCCTAGAATCATTAATTGATGAGAGCTCCAATCTAGAGTTGTTATTTTCTTCATCATCACTACACGACTCCTCCAAAAACATGGATGTGTCATACTGCTTCCTTTTCTTGGCTGGTGTTGGTGTTGTCTTTGAGCTTCGTCTTGAGGGGGTGTTAGGGCTTTCAGCATTGCATGGTGTTGTTTTTGTTGTCTTTGAGCTTCGTCTTGAGTGGGTGTTGGGGCTTTCAGCATTGCATGGTTGCATTGATGGCTTTGGAGTAGAAAATTCAGCTGGCTCCATCGTTATCGGATCGTAGGGGCTTTTAGGGTGGCCCTTGTGCTTTTGGAAATGAGTTAGGGAAAACTTCTTAAATGCTTCCATCTTCACTTTGGACTGCACTGCATTGACTGCTCCTGCTCGACTTGACTTGACGGTGTTGCAATTTTGGAAAAAAAATCGGCGGCAAATTGAAAATGAAAATGATGAAATGATTCAGGGGAGCGAGTTTCCCATTCTTGAATAGATATTTCTATTTCATCAGATTCTATCTTCTTAAACTTATCCCTTAGTTAACTTTAATATAATAAATTTAACATATTTGGAATGATTTATAGGAGAATACTTTGTAAAAACTAGGATAATTGTCCAGCAGAAGAATGTTTTAAAACCCCCGTGCAACTTTTTTATCAGAAAAAATGATTGGTGTACTAGGGGGCTCCGGGCTTACACAAAAAGTTACTTTATCTTGATTTAAATCCACAAAATCAGATAAGCAACCACACAAAATTTATTTATTAAAAGAGTTAATGTCTCAAATGATTAAAACATCAATTAAAACCTTTAGAGTGTTTAAATAGTTTAAAAGTGAAGATTATAAATACCCCCTGACAACTTTTTCGCTTGTTAAAATCGACCAATCAGTGATTTTTATACTTCAGAACCGTCATTGAGTATATCGGTATCAAAAACTGACTTCAATGTAAATCAATGTAGGTCAGAGGATCAATATCGTTCGGCTTCGCAACAATTTTCTGAACAAGCACAGCACAAGACAGAACCAAGATCAAAGACAGTCAAAGACTGGCTATGTTTTTTCCAGTAGAAAGCTTATAAATATCATGGAAAGGTAAGTTAATTTGATTTCATTCTTCAGTTCAATGAAGCCCTGAGAGTCTTTGTTGTTCTTTGTTTTTTAAGTAATAAAAAGCTATTTTTTGTTGATGTTGATGAAAGAGAGAAAATCATTCTATGTATGCAAAATGATGTTGTCTTCGTAAAAAGGTCTATAATGGTAATCACCCAGAATCTTTCGGGGCGTCATCCCCTAGGACCCTGCCAACGCACCGGACTGTCCGGTGTATAGACCTTTTTTCGAAGAGGACGTCCTGTTGAATAATTATGTAGTCCAGCCATAAAAACCATTGAGTTTCAAGCCCGAAGGGCTATAGGTCAATCTTTAACCTTTCTTAGGCAAGAAAAAGTGAAGCCTTAAAATATGCGCCGTATTTTTGATGACGGATTGAATCTAGCAATTCCTTTGTTTTCGAGTGATATATTTTTCAAAATTAAGCGGTAAATTTTAGTTTCAATCTGTCATTTGTGTAAAAACCAGGCGGGTCGCTCAAGGCCGCGCAACTTTGGTAGGATTTGTTGGCTTCAAATCCTACCAAGGAGATTGACCTCTAGCCCTTCGGGCTTGAAACTCAATGATAAAAACAATATGATAGAGCCATGCATAATTACTGTATCATGCATATTGTATTAATTATGCATGGTTTTATCATTGTTTTTCTGCTGGACTACATAATTATTCAACAGGGTGGCCTCTTTGAAAAAAAGTCTATTTATCCGGTGGCAAAAAGTATCCTTTCGCTACACCGGATGCAATAAGTCCGGTGTCAGACCGGTGTTGCATACAGGGAATTTTGGACGCCAGACATTTGCGAAACAAAGAATTAAGAAACACCGGTGACCGGACGCACCGGACTGGTCATGTCCGGTGTTTTGATTGTCCGGTGGAAAAAAATATCCTTCTCCAACACCGGACATCCGACTTCTACTGGTCGCTCCGCCCACATTTTATCTCAATTGTACACCTGGTGGAACAGCTTACCATGTGAGAAAAGAAATGGAGGCATCTCACATTAACCCTTCCAAAATTTATTTTGTTGTTGGGACCAACAATATTAATAACAGTCACTATGATACGCGCAGTCAATAAACGGGGGGGGGGTTCGAATAAACGGGGGGAGGTTGGAAAATTATCTAGATTTTAATAAACGGGGGGGACCTAATTGCCGGGGGGGTTGGAAATTGTACTTCTGAAACCCAAAAATAAGGTAAAAATAGGCTAAAATCAGGCTATTTAGAGCAAAATAAGGGGCCTTCTCTTTGACAGTTGAAAATATTCTTAGATATTAATAAACGGGGGAGGGTCCTAATAAGGTCTGGGGGTTTGGAAAATTTTCGAAAAATTAACAAGCGGGGGACCGTTTATTTGGAATCTAAGAGTACGGAAAAAACATTTTTCTTTCTAGATAACTGTAGTTTCAATTCCTGAGCGTTTGGATGCGGATGTTTCGTGGTTGAATATTCTTTGGGAAGAGGTGTGCCAGTCCAAGAGAGTTGGTTTTCTCAAGGTTGAGATGGATTACAAAGATACAAAAACATGGAAAAGAAGTGATCCACTCCACCTCAGCCTAGACCGGTGTGGACTCCCTAGATATTTTGACGCCATTGTTACCCATTCAACCAAACCAAGTAAGTCAAACATATCTTGGACGAAATAGAATTTGAGAAAGACGTACGATCTCGGGGATAACATTATTTAGCCGACAACAGGATGAACAAAGCCCCGGGAAGGCACTTAAGCAAAAATGGGTACAGGGACATACCGCTGGGCAGGGTTCCTTTTTCAACCTCTGGAAATCTCTAACATGGTTATTATTGCTCTGTCATCTTTTTCGGAGAAGACACCAGCGGCTCATCGCCGTCAGTCGTCAAGGTCAGCGACGCCCCCCCCCCCCTGGGAACAAAGTGATCACTTTTTTTCATTAGTTTTGCCCAAATTTCCTACTTTCTACCACAATGTTTAAAATAATGTTTCATCACCATCTTATAAATCTTTTTTTTAGAAAAACGCTCCAACGAAAGAAGCAAACCAAACAAAATCAAAGACGAAAGGAACAAATTCGACTATGGATATCATAGACAACAAGTATACATTGAGCATCCGACTGAGTGGAATTTAATAGAAAGGTATACTTTAAAGGAAGAAAGCTTTATGAGACACTCATAAGAAAAACTTCCTGAGGTTGATATCTAACGTTTTTAGCCGGGCTGCCGCGCTATTTTTCTGCACGGGGTAAATGTGTAAGATGTCTTAACAATATCTATGGTGCTTCACTCCGATACGTTCATATAAATTAAAAAGCTAAAAACAAATCAATACTTTTTTTCAGGAATGTTGATTTAAAGTTCAGAGATCAAGAAATGAAAAAGTACGTATAATACAATAAGGGCATTGAAACACCAACATTCGTTGGTATTAATATTCAATACGTGTAAAGAACTATGCATTCTTTAACTAGTCCCCAGTTCCTTATTGAGTAACAAGTTTCTTATCTTGAAGTCTCAAAAAGTTCCAGCACATTTGTTACTAATGCCCTTCTTTTGCCACACATAATCTCCATTTCTGCTGAGTTTAGCAAACAACCTTCAAATTTTATAGGCTTGTTAACTACACTTGCCTCAATGATGACCCGGAGTACAGGAGCTTTATAAAGACAAAAACTCTCAAAGACTATGTAAAACCTGTAAGTTGATGATATATCACGGAAAAATATTATTTATATTCGTTATGCCTTTAGATGAATTTTTAGAGATTTTCTGCGTATCACATTAATTATTTTGCGACTCATTTTACCACTAATTTGATTTTGTGTACGAGCATGTATTTCAAGGATGTTTGCCAAGTACGCAAATTCATCTGGTCCAAATCTTGACTGATTAGTCGAAAATTAAACTCTCTTTATAGGAAACGAGATCTTCTCGGCGGCCCGCCACCCACTGTGTTAAAAAAACAAATCAAAGTCAACCGAAAATCTTCAGAACGACGTATAGAACGGTAACTTTATTTTCTGATGAAACATCAAATTCAACGGATTCTTTTTATAAGCCTCAAAATTAACTGTATGTTGGCACAATGACCAATATAAACCACTGATGAAAAATCGGAAATATAGGGGTACATGATGATAATTGTTATTGTGAGCTTTTGTAATTTTTCACGGGGACCGGAAGACTTAGACTTTTGTTCAATGTATTGTAATGAACTAGAGGGTCTCTTAACTACAATTTATTAAGCGTAAACTGTCCCATTGACACTCAGCAGTGGCACTGTCCTAATAATAGTTTGCCATTTTTGCTTATAGAAATCAATGTGCTTCTACTGTAAGAAACAGTCGTTTTCGGACGAAAACAAATATTTAGACCATGTGATCGTTTGCAAAAAGAAAATAGAAATGGTAAGATTTTTGATTTTAGATTCTACGTACCGCTGAGTATTCGGTCAAAAATAATTCAGACTAGGGCAAAGAGAAACTTTGAAAAATATGATTGAATAAGAATTGTGAGAATATGTGTATTGGTTGGGGGTTTTAAAGATTCGATAAGTGAGAGTGGGGAGTATCGTTTTAAAATAAAGGTTGGATAAGTCATTTTAAAGGTGTACATTCAGTGAAATCTCAATCTCATTTATTTGTAGGCCGAACCAGTGCGTTGTGGTGGCGAAAAACATCAAAAGAAAAAAAGTGGTACCATTCAGAGAGTGTCTTGGAGCCTTCTCAAAGAGGTGAAGAAGGGGATCATTCTCCAAATGAATTAAGTGAACATTTCACGCAATCAGTTTTGAGTATTATCTAAAAGCACAGCTATCTCCGAGGATGGTAACCTTAGACGTTTGGCTGAAGATTTTTCTAAGAACAAGTGGGTCAGTGATAATATTATTTCGTTAGTTTCAGAAAAGCTTAATTCTGATGAACAAAATAAGGCACTTTGTTTTTCATTCACGGAAGAATTTCGTGACAGAAAATGGAGTGATACTGTCGTATCTCGCTTTCAGCAAAAAGCTGAAATAAGTACACCTGAAATCATTATTTTAATCTTGAATACTGGAAGGTTTAAAGATAATTCGACGGGTCAGTTTAGAACATTTCTTGGGGCCCGTGATGACGTTTCTGATTACGTCCCAGCCTGCCATTACGCCTTGACGATCATTGATCTAAAAAAGAAGAATATCTACTATGCATGTTCAACGGGTTGGGAAATACCCGATATTCTTTCTGAAGGAATAGATCAACTTTTTGAAAGATTGAGCTTAGATAAGTTTGAGCGGACCATTTCCTGCCACATTAGCTCAACAGAGGTACCGCATTCTTGCACGAAGGGTGCATGCTCTGAAAATTATCCTTTGCAAACTTGTGGGGTAATATGTGGTGAATTGGTTTCTTTAGCTGCTGTGATATGCATATACGAGAGAGAGAATTTTTATCTATTGACTGATATCGTCAGGAACGACTCTGTCTATTCGTATTTAAGGGATGTTTCCTCTTATGGTTGCTTTTTGCGTTGTTGTCTTCTTCGCTGGTTATTTGGGGGAATAGATTTAGCAGTTTTGTTGAGTGACCTAAAACGGCAAGCTGACATCACAATCTCTTCTGGGCAACCTAGCAAAGGGTTTCTTGGTGATAATACTGCTTCCACTGAAACCACGGAAAGAAAATCTGAACCCAACACCAGGCTTCTTGATAACATTACTACCTTAGTTGATGATACGGTCAAAGAATCTGAGCCTGAGTCTGTTGATTTCTCTATTGCATCTCGCGTAACTGACGGCGAAAATTTTGAGTACAATATACCTATTCATGAATTCGAAGGTTTAACTTCTGATTCAAAGCTGCTGGTTCCATCTGCAATGAAGATAAAAAACTCTGCTCGAATTACAGCGAGAATCATTTTCACTGCATGTTGTGCGATGCTACAACATTCCCAAAACTTTCACGTCTCAATCGACATTTAAGGCAGACACATTTTTCTGAAAAACACGCAGTCAAACTAAATAATGTCATGTCTGTTGCATGCAAAAAATCAAGCCATTTCATTGGTGTATCGAACCAAGATAATAAACATTACCATTACCATTGTCCTGATTGTGGTAAAGTAATAAAGCAGCAATGTAACCTTTTGTCGCATTACCGCGCTCATCAAAATAAAGAAGACCGAGAAAAAAATCATCTACAGAGCAGCCAACTGTCAAAGGAGGTGGAAGTGGTATAGAGTCTTACCGTATTCCGAAATCAAAATTAAATTATTTACCGCCTGTACTCGTCAAATGTGATATTTGTAACGTTGAAATGCGAAAAGATTCTTTATCAAGACATGTTGCTACAAAACACGGGGACAGTGTACCATCAAAGGCGATCTGTGTTGATAGAGAAAACGCTCTATTTATGGTCATGAAGAACAAAACGGGGATCCCTTATCCTATTCATGTCCAAAAGTTGTTGCAAGTTGAGGTCCCTGTAATTAATTGTGAGGACGATGCTTGTAAGACCGCTTTTGCAGTCTCTAGCGAAAATCGTAAGGCAACTTCCTGTCAACATTTAGACAACGTTGACGATAATGCTCAGTACCCACAGCGAATACAGTTGACTGAAGAATCCATTCGAGAAACAGTAACTGATGAAGGTATGGAAGCGATTTTCAAAGAAGAAACTGTTGAGAAGTGTGATGATTTGTTTAATTCTGCCAATTCACAATTAAAAGAAGTCGTCGTTCCCTGGAAAGTCAGAAACTATTTTCATCTTTCTGTTTTTTCTGAAGCAGTACATTATAACGCTAGGTTGCAGAGATTTGTGGTTTCTTACAATTGTCTTACCGGACAGTTCGACTGTAGGTGTAACAAACGAAGATATGTTTGTGTGCACAAAGCTTTGTCAGTTTTGTTTTTGAAAATGCAGAACCTTTTACCAAATCTTCCGGAGGTGGAAAGGATTGGCCAAGTCGAATTGGTTGGATGTGATAAGGGAAGCAAACAGTCTTCAAATAATTCCAGTATCGCTGATGAGCATATAGAAAATGAAAACCACCTTCAATTTGATATTTTTAAAACCTGCTCGTACGTTCGCGAAAGAAAACATTACTCTGAGTGCGATATTGAGAATAAAAGAAACAATGATATCTCTGACATACCAAGGGATTTAGTCCCGAGTGAAACTTGTTGTTTTTACTGCAGAAGAACCTTACCTCTTCCAGAACTCGTTTCCCGCAAGGCTAGATTAGTCACGTTGAACCGCATATATACAGGTTTTACGACATACAGTAAGTATTGTTCGACCTGCAAAGTTTACTATCGATACCAGGAGAGTAAGGATGGGATACACAACTTTGACAACGTTCTTTTACTTGGTTTCGATTTTTGCATGCATCTTCGTGGCCATGTGTTACAAAACAACTCAATAAACTCTTTTCTTTCCGCTTCGGCTTTTGTTACTGATTGTGTTTTGGACCAGCAGAAAGTCTCTAATGCTTTTTTGCTTTTTGAAATCTTGGCAACAGCTGAGGTATTTTTCAAATGCTCTATTTGTGGTGATCATCCCTGGGCATTAGTAACGGATGTTAATCGGAAAATTGCATTCAAATGCTCCATGGAGGAAATTGGTCAGGATGAGATCGAGGAAGACTTTGATGGCGAGGTAGACTCTAATAGATTTTGGGAGGACGTAGAACTCGAAATCATTGGAAGAGCATTCCCTGGACCAGGACCAGTATCCAAAATCAAACCTAATCTTACAAACTGGTCACCTTTCATGAATGAGAAATCAAAAAACTCTTCCATACTTTTGAACTCCGAATTCAAAAAGGTTTCCACACGTACAGATACTATGGAAGATGATTTCAGAGAGGTTTGTGAAGAAAGAATTCTGGAAATGCTTAGTAATGAAACTTCGAGAAAGGTAAAAAGTATTGCAAAGTCGTGTGGTTTTAACAGTGATGGCTCTAAGCTTGACATCTTAACTCGTATTCAAAAAAACATGAAAAAAGAAGGCCCAAGATTTAAAAAGCTCTTCACTAAGCTTTGGGGTCATTCTGGTGGATGGTTAACATTTTCTTGTTTACACGGAATAGTGTATTACGTAAAATTCCTTATAAGGGCTGAAAGTTGCCGAGATTATGTTGATGGTATCCTTTCTTTCAAACACGTACCAAATGTAATTGTTATTGATAAGGCTCATATACTTGCAAATCACGCAAATGGGGCTCGACGAGGAGACACGTTGAAGTATGACAAAGGTGATCAGGATGGTAACTTGTTTCATCCGTTTGATGGGAGGGTTGAGGATCCTGAGGATGGTGAGATGGTAGATGCTGCAAGCAGTGGTAACTTAAATCGTTCATTTAAATGGATGAATCCAATTCATCATTTATCCTGCTCAGAAAATGTGGAACCCAATTGCCATCCTGTTACAGGTAGCGATAGGCGTTTTTGCTTATTTGATCGGTTTCATCAAGGGAACACAAATTCAGAAATTGAGGTTTTGAGAAGAATAACACTCATCCCCGAGCTTCATGGTCAAATAAACACTCAAGTCGAGGAACAATTGCATCGAAAATTTAAAGATTCGACACATTTTTTGAATATGTGTGGTCAAGTGAATCATATATTTCTTCTCCGTTCTATGCTTGGACACAACAACAAGCAAAGAGACAATGAAAGGCTTAAAAAACTTTCAGTCAAATTCGACAGCATTCATTATGACTCATTGGGACGGATCAGAACTGGAGAAGCGTGGGAAAATGCTGAAAGTCTACCTGGAGACGCTATAGATGAAAGTTTTTCTGAAGAACGTGTCGACGAACTTGCTGAAATTGTATCAGTCCCTGAATCCACCAGTCAATTTTTTGATTTGCAGCCCTCAGAGGTAGAAGATCAAGAGAATACAGATGACGATGTCACGGACGACGAAAGCATTGATACCAAATTAAAGCAGCGTAAAAATCCGATGAGGAATAAACGAAGACGCTTTACTGATTACGAAATAGATGATCGAATTACAAAACGCAGGCGTACGGCAAAGTATTCCAAAAGACCTGATGATGTCTGGGTTGAAACTGAATGCAAATTAATGCAAGTTATTTTATATGAACGAGATAAATGTCGTATCCTTTCGGGTGGTGCCTTTTCTCATGAACTGATGAACCTTATTGGGGGTCTTATTAAGACACCTCGATATACGGATCTTCAATCAGTTGGAATGAAAAATGGCTTTTACGGACCCGATGAAGGATTTGTGCAGATAGTGAATGTCTATCCTAGTCAATGGCTAGTTGTCAGTAGTAGCTTTCCCGTGATAGTCGGGAAGAAAGATCCTACTGACAAAATCTTTATTTTCGATCCATTTCGTTCTACATCAGAGGTGACTGAAAAGGGGCTGATTATGTATCCATTTTCGTTTGTAAAAGAAATACGCAAATTGATAAAATATCCGGGTGAGGTTATCAATTTTGAGGTGATAGATGTTCCGCAGGCTGACACAGCAGAACTTAGTGCTGTATATTCACTATGTATTGCACATCTTTTGTGTACCGACCAAGATCCAAGTGAATGTATTTTCAAGCCTGATCAACTCCTAAGTTCATTTGTCACTTTCTTGGAAACAGGAAGAGGCATTGAGAGTGCGATTCTTTTGAGCGATAAAACATCTTCAGAAATCAAGACCAATTGTGATTGGAAAGTACGTTTGCATTGTAATTGCTTGCAGCCAGAGTCTGATCTTGCTCACTTGAAAAAATGCAGCAAATGCTTTAAATTTTTTCATCCCTCTTGTCTTGAAGAAGAAATGTTTTTTGAGAATATTGACAATGTGATTTGCGATTTGTGCTATAACCCTGATGGGTCCATGATAAACGAGCTACCTGTAGAAACTTTAAGAAAGATTTTCGTTGACCTTTGTCACGAGAAAGAATCCATGCTTAACACCCTTGCCCTTCTTTGCAAGAGATGGTGTCACATCGTAGATAATCATCCGTTTCGAACCGTTGTTCAGCAGAGGTTCTTAGACAAAGATTTCGACGCTTATCTCTGGGATGAAGAAACAAAGCAAAAGTATTACTATACAGGATTTGACATAGGTATGTGTCTTTCTTGTGGTAATTCGTACAAGTCACAGTCGGGTTATTTTCGTCACCCAAAATCAGGATCTGTTTCAATTACTCCTCCTGAATGGATGGAGAAGGAAATTGGTTACTGTAAATGGTGCGCTCTTGATCGAGAAATGGCTCGAACACCCGAGTATATGCATAGACTTGAAAGTGAAAGTGATTAGTTCTTGTTATTGCGATGAAAATTTTTCTTTTGGTTTTATTTTTGGGGTAGATGGACCCGTAACAATAGTGTTTTTCTTTTTTTCTGACTTTCACTGTTTTCGGTTTGGCTTTTTGTTTTGTTTACCTCAAATATTTCACCTGTTTTAGTGCGTTGTATGCTCTCAAATGCTCTCTTAAATGCATCAGATGTCAATTCATTTGTCATCTCCAACTTTATTATGTTTTGTTGTGTTTCAAATTGCAATTGGTGATTTATGAAGAATATTTCCTGTTTCTTGTTAAACGACATTATTCACTTAGTCGAAACATGCTTATTTTGTTGTTGCATCAGGTTAAACTCTAAAACTCTGATAGAGACCCGCTGATCGGCATATAGAAGGTTGCTATCCTCGTCATGACTTTTTTAAGTAAAAAAATATATACCTCCATCCGTTTCGTGTAAATTGAATATTATATAACATTTTTCTAAACTTTTTTTTGATAATATAGAAAATTTTAAGTATGTAAAGATTTTGCTTCACTTATAGAGTCGGAGCATTTTTATTGAACTAAATATACGCATATATCCGTATATGTCAAAGGAAACGACATACGGTATTACTTCGAATAATCACCCCCTTCTTTTCAACGCCCCTCCTTAAATCAATTGTAAAAACAAACGGTTACGCACGAAACGAAAGCCTCGTGTTCGCAAGCGCAAGGTTTTTAAACATTACCGTAGGATGCTTAAACTTTCTCATTCCCGGATCTTTCCGATTGCCAGTTCAAAACAGAAAAGGACCAAAACTAACCCAAAAAACGCTGCAAAAGTAGATTTAATTTGTTAAGCGGTTAGTTGCCTGTTATCTACCGGACTTACCCATTAACAATCCAAACTTCTGAAAGATATTATAAAAACTCTCAAGTTCTCAAAAGAAAAACAAATTAAATTAATTTATGTATGTCATCAAAAAATTCTTTACCGATTTTTGACTCGTTGCTTTTTCAAAAAGTATACTACGCTGCACTGTTACGATTAATAAAAGCTTGCGACAGTTTGTTTTTTCCATTATGATGAACATAACATTAAGCCGAAATGCTGATAACGCCATCACGCCAAAAATAATTTCGAATCAGCCATCACGTAAGAAAGTCCAAATCACGTCATGCAAAATTAAAAATGTAGTAGTCGTCCCCCAGCAATCTCCAACCCAACACCCCCTTCTAACTAGAATATTTTATTTCCCCCGTGATTCAGCTTTGAGTTGACATCACGTCAACTGCCCCACATTTCACTTCTCACAAGTGCTCGGTTAAGCTTTTTAGATAAGAAATATATTTTTTGATTGTTCTTATAAAAAAAACAAAAAATAATAACAAGATGAACAAAAAAACCCCCTTGCTGATAAAGGCTTTGCGAAGGAGTGGTGTTAAAATGATTAAGAGCGCATTTGTTTAATTCTTTTGTTTACCACTTTTTCCCTCTTTCTGAGGAACCTATTTTCATAAGAATACCCCTATTCATGAAAAAACCTATTTTCAAGACAGCGCTGAAAGTAATTCTCGACCAGGGGTAGACTTGTCCGAGGCAACAGCTATGTGTGGACAGAGTCCTGTACACAACAACGGTGTTTGCAAAAATTCTATCGTTTGTTTCATGACGTAATGGTAAGCCGCATCAATGATATCAGGAAATAGGTTTCTAAAAACGATTTTAATTCTAACTTTTGAAAAACCTGCATACGTTTTTATAAGCATATCGCCTATAAACATACCTAAGCTCAAATCTTTCAAAAACTTAAGCATTGCCTAAGCATATACCAAGCCTAAGTTTGCCAAATGTTAAAAAATTGAACACACTTTAATTTCAAAATCTACCAGAGAAAAGATTGGAGACAATCAATATCTCCAAGGATAGGAGGAGTGGAACAAAACTGATTTTCAATACAGTTTTTTCAAAACCGAATTTAAAAAATATTTCAGCAAAAGAATTAAATTTAATATCTTCCATGACCTATGTTTCCGATGTCACCACCACACGTTGATACTAAGCTTAACAATGTTTCAAAGGATAGACCAGCTGATTTGACCTTGCAAACGGTTAATGCGGTGCTTACTACATTTTTTGTCACTTCCATTTGTAAGCTTTTTTTTCGACGGTCTTTGATTTCGAACTGCTTGGCTTTGAAATGCAAAACCCCTTCTCCTTTGTCTCCCGGAAAGTTGAAGTGGGCCAGTATATAATTCTTAAAGCTGTACCATGGTTGGCAATTTTCAGCCTTCGTTCCAGCCACCAGGTCTGACGTTTTAAATTTATTGTAGTGGATTCCATTGCCAAGGTTGATGGAGCAGCAAGATCTGATAATAACAATAGATATCAATATAAATACATTTCATACAACATGAAGTTCGTAATCGAGTATGAAAACACAGTTATCGAACTAAGTTGCCATGAATCCTGCCTGAAATTCATTAATTCCTTAGTTTTTATATCGAAATTAGGGCTCTTAAACTAATCGCTTAGAATTGACATTATAACAATTAACTAATTACCGTCAAGATCAAAATCAAATCATCAAACAGTTCACTACAGAATTTAATTTCATCAAAATTTGTGAAAGTAGAAAGAATTTATAGGACTTACGAAGCGGATTTTGTTTTGGAAGATTGTAGAAAGTAATTACAAGTCAAGCATTGGACAAAACATCCACCATCATCTTTCATTTCTACTTTCAAATCCGCATTCAGCGAAAGATCAAGCAAATTGTTAGCTTCCTTCATACTATCTTTCTTCGTGCTGTCGTTACCATATGTTGGTTTCGAAAGATTGTTTGAAGAACGGTTTAAAGTAAGCTCTGATAGCATAGATTTTATTTGAGCTAACTCACTCATCAAAGGATCTGTTGGAGCTTTCGGTTTCATAAATCGGTCTAAAGAAGCCTGTACGTTTGACGAAGAAGATTCATGTAGCGCATTAGATGTTTTAGGAGTAGCTTCTTCTTCTTGCCCCACTGGCTCTGGAGTTGTAGAGAAAGATGTTTCACCTAGAAATAAAGGAATTTGTTTAAAATCTTTAAGATATGAAACACACATATCATGTCAAAGAGACTTACAACACTATCTGATAGGAGGAAAAACTAGTCATTTCAAAATAAAGTTCGAATCTTTTCTGAGTACACATTATAACCCAAATGATTTCAATTTCAAATATCATACTTACCATCAAAAGTCTGGTCTGATGCTGAAATGTCATTGTTTAGTGTTGAGGAAAGAATTTCATCTCCTACAAATTAAGTAAAAAGTTTGACAAAGTAACACAACCAAGTCTAATCAAACAAGGAAGAAATGAATACTTCAAAAACACAAAACAACAAATCACAATTTCTAATGGAGAAAACCAGTGCATTTTATAACAAACTAGTACTAATCTAATCTGACCTAAATGACTCAGAAATCGGTATTATAGATTTTTTAATATTCACATTTCATTAGAAATTTTCTTTTGCTGAATTATATTTGGCAAAATATGAAGTACAACGAAATTTTTGTACCTGAATCTGTTGTATTCTCTGGTTTATTAGATAGCATGGATGAATCATCTGATGCTTTTGATGCTTTTTCTTTTAAGCCTGCATTTCTTCTCTTGACTGCTAGCTCATGGTCAAACTCTACAATGGAATGCAAAGCATCCATTTCATTTTCATCTTTATGTTTCTGCTGGAGATGTCGCTTTTTATGTGAGTCTGTACCCCAGGTAAGTTCTGCACAACATTTGAGACAATAATATTTCTTGGTATTGCCATCACTTGACTTGGACTTTTTTGGTTTAGGAGCAGGGTCACTTGCATTGTTGTTGAAGAAGTTCCAAGCACCTAAAGGTAAGTATAATGAGGTTTATAACCAAACTAGAGACCAAAAACATGACCAAAAAAAAGTAAATATAAATACCTGTTTTATTTACTGAGCTTGAAGATAGTTTTCTTTTTTTCTTATCTTTAGTGTTAGTTTTATCACTGTTACTACTGTTATCGTTTTCATTATCAGAGTGGTCATTATCTTCGACAGTCACAACTTGATGTTCATCATTTTTATCCATGGCATTATTGACAGTTGTTGGTGAACAGTTAAAACAGACATTGGGTGCCTCAAACCCTTCTTCATCTTCATTGTTTGTTCCACAAAAAGCATGGACATAATTATCACAAACTGACTTATGACAGCTTCCTACTTTTCCTTTACAAACAACACACTCATTTTCACCGATGTCAAGAATAGGATCAAGGAAAGCACGTTTCTCCGCCATTTTGAATTTGTAATTTTTTTTTGCAACGCGCGCGTTAAATGTTTTGGTACCGCGATTGAGAAATTCAACAGTGGTATACAGGGGCGTTTTTTTATTTGACGGGGGCGGGATGGGGCGGAAAACGGGTGCAAATAAAGATTCTCGTTTCCGTAAAAGTTTATTTCAGAAGCTAGCGATAATCGTAAAGATGGCGGCAGCAGGAAGGCTAGATTTTAATTTCACTCCTGAAACGGTGAAAGTTGGATCATAGTGCCCATGGCAAAGGATTGCTCTGCCCCTGGAAGGGCATGGAGCAAGTTTTTCTGACCCTGCCCTTGGAGAAGGTAAGCTTCTGCCCCCGAGATCTCGACGATTTCTGCCATGATCTGAAAACTGGGCGAGGCTTATACTTACTTCTGGAGAATTTTGCTTCGGCGGCCGCCCATGCTAAAGCTCGACAGGCTAGAAGCGAACCTTTAACCTTCAGCAATAGTAATAATTACACAAGGTGTGAAGCAATTGATATAAATACCCTAAGGGAGATTACATCAGCCCCAAAATATAAAATAATAACCAAAGTAATTAGTAATAACAAGATCCAAGATCCAAGATTTGCTACATTTTATTAATGGCGTTTTCTTTTCTCTAAAAGCAAAAAGGATTGAAGCCAAAAGGTGCGATCGCAGCGCACGGAAAACTACATGCAAGGGGTCAAATATCCAACCGTTCAATCTTGTAATGGGCTTTTTTCATATTTTTCGGTGTAAAAAATAAACGACGATCGCAAAACCGTCGCGTGCTTACTGGGAAAGGTGTTGTGATGTTGTAGACAATAGAATGAGACCGGAAGTGCGAGTGCCTCTTTAACCTCCGAGTTGGATTCGTTAAGATGTGTGGGCGATTGCCCTACATAAGCTGATACCAAAGGGGATTGAGAATCTTATGCCGTATAATGTTTTATTTTTTCATTTATTTCTGTTCAAAAAGTTGCTTATATGATGTTGTTTCCTTATGTGTTCTTCCAAGAAAGCCAATGGGGCGACGAGGAATGGAAACATCTCGTCAGATTTAATATTTGGCGTCATAAAACGAATCGTATAAAAACCGATCATTTATGACAAGAAAACACCAGTTGCTGAAAGCTACCCCCGATAAAGGTGAGTAGAACTTTGTTATTTGGCAACGTTTCTGGATTTTGATGTAAGCATTGAAAATAACATCTTACGCTACAAATTGTTTGACAAGAAAGACGCTTTTCTCTTTTTCATTGTGAGAATGCCACATAAAGATTTACCATCTATCATCTTTTACAGTTCTATATATTCTGAGGTCCTACGCATTGCTAGATACACTCTTCTTTTTGAAGATGTTCTGCCCAGAATTTTAGAACTATTCAAACGGATGATTTGAAATTATTTTGATAATTATATCAAAAGTTATTAGGATTTCAATTTTTATGACGTCATCAAAATAGCGCAAAATTGAGGATTTTTGCGAATTACGCAAAATTTCAAAATGAAAAAACATCTGCCTAGACTGAATCCTATTCTACTTAGTCATACGCTTCGTTTGAGCCCAAAATGAGCTTCTGAAAATGATTTGTAACGTTGCAAGCATTTTGACCCCGCCTTAATCCCGTGGAGAAGAGTCAAGAAATTGGATTTAGCTGTTTTTACGACTCTTCTTTAGTGATTTGCAACCCTGATTGTTCCTTTATTTCTAATTATGTCAAAATTTCGCCAAAATCAACTTTTATTAATATTATCTTAGTGAAAAACCCTTATTCAACATTTGACACTCAAAATCTTTCTTTTTCGGACAAAAGTGACGTCGGAAAAAAAGACTTCCAAATTTTAAATTTATTTTATAGATTCGGACTATTTTACTGTCGGACTAGAAAGTGTCGGACTAGTGACATGCACCCGCTCAATCAGGGAGCTGAAACATCTTTCTTGCGAAAACAAATTGTCAAGTCTTTTGATAGATTTCCAGAGACTTTCATGACATTTGGAGAATCTTTAAATGGTTTTTAGCGCAACTGCATTTTTTGAAAAATTTAAACATTTTTATATTATGTATTGTATGTTAGTTTTCTCAGTCATTTTCTTTTTCGTTCTTTCCTGTGCGGACGGCTGCACGGCATTTTGGACTTTAGGTGTCGAACCGGGTTCTGGGTCTACTTTTTGAAAATTTGTGTTTTTTGATACTTGTTTGTTTCTTTGTTTATTCTGTCTGTTGTTTAACCCCTTTTTTGTTTCTTTTGTGTGCGAGTTTTTGTTTATTTTTCCATGTTTGTTAGTTTGTTTGGACTGCGGGTTGGTTCAGGGTTATGGAATGTGGGGGAGGCTGAGTGTTGGACGTCCTTAAAACATGTTGTTTAAAGCCGCTGTGCCTGTCAGTCGGGGACTCCAGATAGCATTACATTTTTGTTGGGTTTTGGAGGGTTTTTGGTGTTTGTGTTTATGTGATTACTGTGCTTGTTTCTGTTTGGCTTTTTTAACTGAATGTCTATTGGTTTGCTAGTTCTTTTTCGCAATAAATTCTCATTTCTTGACAGAATGTTTGATTGGCTTGATTTATATATTTAGAAAAATTCAAAAAAATAGTAAAAAACGTATAATTATAAAAATATTAGCCCCTTTTTATGTTTCATCTTTATTTTATTTAGTATGAACAACGGTACATGAGCAAGCTCATTGAAGAAGATAAGGTTAAAGCTCGCCATTTTCATTCAACAAAGAGATTCATTGACGATTTGTGTGCTATCAATGATGGGAACTTGTTCCAATCTGTGTATGGAGAAATCTATCCAGATGAACTTGAACTCAAAATTGAACATTCTGGATCTCATGCTTCTTTTTTAAACCTAGATATTTCCATCAAAGACGGGATTTTTATTTACAAGTTGTTTGATAAGCGCAACGCTTTTCCTTTTTCTATAGTGCGAATGCCACATAAAGATAGCAACATGCCTGTATCCATTTTTTATTCTTTGTTTGTTGGTGAACTTCTCAGGATTGCTCGATCAACGTTACTTTTTGAGGACCTGAAAGTTAAAGCTAAAGTTTTCATTGAAAGAATGCGCCGTCAGGGTGCTGATAACGCAAAGCTAGATTGCAGTCTTCGTAGGGTGATTGTCCGTCATATTTCAGAACTTGCAAGATTTCAACTTTCTCAAGATTCAGTCGTTCGCCAGCTTTTGCGGTGAGCGGTCACGGGGGAACGGGGCTTCGAACCGGGTTCTAGTAGTCCCATTTTTTAAATTCTCATTCTTTTCCCACTTTTTCCATCTTCTTCTTTGAACTGTAAAATGTGTGTGAGAGCCACAGGGTTGGATAGTGGCGATCCAATCCCAGTTCCTTCCCTTCTAGTATGCTTTCTACAACGTTGTGGCAGAAACGTGTCAAAGGTGTGGCAACTTTGTCTAGTAGAAAGTATACTTCTTTTCTCATTGTTATTTTAGTTTTTTCGGCTGGTTCCATGGATTTTAAGTTTTAGGTTATTTTATATTTGCGCGCATTTCATACTTTCACTAAACACATCTTTTTACATCTTCTTATTTGTGGTGGTGTCTAATTAACACTGCTTGGCCTACCTACACAACCCTATTTCCATCATATAGGAGGATATCTTCGTAAAAGGCCGAAATCCTGTGTAGGTCGAAAACTGAGGAACAGATAATGTGTTTTCTTAAAAAAAATTTTGACTCATATTGAGTTACTTCTTTCCGTCTTAACTCATATTGAGTTACTTCTTTCCGTCTTAACTCATATTGAGTCGCTTTCTTCCTTATAGTCACTTTAGATCACTAGTTTTGCATTGGTGGATTTCTATGTCATCATTTTTCCTTTTCAATTCAAACCTGATTGATTTTCTGTGAATGTTCATTCTAGATTTTTGTTGTATTTATATTGTCTTCTTGTTTTGTGAGTTTTGTCTTTATTGTTTCCATTTTGAGTAGTTGAAGGTTTTATACTTCTTGACTATATATAGTTAAAAAAATTCTTCGCCTGTTATTGGACATCTTAACAGAATCAATGCCAAGAAAAAAGCAAAACGAATTTCGACATTCGATTTTGCAACACTGTACACAACCCTTCCACACGATCTTCTCATTGAAATTTTAACCAAAATTATTAACTTTGTGTTTGATTTAGGTTGTAGAAATAAACTTGGTTTTTCAAATACTTCAGCATACTGGACTACAAAAGGGAAGGATGATAGGTTCTTTACTAGTACTTCACTGTCTGAGTGTGTGTCCTTTCTGATAAAAAATTGCTTTTTCAAAGTTGGCAATTCTATCCTTAAACAGTGCATTGGAATTCCCATGGGAATAGATCCTGCTCCTTTTTGGGCAAATCTGTTTTTGTACCATTTTGAATCTGAGTATGTCAAAGGTCTCATTTCTGCTAGTTCGCCTAGTGCCTATAACTTTCACTCTGTAGGTAGATTTATTGATGATTTGTGTGCCTTAAATGACAGAGATGAGTTTCATAATTGCTACAAAGAGATTTACCCTAAAGAATTAGATCTCAAAGTTGAGCACCATGGAAACCATGCATCGTTTTTAGATTTACCCTTAAGAAAAATTTCATAGTCTGCATTGTTAGTCTGCATAATCTGCAAAACTCATTGCTGCAATGTGTCATTTGCAGATTACTTTTGCAGACTAACAATGTGCCGATCTAGAATTGCAGACTATCAATTTGCAGACTATGCAAATTGCAGACTGATTTGCAGATTAAAATTTGCAGATCATTTTTGTGATCTGCATAGTCTGCAAATGACACATTGCAGTCTGAAACAATCTGCATTTCCATAAATACTGCAGATTATAGTCTGCAATTTCCAAATTTTAGGTTTTCTTGAAAACGTTGAATATTTTTGCAGATTGAACAATTTAACTAAAATTGCAGATTAGTCAAAATGCAGTCTATTTGTCTGAAATCCACCAAATTACATTCTCGCCAAAATTAGCTTTCAAATTAAATTACCTACGAAAAAACATTTTCAGCCACCCAACAAATTAAATTCCCACCAAAATTTCTCCCCTTAGGGTATATTTTTGGCCTTTTTTAGACGATTTGATCAAGAGGCCCAGGGCAGAAGGGGCCTGGATGAAAAAATTAAGAAATCTGAACATGTGATCTTGTGGATGATGTAGCTACCCTTTCCCTGCCTTATAAAACTTATAAGTATACAGAGGAAGATCTGGAAACTGTTCAAATAAATCATAGTTTATGTACCAGCTTAAACCTTATTGCACTCACTAGCATAATAATTGGCTTCTCCAGGATATTTTTTAAATCAACTTTACTTTGTCTTTGCGTTACGTTAATTGTTATTTTCTATTTCCAGCTGCTAAACATAGGAATTAAAATTTACAGAAGAGAAGGTCAAATATAAAGAAAAAAAATGCTAGCAGGATTACATAAACACATTGTAAATAAAAAAACAACTAATTTATACTATCCTCTTTGTCCTCCACTCCACTCTTCTTCATCGCTTTGAGTCCTGGTATGAGAAGAAATAAAATAAGTTAGTGCGGGCGTTCGCCAATCCGCCATCAGATTATAAAAGTGATACAAATGCGAATGGGGGCGGGCGCATTCGATGGGCGTTAAGATTATTTTCGATTCTTGGTCGTTTGAATTAGGATCCATCACCTTTCATTTAATTAATCAATATTTATTGAAAAATAAAATGAGTAGTTCGTTGTTTTTTTATCAAGAAATTAAATCACAACACATTCATCTAAAATTTAAACGCCCACTTTTAAACGCCCGATAGGATAGAATAATCGAATGTTCTCGGCTGCCGTAAATAAATAAAATTCTGAACACGTGAAAGAAAGGATCCGGCTCGGACTTTGTGGCAAAAAATTTCAGCAGGATACGATTGATCCATTGAAAATCATGAGGAATCAGAACAATCCTGAGATAAATAGTATAATAACTTACTCAATTTCCTTCTGATTGATTCGCACTTGGTATTGACCGTCTTCGTTATCTCGTTTCTTTGGACCACTATCATCCCATGTTTGTCTTTGAACTTGTTTTGGATGTGTGCTGGAAACAGAATGGAGACTTAATTAGCCTGATTTTTTGACTGAATCATAAGTCACCAAGTCAATTCAAGGTAAGTGTAACTTTTACCTATTATTTCTTCGACGGTCAAGTTTGGTAAAGCTGGCCGACATTCCTGGTCTTGATTCTTCTGATTGGGCATCCCCTGTGCTGAACAACTGAAATTGTTGAGAAAAAAAATTGTCATAAATAATGGGTGGTTCAAGTTATAGTCGGTTACCCCCCTGTGGACGACATGGATTTTCCATAACAATTTACTTTTGAAAAACTTAAGCATTTCCTTTAACATTCAAGATTTTTTATGGGAAAATCCTTGATTTTCAGATACTTGGCAAGAAAATAAAGCAAATTTTATGGACTTTTCGATACATATGACTAAATAATTAGGAAAAGTCTTGATTTTCCGAAACCTTTTTCAAAATTTTCAGGATTTCCAAGTGAAAAAAATCCAAAAAACCCAGTCGTCCATAGCGGGTAACGGTTTTTTTTCTGGAACTGCCCCTACTATATACTCTTCATTAGTAGAAAATACCTTATTGCCAGACAATCTCAACCGAACAGAACCGACAATCAAACCAAATCGAACGCAATCGACCGATTGAAATTTTGACGTCCGATTGAGATGATGAGATTGCGTTAGACAATCTAATTTCAATCAGTCGATTGCGTTCAATTTGGTTCGATCATTGATTCCGTTCGATTGAGATTGTCTGGTTACAGTATTGGAGAGGAACTAATTTTTAGTGATTTCGCTGTTTTTCGGCAAAACCACGAAAAATCTGAACCCGCAAAATCTGAACCCGCAAAAAATAATTTTTTCCAATTTTTCAAATTAAAAGCTGAGATATTTGACTTTTAAATGTCTTAAAATAAGTCTTTACAGTCTTTACTTTGAATTTCTTTTGTTATCAAGTAAAGCTTTTGAAGATCAAAGTCAAATATCCTGGCTTGAGAAAATAATTGGGTCAAAAACTTTGGAGGTGTTTCTTAGGACCATAACAGGTATCTCTAAGCCAAATATCAAAAATCATCTGATAATTCCTTTAAGGTTAAATTGGGCTCTTCCAGAAAAAAATTGATATGGATAAATTTTGACAGGAATTTTTAAATAAAAAAAGCTTTTTTTACTTTGCCATCTGATCTTCAGTGAACATGATGGTCATGATGCTGTTTACAAGTTTTTTCCAACACGTGAATGATTTCGACTTTAACATCAAGAATTTGAATTGATTTTCTGTGACAATCAATGTTTTGGTGTAAGCCAGGGCCCTTGGCTAAAATCAAAAGAAAACTGAAAACTTAGCATACAGCCAGGGCAGTGAAAACTCAAAATTTCAATGAATTTAATGTCTTCAGGATGTCAAATGACTTTACAAAATCAATTTTGTCATTAAAAAGGTAGTAAAAGGTAAACTTCTTTGTACTCACAAATTCATATAATTCTTGACTGTCATTGATGGAGTCCTATAATAATTAGAATTATTTGTTCACTGTTTATTTCTCAACCTGTCTCAAACTATTGAAATAAAATTATTGACAATGTTTTAAATTGAACAGAATAGGATATCATTAGTTCCAGATGAAACTTGAGTAAAACTTTTCAATAAAAGCTTGGTTGTACAAAGTTTTGTAAATTGCAGGGGATTCACAGTGAAATTCCTGCTATCGTAAAAAAACTTACCCTTCTTTCTTGATTGCAACGCTGGTCAGAAACCTGAATAAATTGAAAGTAAAGGTGCATAGAACTTGAATTTATCAAAAGTCTGCAAAATTACTTATCTTAGTGATAGCTTATAATCAAAATTATTTCTGTGAAATTTGATTTTGCCAATTTTGCAAATTCCAACTAATGTAAATTGGCTATGCTTGTGTTTTGGTCCCACCGTCGTGCCACGGTTATTCTCAAAATAAAATCTTTATATTTAACATTAACATGAAGGATATTAATTATTTTTCATAGATGTTAACATACCAGTGGTGAGCTGTTAACTACAGAGCTTGTCGATTGTTTGGTCTGCGATTTCTTCATTGGACAAGCCTGAAAGTCAGTAAAGTGGGGAAAAAGGTAAGATGAAAATTTCCTATCATTTTGTGTGGAAAAGATTTTTTCATATACTTTGGATACAACAAGTCTCTACCTTTTTATAGGTTTAATAATTGTTAAATTCATTCATCTGAAAGCTAACTTAGAAAATTCTTTTGATTATTCTTTAAAGGTGTTACATACCAGTGGTGGCGGACTATGCGTTATAGTGCTTGTCAAATGTTTTGGTTTTGATTTCTTTACTGGACAAGCCTGAATATACAGAAGAAAAGGTAAGATTACTCATGGTTTATATGTTAATCTAAACCAGAAGTTTTCTTTTCATTTATAGCACATATTTTTGTTGTACAGTAGATGTGGTACATAATTTAAGACCATGCAAAGAATTTTTCCAGCCAAGTAGTTCACCAAGTTATTACAGAACATGAGCTGAAATTGCTTAAAAATTTATTAATTGGTGTGTGGGGGGACTCGGGCCCTTTAAGAATGTTGGAAAGCTGGACTAGAGCCTCTTTAATTAAAATTAAGTTAATATAATGTTAAGTACCTTTGGTCTGTTTTTCATGAAAGGTTTATCCTGTGATTTCTGGAAAAATAATGATTCTTTAATAAATTTTCAAATTTATTTAGACACTAGCTTGAATTGGTGGGGTCTGCATTTGAAGTGTAAATTTAGTTGTGGTAATTACAGTTAAAGATTAAACCCTCACTTAATTAAACTTTTTTTTTATTGTACAGGATATTCAATCTAAACTACCTTTATCTGAGGATTAGAATAGGCGATTGGTACCATATGAGTTTTCTGAAAAATAAACAAGAAGTCAGCATCATATCAAACTTGTTGATAGAGACATTCGATCGGACACTAGAAGGACTGTGTGAGTATCTAGATTATTACAAGACTGCATATAATAACTGATAATAACTCATTGTAGTTTTGTTTCCTTTTATAAGCAAATTAATGAAAGCCTTAAGTGTGTCTGATAAAGTAATTTTACCTTGGAATTGCTTTTTGGGTTGATAGCTACACTTGGAAGAAGCTCTCTTTGACAGCTAGGCTTTTGTTTTGTTTCTGGAACATACTAGACAAATGAAAAAAAAATTAAGCAGTTTTATGAAAATTCTTAAATGTTTTGATAATAGAAATATTGATTGCGCAAATTGTAAATTTTTTAGATTGGTACCTCGCTTTGACTCTGATTGTCCATCTCCAATGTTGACTTTACTGAGTCTGTGATGCTGACCAGATCGATCAGTAACGTGTCCTTGATTGTGTCAAGTTTGTTGTCTAAAAAGGTCAGTGATAGTTTTAATTTTCCAATGTAGCAGGGTATTAGAAATGGAACAGGGGATATATTTCTGTTTTTTTATCATCATATCAAAAACTTTCTGGCAAATAGTGGGATGGTTATATTTTGGGGACAAATAAAAAAAAATATTTGAAACAAATCTTTATGAACTTTCAAATCTTACTCAGCTTCTTGATAGTTGCTTGTGCCTCTTGCAATTGGTCTTCAAGTCTTTCACAGTTCTCACATCTCTTAACTTAAAAAAAAAGAAATTTAAATAATATTTTATTTCAACTGCTTTAAAAAATAGATTTCGTTGAAATACAACAGAACTAATTCCATGGATATGTACTGAAAAGGCAAAAAAGTTGGTGTTAACTAATAATTTAATATCTACAAAAGCCATTACATCTTTTCATTGTTAAATAGTCTGCTTCTGGCGATGCTCCTTTAACTATTGGGGACCTTTCTCTATCTGCTTCTGATGTTGTGTGCAATTCTTCTTGGTTTATTTCTTGTACTTCTACTACTTTTGTAGATACTGAAATAAACCAGAAAGATTTTGTAATGCAGCTGATATATTTTCGTCAAATAAATTGCCAATCTGCTATGATAAGTATTTTAGGATCATTTTAAATAAATTTAACAAACTTTTCAAATTGCTGATCTGATTAGCAAATATTATTAATCCACAAAATTTGGGAATTTCTATTTACGCCCTGCCCTAAATGCAAGTAAGGTATCAGGCTACAAAGTTGCAATAAAATTCTTTAATTACCTTTAAAATCAAACTTGTTTTCCTCCAAATCTTCATCTTGGTTGAGTGGTGACGCTGCTAAAAAGAAATGGAACAACCATTTATTGTTGTTACAGGCCTTATCTTTTAACTCCTAATAAGAAAAGCCTGGTGTTTTTCTTTGATTTTGACACAACATTGTTAGTTTATCTCAAGCTTTTGGAAGGAAAAAAACTTACTTGTTTCGATTTGTTCTCTTAAGTTAACTTTTGGGTTCTTGTCTTTTCCGCCCAAGTAGTCTGTTAAAAAAAGAGAATTATTTTAATTAAATTAACGTTAAGGGGGAAAGTGAAAATAAAATTTATATTGAAAGAAATAATTATATTAAATTTTCAGACTTAAAAATGGAGTCTTACTGGAAACATTCAGCCTCTCTTCTGGTGAATTTGTACTCTTGATTGCTGAAAATCAATGTTTAATGCTGTAAGCTTTTTTGAAAAAAAATCTAATGAAATGATAGCTCAATTTCAATTATGTTTTAACAAATTGTCAACATTAGAATAAATGGCAGGGCATGAAAAAGTTGAATTATGTCGTGAAAAATTGATCTTTTGAGCTACTAAGTTTGGTAACAGATTCCTGCCTTACCTTCATTTCCTTCGATTTTCTTCATGGGGGAGAACAGACTTTTAGAGATATCTGACCCTTAAATAAAAAGACATGGATATAATAAATAATTCAGTACTCCTCAACTAATTTTTTTTTTGGAATAACAAGACTTAATTAAGTGAAGTGAATGTGAATGTCTTTCTACTTCTAATTTCATCGAGGTTAGATTTAAGTAAATGCTACCTACCATATTGGTCCTTTGTTCTTTTCAAAATGCTGTCCAATAGCTCGTCATTCAATTCTTCGTCATTCAATTCTTCGTTTTGAGCTGAAAGTGATGAAAAATTTCTATCGTCCTTTTTTCGAAATTTTCTGTTTTTAATTTCTGTTGTTGTTAATTTTCTATTCTGAAAATTTCTTGAATTTCTTGTGGTATTTGTATTATGTATCTGTTCTGTATCGAGTATGATAAAGGTGTTTCATTGGAGTTAATTAGAACTTACTAAAATAATAAAAAATTTATATTCCTAGTTGGTCACGGAATTGTGTGCTCTCTCTAAAAAGTTTGAACCCTCTATAGTATTTTATGTTACGGAATTTATGAAATTGCATACATGTTTCACCATTAATCGAGGACATGAGCTCTTGCCCCAAGATATTGTTGGCTTCCAGTTTAGCTTTCTTGATGTCGTTTGCTTCTTTATTCTTTGTTGTTTCTAAATTACAAAAATTCCTTGTGCATTCTTTATACTCCGAATCTTATTTTTCTGAATGAATCACGTACATACTTGAGGACTTTTGACATGTTTATTTTCAACAATTCCTACAATTTGAGTGAAATTCACAGACAGACAACACAAATTCGTTCTTCGGAAAAAGAAAAATACACTACTAGAAACATACTTTTGGGTCCTTCTTTAACTTTTCTTTTTTTTATGTTGTCCTTGCCGTCTGCTAAAAAAGTGTAAAATTTCATTTTGTTTCTGTCCTTAAAAAATATTCCCCATTATTTGTATTTCCAAAATTTGATTTGAACTTTCGGGACCTGAAAATCTTTGACAGAAGATAAGCTGATTTGATTTTTTGGCAAGGGTGTCCTAAAAATTCTACTTAAAGGGAATATCAATTTGAAATCTGCTGCACCAACCAGTAGTCTTTTTCTTCTGTTTAGGCGATGGTTCATCTAACTCTGACGTCTGTGAAGTGGACTGCTCTAATTCCGACTTCTGAGAAGGGGTCTGCTCAAGTTCTGAAATAAATTCGAGCTTATTCATATAAAATATCTCATCACAAATATTTATATTTAACTTTTTCAGGCTGATCACGATGAAACCTTAACGTTGCGATTATGAAGAGCTCATAAGTGTAAACCATGGACAGATTCTGAATTTAATCGTTTTTACATTTCTGCATTTCTGGCATATACCTCTCCCTTGACGTGACTATTCGTTACCATGCAGTTACGATTGATTTTGGTTACCAAAGCAAGCATATCAAGCAAAGCAATATCGAAAAACGGAAACGAAACGAGGCTGAAACTGATTTGATAAGAATTATATTATACCTGTTTTTGTACTCGTTTTATTTTGGTGATGATAGCAGGGTATCTCTGCTTATTATGTTGGTACAAACAATTGACCTTGCTGTTTTTCTTCAGCTTCTCCATCGGAACTAGTTCGCCTGTTTGGATATCCGTGGGCTGCAGCGTTCGATAAGGCAGTGTTTGGTTCAAACAATTCCCATTGCTCTCTTCGATCGTGAAGAGGATCGTTATCAAAGGCCCATCGTCACCTCCTAAGGAAAAAATTGATACAGTGGCAATGAGACAGGTGTATTTTAGAGGCCGTATACTGTATTTAATGTATTCGGTCATAGAGTTTCATTATTTTTGAGGTAGTTGTTATAAAAAAAGAAAACCATTTAACTTGTGTCTTTTCAATCTTTTCCTATAGAATTATTTGATGTTGACTCCTCTTCAGTCCTTTTACGAGAACCAAAATTTTTTTTGAAGCTTGGGTGTTTGGGTGTTTTTTAGGCATCAAATTGTTCTCAACCTCCCTCCCCTATATCAGGGTCGTATTATGGATAGACTTCTATTGTTTTGGAATAAAAGAGCATTGTTTAGTTTCACATTCTTTTATAACCAATCAAGTAGTTGGTAAGCCTTGAGCCCTGAAGCCAATTCTTTTTCAAACGTAAAAGCTATCTAGATAATGGTGATCCCATTAGCATAACTATGGTAAAATATTGGGGATGGTCAAAGCAATTTTTTCCAGAAAACAGCTAGAATGCTAAGCAAACCCAGCCCTGATCCAAAAACAGTGCTTATAGAAAAAATGTGTACTAAAATCAGAGCTTGCGTATATACTTTAAAAGGAAGACATTGTTTCTTTCCCCTTTATTATAAGAACAGATAATAGCCGTAACTTTGTTAATTTGTTTCTTCTCAATAAAATCTTTGCTTAATAATAATATAAACCTCTCACCGATCTGATCCTCCATTTCGTATTTTGTCGAAGGTTTTCGTACTCGAGTTGGTCGTGACATGGTGCACTGGTTGGATTGAATTGGATAAGAAGGTGGAAAACTGTGTGGAAAACACTTTTTCCTTTGATGAATATCTTGGGTCTACAATTGGGCCTATAAATAACTTGAAGCTACTGAAGTTGAGCCCAGTGCGTTGCGCACGTTCGACTATTTGACACCAAGAGTTAAATAAATTTTGACTGAAATTTTTAACTTTGTTTTTGAAAGAGGATGTCAGAATCGACTTAGATTAGATGAATCAGTTCCTATTCATGATGGTTTAGATCATAAATAAATTTCAATAACAACAGGCCTTGTCATTTGAAAATTCCAGACGTGTAGTCAATCTCACTCCTAAAAAGTTTTTTAGGCGTGTCCCGTGTGATAAGGAGTGTTATGCATAACTTTAGTAGTAAAATCCAAATTTATGGCGTGTGATTGATCGCACTCTTCTAAGATTTTAGGTGTGTGGAGGTGTGCGCATGCTATCACACGCCTCAAACAATGCAGCCTGTAACAAGCTTCCAATAAAACACCTGGGTCTGAGATAGGGGTGTAATAAATTTTCTTTTTTTTCACTTGGCACTCACTTCAGTTTTGCTTTTTTCCCTAAGTTAAAGATGTCACTCCTGATGAGCCACCTACAGCTAAAATGTCAAAAGCAAATAAGAAATCAGAATTGCAAAATCGTTCTGAGGATAAACTTCAAGCACTGAAAGAATTCTACATGACCTCTGAACGTCCAACACCTTTTCAACTCCCGTTCAGTCCACCCGCAACACCAAGCGGTGCAGTTACTGGTGCAGGTGGTATTGATTTCAATCAGATTGGCAGCACTGATAATCCAAATTCATATTTGAATATGTTATCACCAAACTCAAGCACTAGCGGACTGATGCAAGATAACAACTACTGTAACAACTGTGTTTTAATGCAAAACACAATCGAAAATTGTAAGTATTATCAAATCAAATTGATCAATACTCATAGGATATAGAATTGTTTTTGAATTTTGACATTTTTTTATTTTTTGAAGATGTCATCGTTTGATGTCGTTTTGCGTTATTTCCTTAATTAATATCTCATGATATATTAATTTTCAGATATAGGTTGTGACCTTTTTCTTTATCAGTTTTTAATGCTTTTTCCAATGGCTCAAAAGTTTTTTTCAATTTTGACGAACTTTTTTACCATGGTCACTTTCCACAGCATTGGGGTCCTCCAAAGTCTCACCTCAAATTTTTATCTTCTACCTATGAGAAACAATAATCAGTCATAAAGACCCTTTGCACAGGCTCCTGCACATGGGAAGACATGGTGACCTCTACAATTGAAAATTATTTTTTCTTTTAAAGTGAAAGATGAAGTGCGGCAAAAAGATGAACTTATCGACTCGAAAGCAAGTGAAATCAGTACGTTGACGGAAGAAATTCAACGGTTACAAGTAAGAATTTAAGGTTTACTATTTGGTGAATATGGTAACTACCCTAAGGAGGCAACTTAGGTAAGTCATGGTACTAAGGAATGTATCTTGGCCTTGGCCCCTTTCTTGTGGTTGATTGACCTAGCTGAAAAGTTATTATCCATTGTTTGTGTACCTTACAGGAACTCTATTTTGGTGGGAAGTCATTTTGCCAAACAACAACTTAGCAACTAACTTTGGCAAGAAATTGTGAAGTTATGTCAATATATTTTCTTAGTGGTAGTATTTCAGTGCTATTTTATATTTATATTTATATTTAGACTGACAATAATCAATCAGATGATGGAATAATGGAACTTATGCCAGGATCCAACGTCAAGGTTCAAGCTTCAACCATAGCCCTTGCAAGGTCCAAAAACAGTCCTGGCTCGTGCATAGCTTATCTCATGAAGAGGATGTATTCACTTGAACGTCTATCGATGTCTACACTAAGTGATCGATCAGAATATGAAAAGTTGCCTGAAAACGAGAGTGATGCAATTAAAGGTAATATTGTCCCCATTTTTCATTACTTGGTATTGTTAAGTCACAAAATTAATTATCAAAACCCCTTTTCGTCCACACTAAAATTAATTCACTTGAGATTTCCTGAAATCTGATCCTAGACTTTAAACTAAGAAAATTTGGATTGGAACAGCTTGGAAACAAAAAAAATAAAAATAAATTGAAAACAAAATTATGTGGTAAATAGTATCAGAGCTTTAGTTTTAAATTTCTTTTTATTTCGATTTATTTAGCTTTCGTCATATGCCATTTCAAGGCAAAACACGGGTCGCTATGTTCTGATCGAGAATTGAATTGTTCGATTATACCAACACATGTGGGCAAGCAAGATTGGTTATGTTATCTGGAAGATCTTGGAAAGTCAAGATGGATCCGTACCGATCAAACAACCTTTAACATTTTTTTAAATTTTTTAGGACGAAATCTATTTTTTTCAACTGAGAAAATTTATACATGATAATCTAGTCCGATTTCAATCTTACAAGTAACAGTTGATCAGTGAGCGAGCAGCTTTATTATATTTCATGAACATCTCTGTAACACTCTGTGGTAGTGTCCTTTTTTCCATGACTCAAGTGTCTTTACCTCCTTATGAAAGTCTATTTTCTCTGCCCTTTGTCCACAGCCCTATTACCCTTCCCTTGTCCCACCTAGATTTTCATCTTTAATCAATTCAGCAAGAGATGTTAATTCATTTTTTTTAACAGTAAAGAACGAGATGCTATTTAAACTAACATTTGATAAAGTAATCTTTTTTCCATTGTGCAATATTTATACTTAAATTAAGATTAAGAGTTTGTACTATTATCACTCACATATTTATAGAGAAATTTATTTATTGTTAATATTTTAGCATCAAATGTTTATACTTTTACAGATATTTAAGTACATTTTGTAATGTACATATTTTTTATTTTTTATTTTATATTTTTAATTTTTTTTTGTAGTTGTTTATTGAAATATTATGCCCTTTGTGGCAAATGAAATTAACGTTTCTTCTTTTCTTTTCACTTTTTACGCTCGTTCCCAATTTTCGATGTTAAAGGCAAAAACCCATTAGTAGTAGTAGTAGTAGTAGTAGTAGTAGTAGTAGTAGTAGTAGTAGTTAGTAGTAGTAGTAGTAGTAGTAGTAGTAGTAGTAGTAGTAGTAGTAGTAGTCGTAGTAGTAGTCGTAGTAGTAGTAGTAGTAGTAGTAGTAGTAGTAGTAGTAGTAGTAGTCGTAGTAGTAGTAGTAGTAGTAGTAGTAGTAGTAGTAGTAGTAGTAGTAGTAGTAGTAGTAGTAGTAGTAGTAGTAGTAGTAGTAGTAGTAGTAGTAGTAGTAGTAGTAGTAGTAGTAGTAGTAGTAGTAGTAGTAGTAGTAGTAGTAGTAGTCGTAGTAGTAGTAGTAGTAGTAGTAGTAGTAGTAGTAGTCGTAGTAGTACGTAGTAGTAGTAGTCGTAGTAGTAGTCGTAGTAGTAGTAGTAGTAGTAGTAGTAGTCGTAGTAGTAGTAGTAGTAGTAGTAGTAGTAGTAGTAGTAGTAGTAGTAGTAGTCGTAGTAGTAGTAGTAGTAGTAGTAGTAGTAGTAGTAGTAGTAGTAGTAGTAGTAGTAGTAGTAGTAGTAGTAGTAGTAGTAGTAGTAGTAGTCGTAGTAGTAGTAGTAGTAGTAGTAGTAGTAGTAGTAGTAGTAGTAGTAGTAGTAGTCGTAGTAGTAGTAGTAGTAGTAGTAGTAGTAGTAGTAGTAGTAGTAGTAGTAGTAGTAGTAGTAGTAGTAGTAGTAGTAGTAGTAGTAGTAGTAGTAGTAGTAGTAGTAGTAGTAGTAGTAGTAGTAGTAGTAGTAGTAGTAGTAGTAGTAGTAGTAGTAGTAGTAGTAGTAGTAGTAGTAGTAGTAGTAGTAGTAGTAGTAGTACGTAGTAGTAGTAGTAGTAGTAGTAGTAGTAGTAGTAGTAGTAGTAGTAGTAGTAGTAGTAGTAGTAGTAGTAGTAGTAGTAGTAGTAGTAGTAGCGTAGTAGTAGTAGTAGTAGTAGTAGTAGTAGTAGTAGTAGTAGTAGTAGTAGTAGTAGTAGTAGTAGTAGTAGTAGTAGTAGTAGTAGTAGTAGTAGTAGTAGTAGTAGTAGTAGTAGTAGTAGTAGTAGTAGTAGTAGTAGTAGTCGTAGTAGTAGTAGTAGTAGTAGTAGTAGTAGTAGTAGTAGTAGTAGTAGTAGTAGTCGTAGTAGTAGTAGTAGTAGTAGTAGTAGTAGTAGTAGTAGTAGTAGTAGTAGTAGTAGTAGTAGTAGTAGTAGTAGTCGTAGTAGTAGTAGTAGTAGTAGTAGTAGTAGTAGTAGTAGTAGTAGTAGTAGTAGTAGTAGTAGTAGTAGTAGTAGTAGTAGTAGTAGTAGTAGTAGTAGTAGTAGTAGTAGTAGTAGTAGTAGTAGTAGTAGTAGTAGTAGTAGTAGTAGTAGTAGTACGTAGTAGTAGTAGTAGTAGTAGTAGTAGTAGTAGTAGTAGTAGTCGTAGTAGTAGTAGTAGTAGTAGTAGTAGTAGTAGTAGTAGTAGTAGTAGTAGTAGTAGTAGTAGTAGTAGTAGTAGTAGTAGTAGTCGTAGTAGTAGTAGTCGTAGTAGTAGTAGTAGTAGTAGTAGTAGTAGTAGTAGTAGTAGTAGTAGTAGTAGTAGTAGTAGTAGTAGTAGTAGTCGTAGTAGTAGTAGTAGTAGTAGTAGTAGTAGTAGTAGTAGTAGTAGTAGTCGTAGTAGTAGTAGTAGTAGTAGTAGTAGTAGTAGTAGTACGTAGTAGAGTTAGTAGTAGTTTAGTAGTAGTTAGTAGTAGTAGTCGTAGTAGTAGTAGTAGTAGTAGTAGTAGTAGTAGTAGTCGTAGTAGTAGTAGTCGTAGTCGTAGTAGTAGTAGTAGTAGTAAGTAGTAGTCGTAGTCGTCGTAGTCCTTTACCTTTTTTTACTGAGTCTTCGTAATTTTTATTAAAGTGTAGCACAGTAGTAGTAAAGTTGCAGTACCGGTAGATGTAGCCCCCAAAACCCGTAGTACCCCAGTAAACCCGTATTGCCAAGTCTAGTGTATAGTGCAGTACGGCGTGGGCAAAGGATACAAGATGAGTGTTTCTTCGTAGACTTTTAGAATTATCTCCCGAAGACGAAACCTATGAGCGGAAGTCAAACCCTTTACAATAAATCATAAACCTTTCTATATATGTCTTTTATGACCAAAATTGTGCCTTTCTTAACTTTTCGAAAAGTTTTAATTAGAGGAAATCACTCAACAAACGTATATACCTGTTTTCTTCAAAGCTTCTTTTGCATTATTTGATAACGCTTTATACTTCCGACCACCACCACTGTGCGTGCTCCCTGATTCGTAAAACATTCAAAACAAGTTTTTTCAATTCAGCTGGAATTATTCCTTGCATAGCCGTGTTATTGTTTTTCACACATGCCAAAATCGACAATTCTTCTTCATTCAGAACAATAATAGTGCAATATTCTAACTCTTTCATTTTTGTTTCGAATTTTTCCATCAAGCTGACGATTGATTGTCTGGCTATCTTTGGCAGAATATCCTATTTTGTTATTCTCAAGACAACCTTTTACAGCACTGGCTGACTGTATATTCCTTGTATTTATTGATTTCCTTGCCACTTTAGCCTCTGCTTTCAAACTCAGTGTTGAGTGCTGACTACAGGTTAACTCGTAAATAAACTTTCTTGCCAGGCTTCATGTTTATACTTTGTTTCTGATTTTATACTATTTTCTGAAAAAATAAAAAGAATGTGTCACTTATTATCTAGCTTACTAGGGTAATATATCTCTTAGGGGACTGATAACTTAAATTCTGTTTGAAAACGAAGTTAACCTGAGAAGTTTTTTTGTGGTTTTCGTGAAAATGAGCAAACAACAATTAGATTAGGTTACACATCAGGTTGGAAGCTACATCATAGTACCCTTCATAATATGTTCAGGCATCAAAACCCTTATCAGTGAAAAAAATCTTCAAGGCCTGAAAACTTTTTCTAGCAAAAATATTGATAGGAAATCAGAAATTTCAATAAGGCTATTCCAAAACTCCGTTTTATCTTGCAGTTGGATTTTCAATATACAGAGGGTTTCTCAAACTCAAATTATACTTACAAATACTTTCGATAAAAAATAAAGCACCAACCAAACCACAAACCATACCGCCATGTTACTTCGATTTTCAGTTCTCAGAAATTCCGCACATGATTATTTCCACGAAATATTACGCAATTCAGCTACCATTTTGTTAGTTCCCAATCTACCCGTGGCGATGCACGGTCCTTACGATTTCGAGATTGCATATTCGTCAGATTGTATTGTTTTCACACATCCCTTTAGAGCTTCAGCGTGGTGTGCAGAAAACAACCACAATCTGATCTCAGGTTAGTTTTTCCTGGATCCAAGATTTCGATAAAAGAACACGCATCTAGCATACTTGGTAAGTTTATCATTTCCCAGGAGTTATTCATTATTATAACCTATTATAAGGATAAGGATCAAATCAAATAAAATTATCCTTTTGTCAGAATCAGTGTGGACATTAAAAGGATCTTTTATTGATTTGAACAGACCTAGATTTGTACCGTGAGTGTCAAGGTTTGGCTTTCTGTGAAATCGTCATAAATAATCCATCAGATGGAAATAAGTTGAAAGTAAAGATGAATTCATGAAAACAAAACAGACTTTTTGTGCTACATTCTATCACGGGAATTCAAAAATATCTACTTTACTACTTTAATGGGATAAACTTTCGCGGGGATTAGATTTCGTGGTTGGGCGTATCCGCGCAATTCAAAAATTTCGCAGGGACTTAATTTTGCGGGTGGCACTAAGGTGTCAATATTTTCACGATTTTGTGACTTTCACTGTCAAATCGTACATTGGTTGTTGAAATACACATTATTTGATATATTTTGAGTTTTGTTTAGAAATATTTTGCGGATGAGTTAATTCCAAATTTCGCGGATTTTCGCTGATGTTATCCAAATCCGCGAAATCGGCGAAATTTAATCCCCGCGAAAGTTTATCCCATTAAATTAGTCCCAAAGATTGGACTAGCTGTCATGGTTACCTTTGCTCTCACTTGAATTAAACTGCGATTTGATTTCACACCACAGTGAGTATTTACTAAGTGTGATTATCACGGCGCTTGATTTGAAATAAATTACAATTTTCAGGTTATACTGTGCGTCACCGCCTTTCAGACGAGGCTTTGACAGATTTACTTAAGCTGCTTGAATTGCATATGCCTGAAGAAAATAATGCATTATTGACAAAAAAGGTATTGTAATACATTCATTATAACCCTTTCGATACCACTTGAGTGAGATTCGTTTCATTTGGATAACTTTCTCTCCTCTGCCGTAAATTTTTTCACTACTTAAAATAGCGCTAGAATTGAACTCTCAAGACCAAAAATATTTTTTGAGTTAGAGAAAGTTCGAGATAAAGAGATTTTCCGTAGATTCCCCACCAAGGGACTGGGTAGCTTAGATTGAGAAATCCCACTGTATGTAATGTAATGATTTTTGGAGTCCCCTCCTCCTACAATCAGACCAACAGTTACTATTTTCTAACATTAAATAGGGCATTTTAATGAAACCTATGCAATTAATGTGTACTCCTTTATTTGTTTAGCAAATGGATAAAAAACGGGAGAAATCGATCAACGAGGAAAGTTTTACATTTGTAGAATACTGTGAGAAAAGTCATTCGATATGGCCAAATAATGTTATCGTATGTAACACTCCTGGATGTACTGGGTAATAATTATTGGTTACACTTTCAATTGCAGAGACTAATCTTTCCTGTAAGACACCCCTGTCTCAACGACCCGGTGAGAACTTATTAGCCAGTGGTGATATGATAAAGGAGTTTAAAGTCGATGATACGCTGGTGTTTTAATTTAATTTTTGTATTATTTATTTCCTCTTTAGAACAAGGTATATCGGTGATCCAGCCAAGAAAAGAAAGAAATGCTACTTTACAACGTGTTCTATCGAAGATCAAATAAAGAAAATCCTTATAAGTGTGTGCTATAAAATATTTTATTCAGAAAAGTCCATTCTCTTTTTATCTTGATTACCCTCCCATAATTTGAAAATGAACATTTTGAAAGAATTTCTATTTCTACTTTACTTTAACTTCATTTAATTTTCAGTTCAAGGATTTACTCTTTTCTAAATTTATACATATTATAAATATATACATACTCAGGAGAAGCAATGTGGGATACAGTGTGCAAAACGTTCGTTAAAAGATCACAACTAACAGAACCAGAAAATATTTGTGACATTATTGATGGAGAAAAATACCGAGAGTTGTGTAAGCCAGGCGAGTTCCTGTTCCAAAATCACAATTTAACATTGACCTTCAACACGGATGGAGCCTTGATATTCAAAAGCTCAAGAATTGACATTTGGCCTCTGTACGCTGTCATCAACGAGATTCCACCAGCCCAGAGATTTCAACCAGAAAATGTTATCATTTGGGGGGTTTGGCAAGGAAAAGGAAAACCTCCAACCATGACGTTTCTTGAACCTTTTATCAAAGAAATGAGACATCTCTATTCAAATGGTACGTACTTGTCTTTTCGAAGATTTTCTTTTCGAATTCTTAATTATAGTATATTTTTCATTGAATATGATTTCACATTTCAATTCAAGTTACGTTTAAGTCAAATGCCTAAAGTAGAGTACTAAGTTCGTAAGTTATGAACAACTGAACACTTCAAATGAACTTTATTTATTTGTGTATTCAGGGTTAGTGTTACGTGTGAAAGACCAGGAGCTTACGATAAGAGTTGCAGCTGTCACAGGATCCCTTGATTTACCAGCTAAGTCTGAATTTCTCTGTATGATTGGACATAATGGTGCTTATGGTTGTAAAGATTGTCTTATCAAGGGTAAGTTAAACTTTTCTATGAAATATAGCTAATCAAAACGAATATTATTGACTTTTCTTTTTTATATCAAAGGATCGCAGTTATTAAATATTTTTAACCCTTAGTGCCCCATTAGAACAATTTCACTGCAAGTTAGGGAATTATAAACATTCAACCAAGTTTTTGAGCGTTATAAAGAATCTAGTGTTTTTAGCTTATTCGAAAAATGGAGAATGGTGTCTTTTTTGATGAGTAAGGTGTAATGAGGACGATTTTTTAATTAGATTAATTCCAAGTAGGTAGGCGGTCCTATTCCTAGTCTGTAACTGAATGATGTGCTTCACTTCTCATAGGAGATCATGTTGTAAACAAAAAAGGATATTCTCATTACTTCTCTTACGATGAAACCAAAACGGTCCGAAGTCGATCAGATGAAGATTTATTGTCAGATGCAAGAACCGCTGTTGAAACTGGAAAAGTGGTATTCCTTTTTTGCTTTCTGTGACATCAAAATTTTTTATTTTTATCCTTATTCAAATTTGAAGTTTGAAGCGTCATGATTATTATAAAGCAGCTTTTTTTTATTAATAGTTTATACATGCTCATATATATAATATGAAAAATAAAATGTTTTCTCTTTTTATATAACAGTCTTGTCATTTTAATGATTCAGGTAAATGGTATCAAAGGAGCCTCTTTCTTCATGGCTTTACCAATTTTTAGTGTCAGATACGGTGTTGTTGTTGATTACATGCATGGGATTCTACTGGGAATCGGACGAACACTTTTGAATCTCTGGTTCGAGGTAGCAGATCACAAGAACTACTTCAGGGATAAAAAGTGTTATCCAGGATATTTCATAGGTCATGATGTAAGAAAAATCTCTCTAATTGATTCTATTATGTGTAAATAAGCTATGGTCAGAGCCCTAAGATTAGCCCTTAAGATTGAACCACCTAATGTTCTTAGACAACGCAAACACCTAACTGGTAAGCATTAATCTGAAGAAAAAAAACGGATCCGTTACTGATATCATCTTTTCTTGTGCCAGCTTAGGAAATACAAATATTTTGGCGAGTTAAAACCATTTTGCACAAAAATTACTTAAAGCTATCGAAATTGATGATTGAATCTTTATGCTTCAGATTGAAGATGTCGATAGTAGGTTGCTCAATATGCAACCACCTGACTGTATAAGTCGAAGACCACGTGAGATATCCGGAAATATCAGTCATTTTAAGGGTAAATTTAACTTTTGCCCTACAAAGTCTTAAAGTTTTAACGTCATTCTGATTTCATGTTAGCACAAAAATAACTAAAGCTTTCTGTAGAGGATTTCCTTTTGAAATGGATTTGACCTGTGAATATACGCTATTTCATAATAATTTTTTTTATTTTTTTGAAATATTTCTTTAAGCCAATAAAATGCGATCGTGGTTGTTGTATTACGCACTACCTTGCCTTAAAGACATAATTGATGACAAGTACTGGACACATTTATCTTTATTGGTCGAAGCACTTCACATAATCTTGAGCGATTCGATTTCCAAAAGTGATCTTTCCAACGCAAGAGAATATTTTGACACGTTCTACAAAGATTTTAGCAGACTCTATGGTAATACATATTTCTAAAAGTTAGTTAAAGCTTCGATAAAGAGTTTTTCATACAATTTAATATGTTAATAATAATACAGTTTCCTAATACAGTGTAATCCAGTTGAAATGTTGTCTCTGCTATGTCTTCATTTCTTTTTCTGAATATATCAAAACTTTAATCTAGAATTCAATCTTGGTAAATGTGGCTTGAATATACACAACCTTCATCATCTTTGTGACTATGTTCAGTGGTGGGGTCCAGCTTGGTGTTGGTCTTGTTTCGCGTTCGAAAATTTGAATGTCGAAATACTGAAGAGAGTTCATGGGACCAAAAATGCTACTCATCAGGTATTCAATCTAGAAAAAGTAGGGAAAAAAATTTCACTTGTAAAAATCTCTCTGTCCTTGTGATGATTGTTTTTTCTAAAGTCAACTTTTGTACTTTTCATTTATAGATCCTTTTAAGATTTGCCGCTATTAAAGAGGTCAGAGAAAAAATGTCATCTTTGCAGATTCGACCAGTATTGAAGAATTATTTACATTCGTTGTCATTCAGAGGAAAGTAAGTGAAATATATCAATAGAGAGAGAGAGAAAGAGAGAGAGAGAGAGATAGAGATTTAAATACCTTCCTTAATTAATAGTTGCATCTGGATCCACCTGAAATTTTTCTTCTATTTGTAAATGTAAAAACTTGATTATATTTTTCAGCAATCGAGATTGGCAAGCCATCACGGAAAAAGTTGCAGTCAATGGACCTTTATCGAAGGATACGTATTCTTGCTATCGTCGTGGCTCTCTCGTTATCAAAGGTCGTAGATATAAACGATCAACTAAAGCTATAAATAGTATTGTTCTTGTGGTGCTTCAATCTGGGTCCTTTGTCTTCAGAGTTGAACATTTCACAGTTGAGCAAAAGAATGTTTTCCTTCATGGAAAACAAATCAAAACCAAATCAACCGTTGCACCTGGAGTTCTACCTACCTCGAAATTGGTTGTCATCGAAGAAGAGTGGTAAGGAATGTTTTCTGAAATGAGAGAGGGAGAGAAAATGATTAGATCAGTTTAAAAATGAAGCTGAAGAGACCATTTATGGTTTATTAGAGGATTGATATGATTTTATGAATTCCCTAGCATCTCTCTAAAAGTCAAAACTCCTTGATGGTTATGCTTCTGTTTTTAATCTTTCTTTTTCAGTTCTGATGTACATAAAATTGATACCGAGTTGATCAAGGAAAAGTTGTTTATTCTTGATGGTAATAAAGACTTCAAATGCTTGTCACGGCTACCGAATCACTTTGAGTCAGACTGACCTGGCGGGCTAGTTTTCTGGTGCAATAATTTGATATGTTTTAGTTGGAACTTTGTCATTGTAATTTCTGAATTTTAGGTATAGATTTTCAGACTCAAAATTGTTGTAAATTATCATTGATTTTACATTAGACTTTTTCATTTCAAAATTGTTATGATCAAATTTTAGAATTATTATATCAGATGGACTTTTGACATTTACCTATCCATGTGTCCCTGAGCTGATACTTTTGTCCTATGATATGATAACTAATCAAATGTCATTGTCACTGTTGCTTAAAGATAGTGACGCTAAAAGTATTCGGAAAAATGAATACCTGTTGAGTAAAGTGCAGTATTTCAAGTAGACGCAGTGCTGCAAATAAGGAAATTTCAGTTGGCCGGTAATTTTTCGAGTGTAACGAGCAGGGGGTCTGGTGGAACCATCTTAGAAAATTTTGTAGTATGTGATGACTTAGATTGGTTAAACACCTATTCTTAACTGTTCCTCTTTTAATTAGAAGCGCTATATATTAAGTATTTATCTAAGCCTCTAATCTTCAAATTTTAACCGGACAAAATGAAAAACTGAGCCTCAGAATGACCGGTTATACCGGTAATTACGATTAGACGCCCCCCTTTATTTGCGCCTTGAGCCCCTCCTAAGAAGAAAATCAAATTAAATAAAAGCCCCCATTTGAATAAAACCTTTTTTCGAGCAGAGACGTTTATTTGAATTACCGAGATCAAGCAGTTCTAGAGAAAAAATCTACAGTCTTTGTCCAAAAAGAATAAAAAAAAGAAGCCAAAAGTCCTCGATGGCTCTGAAAAAAAGACCATTCAAAACAATTCAAAACAATCATAATTCACGCATTGATTCACATTCGCCCATCGCTTCTCGTCCCTCTTTTAATCGGGAAAACAATTTCACCCGGAAAACTCAAAAAACAACAAGTTCGGGTCAGTCAAATAAAAAAACGCGGGAAAATCTTTAATTACGTAATAACCCACAGCTGTCGATTTTATCGGGTTCACCCGGAAAACTCGAAAAACAAATCAAGTTCGGGTCTTTCTCATTTTCAGGTATTTCAGGTTAGCCTGAGTTACATGACTTTTACCCGGCGTTCCGAAAATAGCTGTTGTCAAAAAATTCAGGTAAACCTGGTAAACCTTAATTACCTGACTTTTAACTCGAGTTGATTTACCAGGGCAGAGCAAAGTTAAGGTTCCTTATAAAAAAAAACGTGTATCTTTATTAGAACAAATTATGTAAAAACCTCGGGTAGTACTAGGTTTGCGGGTATGTACGGGTATGTCCGAGCTTAAAATCGAGAGACTCTTTGAGAGATTTTTTTCGAAACATTTTGCAAAATTAGGCGCAATTTTGGCCCCAAATTTTATAACCCTTTGGCAGATTTTGAGGTCTGAAAAAAGGGACCCTTATCACTCACACATACTAAGTACCAATTTCGCTCAAGTATCCTCCCCGGTTAAAAAATTTAGCCTTTGAAAACAAAAAGGTAAGAACATTTTAAGAGTTGAAAACAGACCCATATACAAAAAATCAAGCTCCAAATAAAAAGAATCGAAGGGATGAAGCTGCATCTCTTTTCTGAATTTCAACGACTAGAAGCCACATTCCCCAAAAAACGTTGTTTAATTTTACAACTTTTTTTAGGTTTTTGAGATTCCATCCAACTTTTTTGACTAAATGATATACCATAGTAACATTGAACATGGGAACATATAAATAAATGAGCATTTCTAAAAACGCAATAAACAGAAAGAAAAATAAATGCAATCCCCTACGGGTCAGACATACAGAAATCTGTATGTCTCTCCTTACGATTTTAGGTGAAGAAAAAAAGGCGTTGGAAGTAGCTTCTAGTCGGTGATTTTCCTTTTCTCTCGCGCGCTCTGAATATTTAATTAATGTTTACATTATTTGATTTACAGTTTTATTATGAGGTTATAAGTAATAACGGACTAGTTTACTAGTCTACCCCCTCACAAGAAACATATGTTCAAAATAAAAAGATTCTATGAGCTATTTAAACTGCTGCTGAGAAAAAGTACCGGTTTTAGATATCTGCGCAGGAAATCAATTCCAAAATTGCGCAGCTCGAAAATTGCATATTTGCGCAGAAATCACACAATTACTGTAATTCGAAACGCAGGTCACTGGGCACAGGTCAATAAATTTCAGACCAGAAAACTGCGTTTTGAACTAATCAGAACTGTAATCAAATTACACGTATGCGCACAACAATTGTTTTTCAACACTGTTGAATGTTCTGAATGATAAGTTGCGAAAGAAAACAAATATAAACTATAAAGTACTCACCCCTTTTGCTACAACTGGTTTCGGTGTTGCTCTGTTTCTAAATTTTACGGTGAACTTTTTGAATCTGGAATCATTTTCAGTTACTTGCAAGATCTTTCCTCGACTCAAACCTGCATAACCATCTAAAGCACGTGTATGTATCTTCTTATAGCCAGCTGACTTGCTTTGGTGAAAAGCTTTTGCTACACACCTTTTCACATTATTTTCTTTTAAAACCATGCGTCCATCGTATAATAACTTGCCGTTTTCGTTCAAACTTAGTTTATCCTTATGCCGCCAATATTTTACGTACGCACTCTTTTGCGATCTAGTTCTTTCAGCTACTGGGATATTCATTCTATTATGCCTTACAATTTCAGTTATTATTTCGTACTGCTCTTCTTTCATTGTGTGGATATACCCCGAAGCGGCGACACTTAATAACATGAATATAATGATTCATTTTAAGGAACATGAATATAATGATAATCATTTTAAGGAACAACAACAACAAATCGATGAAAAACAGTTAATAGTTATAGCAATAATGAATTAGTCCAATAAAGTCCAAAATCGGTCAGGTCCATGCAGCAACGGTCAAATCCAATAACGATATAAAGTCCGGTCAGGTCCAGCAACAATGATAAAGCGATTTCAATTTTATGATAATATTTTACAAGAAAGATGCGATACAAAACAAGACAATCTTCCTTCTCAAAACCTTTCGGTAAATTGCGCATAAAAATATAACATGTAAAAGGAATAAAATTTTGTCATTCTAGAGGAGTCAAAAGAATTTTTTCCACTTCTTCTATTGTTTCTACTTTTCGAAGATAATCAAACAATAGACGATTGACGTCAAACAGATTTCACGTTTTGTTTGGTGTGATCAAATACTATGACAATCATAAAGCTTGTCAATAGATGATTTCGTTTGTTTACGTTTTTACTCACTTTAGGCACGTTTTGCTAAAATTTTAGCAGGCAAAAAACATAGGGTAAAAGCTTGTAATACCTTCTCAATAAATAGAAAAGTTCAGGGGGCAGGTTTCCTAGCTAGGTAGAAGGTGATTTTAGAGCAAATCAATATTTTCTTATCATATCATCTTAAAAACTGTTTATCAATTTTGGTATTACCTTTTGAAATGATAAAATGTTGACAAAAATATTTCTATATCATTAATTGTTTTTTCATAACAAAGTGCTTAAACAAAAAATAAATACGTCCACGTTATTCTCCGTAACTTGTTTATTTTGAAATAAACAGTTACCGACAAAAAATAATTTTCATTTTACGAGTTATTGATTAGTTTCTTATAAAAGCAGTGCTTATAAAAAATAAATATATTCATGTTATTCTTCGTACCTTGTTTACTTCGAACTAAACAATTACCGACAAGAAATAATTTTATTTTACGAGTTCTTGATTAGTTTCTTATAAAAGCAGTGCTTATAAAAAATAAATATGTTCATGTTATTCTTCGTACCTTGTTTACTTCGAAATAAACAATCACCGACAAGAAATAATTTTATTTTACGAGTTATTGATTAGTTTCTTATAAAAGCAGTGCTTATAAAAAATCAATGTTTAGAAAAAGGGGTTACGCGCGCTCCAGAACGCTTAAGTACGTTCCTTCACTCTGTTTGCGTTGCAAATAATATTGAGGTAATCCAGGATAATCACGACGATCGGCGAAAAATTTAAGGCTAGTGAAAATACGCTATTTTATTGGTTGAAACTCACTAGCCTGTTACATTTTTCGGCCGTTTTCGTGATGATGCCGATTTGCTAGTTAACCTCACAAATATTTAGAGTGTAGAGTCTTGAGAAGCACTAGTGGAAGTTAAAAACAAAAGCTTTTTTTAATTGGATATTCTTTTTCCGGGAAATCTGTTAGACAAAACTAGAGGTAGAGTGCCTTTTCTGGGTAAATATGTCGGGGGAAAGTGACGAAAATTATAAGAATTAAGGCGACGACATTTTTCCTAGTTGAATCTTGAAAAAACTTTTATTTACTTTTTNGCAAAAAATAGAATTTTTCGTTTTTTACTAATTTCTGCTGACGTCATCAAAATTTCAAAATAATTTTTTTTTCTAATGATCGACTTTAGTGAAATGCATCTTTGGTTAAAGTTTGAAGACAATTGGATAAACCATTATTGAGAAATTCAATTTTTAGTTTTTATGACGTCATCGATTATGACGTAATAATCAGTTTTTGCGGTTTTTCGCGAAAATCAGCGAAAAAACAATTAGGTTACACATCAGGTTAGAAACTTCATCGTAGTACCCTTCATGTTCAGTCATTTGTTTGGTCATTTTCTGTCGACTAATGCGATCTAAAAATTATGGTAATTTTCAGTTTTTGAGACATGCCATAACTTAACTGAGCGAAAATTTTACAACAGCCTCAGGATCTATAAAGTCCAAAATATCTGAAAAACACATTGGCCAAATGGAATGTAAAAAGAAATTCCAAAATACCAAAATTCTAAAAATTTAAAAAAATCCCGAAAATCGAGTATATTGCACCGGCCCAGGGAGCGGGGGTACCTTTTTTCACCCGCGTTTTCACCTTCACGAGTCCCAGGTAAATGCCGCAAAAACACATTTCGGTCCCATTCAGGTCGCTTTTTTTCAAAAGAGAGTCCCACGAACGAAGAGTCAATTTTTCGAACCTCTCGCTGAGAGAGCAGAGCAGCCCTTTTACCAACTTCGTTCCCTGCGTATTATCAGCTTTTTATGCTTTACTGATAGCGCCCTTTTACTTCCGCCTTGTAGTTTCGAATGTTTTTATTCGAAAATCTAATTCGAACGTTATAGATTCGAACGAAAATATTCGATTTTAGTGTTTGCATCTTTTGACAAAATAGAGAAGCATTTTTCGGGTGTTGCAGATTTTTCAGAGATGTATTTGAAAGTTTCTAGATTGATAATTGAAAATGGAGATGATGTACAGTATTATTTTGATAGAGAAGAAACCAGCCTTCATCATTGGATTAATCAGATTGAAAGCACTGAGTCTTTTTCTATGTTTTTGTTTCGATAGACATGGAAAAGAAATACAGAGAAAAGGAGCTCCATGCATGATTGAAACGTATGCGTTGGTTGTAATAATAGTTAAAAAAGACAACATTTTTGAAACAGTAAAACACTGTGAATAATTTCTTGATTATCGTCAAGCCGTAATGATTGTTGAGATGCTTAAAAGTCAAGGACGTACCTTTGTCGCAAACGAAAGAATTGGGAGAGAACTTTTATAAATATCGCTCGTCATATGGTTTTTAAATACAAGACATTACATTCAGTTACATTTCCCTTATTATGTTATCAGAAATCTCGCATATTGGCAGACATTCAAGAATCTTAAATTTTTTGTATGCAGTGATGAAAAACTGTTTGGCTTCACACGGACAATACCAAAAGCTGAAAATATTTGGATCATGTCAAGTAGTTTTATAAATTTCTTAGTTCATCAGATTTGATTTTAATGTATTTTATGGAAGAACTCCAAATTAAAAGTTCATCTGAAAATATTTTTGTTGCGTTTTCCCCCTTTCCCTTTGTCTTTGACACTCCTACTCCGAAAGTCATCTTTTCGACTGTTTTTGATTTGATTTTTCTCTGACAGGCCTGTTTGTTGTTGTTGAGTACTGTATGAGGATTTTATCTTGAATATGAAACTCTTTGTAACCTTGAAATTTTGTCTTCACAATTAAAAACTACAGTAATGTCTATGGTTAAAACCAAGAACCAACAAACAAACTGTATCTTACTCTTATTAGGTTCTTAATAGGGGGAGGGCTAATTGTCGGAGGGGTTGGAAATTTTAATTCTAAAAACCCAAAAATAAGCTAAAATCAGGCTTTATAGAGCAAAATAAGGAGCCTTCCTTGAAAATATTTTTACAAATTAATAAACGATGGGGGGTCCTAATAAGGTCCGGGGGTTGGAAGATTTTCGTTTTGGAGCAATCTCATTATTTAAAATATAAAGCACTGAGGATCCTTGACTTGCGATCGGAGTGATCTGAGGATTTAAAAATTGATACGAAAATTGATGTCATGTAGTCATACACGAAGTCTGAATTTTGAAAGTGGTTGAGCGATATATAGGAACTTAGTCGACCGCGCGCACATTATACCAAAGGAGACGCGCTGCGCGCATAATAAATATGTTCATGTTATTCTTCGTACCTTGTTTACTTCGAAATTAACAATTACCGACAAGAAATAATTTTATTTTACGCGTTATTGATTAGTTTCTTATAAAAGCAGTGCTTATAAAAAATAAATATGTTCATGTTATTCTTCGTACCTTGTTTACTTCGAAAGAAACAATTACCGACAAGAAATAATTTTTATTTTACGAGTTATTGATTAGTTTCTTATAAAAGCAGTGCTTATAAAAAATTATGTTTGCGCTATTCTCATAAACAATTTTTATATTACCAGATAAATTTCTTAGAAAAGAAATATTAATTGATTATTTATTCGTTGTGCTCAATAATCACAACTTTATTTGGGTATTATTTTCTAAGTCTTTTTTAATGCATTTTGTTCGCATAATAGACTTTGGTTACCAATGCAAATATCAATTCCAAATTACAAATCTGCGCAGAGAATTATTACATTTCTGCGCAGCCCAAGTATTACAAATTTGCGCAAAGTTTATTACAAATTTGCGCAAAGTTTATTACAAATCTGCGCAGGTATCACAAATCTGCGCAGAAAGTATTACAAATCTGCGCAGGTATTACAAATCTGCGCAAGTATTACAAATCTGCGCACAACAACACATATTATGTCACATCTAGAGCAAGATAAACTACTTTCTAACAAGCAACATGGTCTTATCAATCGCCGATCAACAGTAACACAACTGCTAAACTATCTAGATGTGTGTACCGAAGACATTGCTAACGGTAAAGCTGTTGACGCAGTATACTTTGACTTTGCAAAGGCATTCGACTCAGTTCCCCACCAAAGGCTCTTAATCAAATTAGAAGCCTACGGAATAAGAAATAAGTTGCTTGAATGGATCAGATACGTCCTGAAGGATCGATTTCAGATAGTTAAAGTAAATGGAGTTGAATCCGAAAAACAATTAGTTCTTAGTGGAGTACCCCAAGGTAGTGTCCTAGGGCCTACCCTTTTCGTTCTATACATCAACGATTTACCGGATTCAATTAAATCACAACTCTTTCTATTTGCTGACGACACTAAACTTGTCAATAAAGTAGAATCAATTTAAGATGCACTTATAATCCAGGAGGACATCGATCGACTACAGCAATGGTCAGATACGTGGCTTTTAAAATTTCATCCCGACAAATGTCATGCACTAACGTTAGGTAAGCCGAATATAATTAAATATGTACATCAATACACACTCGGAGGAAATTTACTGAAACATGTACAATTCGGAAAGGATCTCGGAGTTATCTTTGACCAAAATCTCTCATTCGACCAACATATATAAAACCAAGTAAAAAAGGCAAACTCAATGGCTGGTCTAATTAGAAGAACCTTCACGTATCTCACTCCTGAATTATTCCGTAAACTTTACATAACATTTGTCAGGCCCCAACTAGAATATGCCCAAGTCATTTGGGTCACCGAAACTGAAAAAACACTTATAGAAGGTGTTCAGTGGCGCGCTACAAAAACGGTTGAAACGTGTGGACGACTATGTTATGAAAGCAGACTACAAAGAATTGGAATCCCAAGTCTAAAATATAGGCGTGCTGTAAGTGATATGGTTGAGATCTTTAAACATTTAAATCACTATGAAAAATCGTGTGTTCCTAAGAAATTTAACCAATGAGAACACATAATTCTGAACTGGTAAGAATTTTCGGGAACGATGGTGTCCGTGGACCCCAGAGCAACTCCCTTTACTATCGGGGCATTCAACAGTGGAATAGCCTACCTGAAAAAGTAGTTAAATCATCTACAATACAAGAGTTTAAAGAAAACCTCGGTCTAGCTTGGAAAGAGAAAATGTTTCAGTATGATTGAAATTGTCACTACTGTTGCATATCTGTTGAAGTTAACCTTTGTAATAAACTAAACCAATGTATGAGCGATTTATAGAGGCCCATGTGCTTGCACGGTGGCCTGGAAATCTGTAAAACATTATTATTATATTATTATATTATGTTACTTGTTTTCGGCCTTTTCTCAAGATCAACTGTTTTAATTCTTTCTATTTTCGCACTTCATATGGTCGATGTAGTACCTCGAATTGTTTATGGAGTCTTCCCGAAAGTGCAGATAAAGAACTGGATATAACTTCAATAAATGGAAGAACTTTCCTATACTTGAAAGAGAGAGTTGTGCATCTTGCGCCGGTCATTTCGATGCAGAAAACAAATTGACAGTTGCCTCGCCGTTTTTAATGGTTTTTGGTGATGGTAACTCTTTGAAAGATTTCCCTGATACTATCTCATTGAAACACACTGACAAACTTCTCAAATACAGTCTTCAACTTGTTACTCTTAAAAGTTATACGAAAAAAAAACTTCATTACAGTTCCTTCATGAAGCACGGGGATACACACTGGATATTTGCAACATCTTTACATTTTTCTATTCTAAATTTTCAGGAAATCAACGTTAGCAAATCAGTTGTATTGAAATCAGGTGAACTTCTTTTAAAAAGACGAGCAACGCAACGCATTAGGTCATGTGGTGGATGCAATGTCCCTATCAACAAGCTTCCTATGACCTCTCCAGGTAATCTCATTTTTATGAAAAAAGAGAAGAGACTCAAAAAAAATAAAAAGCTAGCGACCGCCGTCGAGAACTATTTCGTCGCTTCAAATGTCCATTATCACATCAATCTCAAATGTACGGGGGCCTATAAGAATATCCTTAAATCAGAAGATGTGCAAATAACTGCAAAGGAGCTAAGACATTTACAGTCGGATTTATTTTTCATTTATTGTTGCAAACAATTTTTGTCTTTCATAATTCTTTTGCTTCTTCAATCTTTTTATCATCCATACTGATGTAATTTTACGAGAACTAATTTTGATTAGAAGTTATATTGGCGAATAACTTTTGAAATATCCTTTCTCTGCCTTATTTTGAGCATTAATTTTGCATAATTTGGCAACGATTTCAAAAGGATTCAATTTTGGTGAGGTGGCGGTTTGCTTTTGACTTTGCTTTTGGGAAAACCGTATCTGTAAAGTGTGCCAAAATCTTTCTAATTCGACAAATTAGTTCTCTTCAAGATAGTTTGCATTTAAAACCAACAAAACTTCAATGACGTCAAACTTTTTCTTTATTTGTAGCACTCATCTAGAAATCTTAGATACGACTTTAATTTTGATGCCATTTTTATCTGGCGTTTTTTTACAAAAATTTTGAAGATGTGCTTGTGTAAATCTAATGAATGTTAACTTTCCAAACCTTTCTAATGACATTGTATAATACAGCTATACCGTTTTTAAGACTTTTAGATATTCTAAGCTTGCGCCTTATTAATGTTTTTCTTCCGTTTTCATCATCCCAAAATTTTAACAAAAAAGAAAAGTTGTGAATTTTCATTTTTACTTTATAATGTTTATATTGAGATTTGCTTGTGATTAAAAAGACAAACATAGAAAGATTAACCGTACCAAAATGAATGTCACATACATTATTTCCTACCATTTTCTCCCCCTTACATTTCCGTTGAAATGACGGAATTTTTACCAACATTGAGATTCAGCATGCAAAATGCCAAAAAATAGCTTTTTAAGAAACTTGTGTTTTGATCGATCTCGGACATAAAATATTGAAAGTAGTGTCCCAAACCATAGAAAGACGATAAAATGTGACATTTAAACTTTGGAAAAATCTGAAAATGAAAAATCTAAATTCATATTTGAAATCAGCGGGATTCAAAGTTTTGGAAAAGTATAGAATAAAAGTTTAGCCAATCCTCTCCAGCTGTAAGAGGATAGTATGGGAGACCTGACGTGGATATAGCCAATCGTCTTATGTCCACGTCAGGTGTAATAGGATAGTATGGGAAACCTGACGGGGATATAGCCAATCCTCTTATAGCCAATCGTCTTATGTCCACGTCAGGTGTAAGATGATATCAGAAAAATAATGTTGAAAGCCCTCAGATTTTTGAGTCTTTTTGCACCAAGAGATATACATTAGAATAAATATAAATATTATAAGACTAAATTAGTTAAGAGACAAACAAATCCACATCATAAGGATAGTGGCATAACCTTGCGGTCACGCCGTTAACGATAATGCAAAAGTATGAAAAAAATATCTCAAAATCGACGAATATAAGAAAAATTGACTAAAAATTTCTCCTAGTAGATTCATGAATTTCAATCTCATTCATATCAATGTTCAATTTTCTAACAGTTCTCGATCCACGTAAGCATAGGATAGCTGATCGTAGCAAGCAATACGAGAGCTTAGTTCTCAACCAATTCAACATGATACCAAATTCAATTTCTTTTTTGTTTGAGAGCTTCTTTGCAAGGGTCGTGATGATCATCTCCGTTTCTCTTCCTTGTCCTAAGTACGGAGACATAACGAACGGGCTGAACGAACCATGCTCGACTGTGATGATTTGGTTGTTGTACTACCGCTTTTTCTCTTGTTCGTTAGATCGGAATGTGTTTTGAAGTTTCTGGTTAAGGTGACTTTTTGCGAACGGATTTGTGATCCTTACGTCAAAGAATGCAAGTTGTCCCCTTTGCCAAAAACTTCTGGCTGACACGTCAAGTCGGGCTTCGTCTGTTTTGTTGGAGCTGTTTGGTAGTGATTCTCCGGTTAGAGGTTGTAGGTGAGGTTCGATGAATACGTCAGTGTGTACTTGTGAAAGGATGTTGGCCAAGAGGTTTCTCGTCTCGTCATGGCGTTGGTGGATGAAACCTCCTTTCGGACAGGAAAGGGCATGTTCGACATCGAATCGAAGGCTACATGCACAATTGATCAGAAGGTATTTCGGTGTCCATCTGTACCTCAAGCAAAGGGCATCAACAAATTCTCTTTTGTTCAGACAGAAGCCTTCGCTTTCAACCGGTATGATCGTCAACCAGCTTGAAGCACCTTTGCAAGAAGCGAGTTCGTTTGCTTTTCGCTGCTCAACGCTCATCCTCTCCCTAAGTACATTCAATGTATCGTTTTCTCGATCTTCCTTCGACTTGGTGATTTCTCTCTTGACTTTAGCGTCGTCAGGTATGTCGACGTTGCTTGCGTTTTGGTTCTTTATCCGGCTGGACAGGTTGGAAGTTACTTTCTGTGAGCTGGAGAATTCTGTTATTGACCACGTGGTGAAGATAGGGATTGAAAGACCGCCTTTTCTCGCTGGCAGCGATAGTAAAAGGCGCTCATCGGTGGAACAATGATGACCATCGGTGATAGCTGGAATGAATATCGTGTCGAAGATAACGTCGAAAGGTGCAAAAGGTATTGGTGCATTTCAGGGATTGTTCGGATGTGGTATGTGAGTTTGTGCTTTAAGCCAGCGATTAAAGCTACGTAGGCGGATTGCGGTTCGGACTTGGCAATATCACACAGTACTTTTAGCTGAGAGCACCACTGCTGGACAAGCCCGTTCATGTATTCATCTTTTCCTTCTGCTCTTCCAATGAAGCCACCAAGGTATTTTCGTCCAGAGGTTGTCAGTTTAATTTCGGTACCTTCAAAAGTTTCACGGGCCTTATCAAGCTTGCTTTCTTTGACGATGAGCCTCGATTTCGAAGGCTCCGGGTAGTAGCCAAAGGATGGACCAAAAGAAACGACTTTTCCCCACCAATCTCGGACGCGATCGAGTTTACCTGTAAGGTAACATGATAGTATAGGAGACCTGACGTGGATATAGCCAATCCTCTTATGTCCACGTCAGGTGTAATAGGATAGTAAGGGAAACCTGACGTGGATATAGCCAATCCTCTTATGTCCATGTCAGGTGTAATAGGATAGTATGGGAGACCTGACGTGTATATAGCCAATCGTCTTATGTCCACGTCAGGTGTATTAGGATAGTATGGGAAACCGGACGTGGATATAGCCAATCGTCTTATGTCCACATCAGGTGTAATAGGATAGTATGAGAAACCTGACGTGGATATAGCCAATCCTCTTATGTCCACGTCAGGTGTAATAGGATAGTATGGGAAACCTGAATACTGAAAACATGTTACAGTAACCAGAAATGTATGCAAAAGACAAACTTATGTAAAGTTGAATGAACATAACCAAAACAGCCCTTAAATCTTAAAATTTAAAAGTTTTTAAAACATAAGCAGTTTTCTATTCTATTTTAGCTATCATTAACCATCTTGTTGTTTTTTATTACGATGATATTCTAAAAGCCCAGAATGTGGGGTTACTGTAATAAGTTGGTCTAATTCGACATTCCTTGTCCTATTCCGACACCCTTTTTAAACCTGGAAATAATGAAAGGTCGGAATCGCTGATCTCTAATGAAATAAAGGGTCAGAGAGGAAAATAATTTTTTTTTCAATCAGTGATTCCTATCTTCCTTTTAATACTATCACTAAGAAGGGTGTCGGAATTACATTAGACCAACTTTTAAGGTAATAATTTAGAGAACAGAAACTCTTTAATGCAGGGGAAATAATAGCAATTTTGTGATCCCAAATTAATGATACCAACTAAACACAACTTATTAAACCCGATTTCTTTTCTGAAAACTGGATGTGAGATTCATGTTTTTGTATCTTCCCAATTTGAATTTCAATTTACTAAGGGACTTTGATGTTAAGTTGAAAAAGTTTAATTGGTTACTATTAAGGTGAAAAAGTTTAATTGGTTACTAACTATTTTGGCTAATTACTCTGTTCACTGTTCACTCCACTCTACGATGGAGAAAATAAACGAAGGAGAGTAAATTTGTGACGTAGATATTGCGTTTCTGTTTCCCCTTCTCTTTTATTTTATCTTCTCTAAAAAAATGGTAAAAATGATATCCTATCTATCCTGACGTCCCCTTTAAGTAATAATTAAGGACTAATTAGTTATTCAAAAGACGGTCGCATTCTCCAAATCAATTATTACCAATTAATAATCAATAGATGTTTTTTATTGATTATCAATTGATACCATCGATACTTTAAGGTAATTGATATTGATCAATAGTTCATCGATATACAATCAATGAATAATCGATATTAGTCGCTACCGCAAGGTACAGTAATTGATATTAATCAACATATAATCGACATTAATCGATTTTTCATTGATATCCATCAAATCTCTAATCACAATTTTTTTACCTCGATTTTAGCTATCGATTATAGATTTCATGTTTGATATCTGTTCGATCGATTAGTTGTATCAATTTTATCGATTACGACCGTGTGGACATCATCAAAATTGATGGACATCAAACGTAATCGATGGATGTCATCAAGCTTAATCGATGAAAATTGAACGTAATCGTTGGACATCATCAAGCGTATTTAATGGACATCATACGTAAGGAAAGGGGAGCTAATGAACATGTTTGAAGTCTCAAACACCCACATGAAAATGTGTTCTTAAAAAAAACTATTTTTTTCTTTTTTTTCAATGCCAGTCTATCCAAAACAATTCAAATTTTAAATGGGTACGGTTCTTACACCGCTATAAAACTCTGCTTTCAGTTTCAGTGCACTCCCAGAAAAAAACATGGTTGGTACATTGGTACATTTTATTAACTACATTTTAACTGCATTTATCAACAATCAAAGGTTAAATCAAGAATTTTTTGAAGTATGAAGGTAAACCAGTTCATTTTATCCCCTTCGCCTTATCGTTAGACATCAAATATTATCTACAGTCTCAAACTTTGCATGAACAAGAACAATTGGAACAGCTTTAGTCTATAGAGGTAGCATAGAGTTATTTACCTGAGGAAAGCAAGGAAAAGCTTTCAGTCGAAGGGTAAAGACAGTTAATATTTTTTCAAAGTCGAACAGGCGAAAAAATAAGTCTGATTTATGATTGAAATTACCCTTGAATTAAACAAAAATCCAGAAAATTATTTCAACCAACCTTTTTGTTTATCATCCAGTAAGTACTTTGATGCTGTTTTCCAGTTCATTTTTCACAGATTGCCAAGATATCAAAGGCTTTTTGATGACATATTTTGTATCAAAATTCAGCCAGCCGCCATTTCTTCACCAACTTCAAGATTTTGAAGCTTGGTGCAGGTAGATTAGTCTGACACAGAATGTTATATAAGACAGACTTTCTGAACTTTGGAAACCCAGGCAAACACACATAACTAACTTACCATAAAAACTCTTTCACAAGCTCTAAAGACTTTCAAAACTACTAAAAACTACATCAAAACATCAGCCACATATATTTAGACTTCCAGCCAACAGTCATTTTGTTTTGAAATGAATCTATGTTTCATTTTCATTTGTTTTCCTTTTTTCTGCAGGGTCAGAAAAAAAATGTCAGAAAAGTTATGCGTGTGCGTCGAAAATATCAAAATGCGCGCGAAAGTACTGCTAAGTAATACGCCAAAAGCTGGCCAATCAGGCCGAACCTGCATTGCAGGGAAAAATCTCCCTGCATGCGAGTTACCTGCGCCAAAAATATCATAAACTAGACTGTGAATAAATTTTAACGCTTGGATTTCCAGGCTATGCTTATTCCAGTGGCATTTGCTTCTCTTAGGAATGGCAGTATTTGCAGCAAGATATTGAAGGTAGGGACCCCTTCGACGTCGAGTATTCTTAATAACTTGCTTTTTATTCATTTGATTTTTAACTATCCCATTTTGTTCTTCCATTTCCTACCAGTTAAATGGCAAACCAAGCTTGCAAATAAATGACCAATACAATAATGTAGTCTAACCAACAAACATTATACAAACAACAAAAAAGACAAGAATGAAAGAACCGCGAAATGTTTTGAAATCGAAGAAAATTGATCCATGTAGCTAGAGCACGAAAACTTACGTAAATTATACAGACCTAAATGTTCAAAATAAGTTATATTATGTTAAACATTTTAGTATTTCTTCGATGTTTAAAAAATTCAATGATGATATATCAATGTTTTGAAAGACTTTTTTGCTTAAAAAATAATGCTTTTTTTGAATTATTTCATCTTTTATTGAGCAATGTTAATGGTCTTCAATGTACACGCAATTTTCCCGCGCTTCAGCGAGCCTCTTTCGCCCTCGCCCGAGGTCTGTTTTTACAGTACTTATGCGCAGCTGAGAAATGAAAGCCGTCTACGTTCAAACAGGAGAAGAGCTGGAAACACCATCGGGCGCAACGCCATACATAATGAGTCCTAAAGAGAATTTCAACTATCTTGAAATTATCTGGAGTAGCAACTCAATCTCCACTGAACAATCCAACAAAGTTAGTACTGACAATGGCATTGGTGATGGAACAACTGTTCAAAAGCAGTATCAAAACAAAATATGGAGTGGTGTGATTGACACCATCTGGAGTAAGTGGGGATTTTTTTCTGTCTCTCTATTGCCTATATAGTTAGCCTAAAAAGTTACCCTGTCCTAAAGCCTAAATGGGACTGACGTTCATATAAAAAAAAATCTTTGAAAGATAACCTGATAACAGATTGTGTATTTTCTTACCCAGCACGCCAAAAGGTAAAGCTCTAAAACACCCCTGCCTCTGTGACCCAGTGGGATCCACCCCACTGGCCACCCCAGTTAATTTTTTTTTCCAAAAATGGCTCATTCTTCAGCCCCACTAGACAAATCACTCACCCCACTGGAACGTTGTAGTAAAAAAACACTCTATTGAAAATGATAAAAAGTCTACACATACCCCACTCGAAATGGCCTTATTTTAACGTACCCCAGTACAACTTTTCTTTCGAAATATCGCCCCACTAGAATTTTCTCCTTCCCCTTCTTTAAAGGTGAAATATCCGAAAAAGCCAAAAAGAAATTTGCTCGCTCAGCTCCCTCGTCCATCAAATGTTCCACTTAGATGTATTTACTCTATTTAACCCGACTTATAAAACATTTTAAAACGTGGAAAGTGCCAAACGAAAGGGGTTGAAAATCCAACATTTCTCTGTCAGCGCAAACCACGGTTGTACTTGGCCCTTTCTTTCTTTAAAGCTAGGTTCTAGCCTCAAAAGTTTTCGGGAGATTTGACAACTAAACCTTTAATTAAACCTGTCGGAAATTTTATTAATCTAGTCTGATGTCTGTTTTTTTCTACAGAATTGACGGACGAGGACAAGTTCCAAACCAGTAAGGTGTTCCTTAGACATTTGAAGGTGTTCACCATGAACGAGCTTAGGCTTCAAAATACGGCAAAGCGGGTAGGTTATACTAATATGAATCCAACCAGAAGCACCGTCCGGGAAATGGCCGCTGAATTGGCAAAGTTCATCATCACAAACAAATTTGTGGCAATTATAGATATCCCGGTAGATGATGAGGATAATGCTGTCATTTATCGACATGGAAAGTAATTAAATACTTAAGAACTATTTCGTTTTTTCTGACTCTTTTTGACTCTTGATTGTCTTGACGGTACTTAAAAAGTTCTCTAACTGGTAAATCATGACAGCAATTGAATGTTTTCGACTTGTAGACACTTGTAGGTACGCTGACTGTGACATCTTAACTTGTATACAACATTAAATTTTTGTTACTTTTAAACACTAGAATACAATCCTTTAGAAAGAAAATCGTTCATAGGGAGTGGAAGATGATCAAGAGAAAAATAATAACCCCCTTCCACTCCTAATGACCGATTTTTTTTCTTCTGGAAGAACATAATATCTTTTTTCAAATGTGCACTAACATGTACCAATCTGGACCTATTGACAAAGTTTTCAATTTTTTAATAAACCATTAATGATTAACTTTATGTTTTAGATCTGCTTGGGCAAATCAACACGATATCGTATTCGTATTCGTCGTCGTCAATGTCTTCGTCACCAATGCAATTTTCTATTTCACCTGCTTCTTTTAGTGGGAGTCCTATTGTAAGTTGGTTACTCATTTTCGTGAAAATTACGTCCTAAATTTGTCTATGTTTTTATATTGTATAAGGGGTTGGATATATTACGATACGTATAGTTTAAAAGTCTGTGTTCGATTTTGTTATCCGCCAAATTTTGATTAGAAATAGGTTTTCTCAAGCCAGAAAATACACATACGATTTCAAATTCAATTTGTGGACATTCTTTCAGGCACCTCAATTAACAATGCAGGCCAGTATCGCACAAATTTCTACTAAATAGGGAGATATGTAAATTAACTAAAATCTACACAATGATGTAGAAATTCGAGAGCTCTAATATCTACTACAGTTCGTAGAAATAGTAATCAAGTATTAATCTACTCATTCTGTAGATTTTTAATTTGTGGATAACCTGCGAGCGTCTCTCATAACTACCCGCCTAGAAACCGCCTAGCCATTCATTCGAGGAAAAAAGTAATTTTATAGGTTATCATAGCACAAGCTAGCTGGCGGGAACGGCTGAAGCAACATGCTAGAATCCTGAACTTTGTTTCATAGTTACGAAACGATAATATGGATGATGATAGATAAGATAACTGTTTGTTGTGCAGAGTTATCAAAGATAGCCAGAAATGTCTATAATTATTGGGAAAGTGATAGAATAGCCACCTGATTAAGCTTTTGCTGTTGGCTGTCATTCAAACATGGTTTCCTTATTGTTCTCTGATCTGTTTCAGTCTTACCTTTTCCTTTTGGGGTTTTGAATTCAGACAGCCAGAGACTTTGACAGCTCTGACTTATGTTATGTTAAATTAGTTTGTAAGATTTGTTCATGAAATTTAAAAATCATTCCTCCTGGATGGAGTGTGCGAACATGCAAGTGTCTCTCTCTTGGATTTAAAATGAAGACAAAGGTAAGAAAAATAAGAAACATTGTTTGAACGCTACCGTAGGGTGATACATTTTTTTTCAACACCGGTACTGCCATACTTTTCACTCTTGTCTTATATTTCCTTTGACTGTGTTTAATATATAAAATGGTCATCATAAATTGAGAGTTTTTAATGGTATCTTTTGTTTTGTCAAAACATACCGTAACTTGGTCTAATGTCGACACCCTTCCTCTAATTCCGACACCCTTTTTATCAGCTAAATTTTATAGAAAAGTTGAAACTGTTTTTCTTTGCTTAGTGGTCAGAGAGGAATAATCATTTTTCAACCTTTTCTCAATCAGTGATTCAAGCTTTCATATTATTCCTTTCTCTATAGAAGGGTGTCAGAATTAGACTTGGACGAGGGATGTCAATACCGTGAGTGGTCCTAAATCCGACAGCCCTGCCTAATTCCAATGGGTCTTTCAAAGATACAAACTAAAATGAAAACAGACCTTTTGCTGTGACGCAACGGAGATACCAGTGTCAACTAAACTGAGAGATTTAATACATTGAACCCAATAAATCAAATTTCATTTGTTAACATTTTGAACACAAACAACGGATTCGGAATAAAACCGTGAGAGGTCCTAAATCCGACACCCCTGCCTAATTCCGATGGGTCTTTCAAAGATACAAACTAAAATGAAAACAGACCTTTTGCTGTGACGCAACGACCGTCCCCCCCAAATAACTGTTATGAAAAAAAATTCTATGTTTACAAACATTCCCTCTCCAAGTTGAACGATAAACTATTGCTTGAACTCTCGAAACAAAACATCTAACAAGATAGCTGTAATGTCAAGATGTCAATTAATGTAATTAAAAAGTGTAAGTTGTAAAAATAATTACCTTTTATTCTGGATCAGTTGCTCATGTTTAATACGATAACAGTTTTGTAATAAAACTTGTGCGGGAAAAATACGAAACAACTTGGGCTGGTTTCCATCATAGTCAAAAGAAAAGAGATAGTCAGGAAACTCGGGCCGTTTTGTTTACATTTGAGCTCGAACTTGAATTTTTTCGACGGTCGTAGTGAGAGTGCATACTGGAATCGAGATGGCGGCTGCTGCAGGAGTAAATGTTGAATGTTTTGAAGATAATCTTGATGAAATTATGATTTTACTGACTGAAGATTTTGTTTTTGAGGAGGAAATCTCGTCAGAAACTTTAAAGAATGTTGATGAACAAGTCGAGGTGGAAGTAAAAGAGTTTAAGTGCGACCAGTGTACAAAAATCTGCAAATCCAAGCAAGGACTTTCAAGGCACAAGAATGCCAAACACAATGACAATAAAATTAATCATGATGCTGAAAAGAAACAGACTCTTGAAGAAAAAGCCAAAGCAAAGCTTCACCCTTTTGATTTCTTTAAAATTGGGACAGAATGTACATTGAAACTTTCACAAGATGACTGTTATTCGGATGCCACGAAGACATCATTTTCAACTTTCAGCTGGACTCTTGAAGAAGCTATTGAGTCTCATAAATTGATTTTGAAAATCCTTGCTGCATACAATGGGAATGCTGAAAAATTCTACCCTATGTTTTATGACATTTTTTGCCAAAACACAATGTTTCCTCGGTTAACTAAAAAATGTGAACGCTTACTTGGTGCTGAAGTTGCAAATCATGTGTTGGCACATCTCAATAAGGCAAACTCTTCTTCTTCTCAAAAAAATCCTGCTAATCTCACTGCCAATAAAAATCTAATCACATTTACTGATAAGCAAAAGAACTCAATAGCATATTTATCTCGTGCAGTTTTTAAAACAATTCACAAAAGGTTAGCTATGCGCAACAACGTCTCGTCAAAATCCACCGAAGTAAAGGAAAAATATTTTGCACTTTTGGAAGCTGGAAAAAAACGACCTGATGCTCCTTCCCTCCCTAATGAACGCCTAATTGAAGCAAGAGATCGTGGTGGTTTGTGGACGATGAAGCCTTTTGTGTACAGCATTTTTGATGAAATTGAGAGATACTTTCATGTGAACATTATTGATAAATTTCAACACAAAATTGATGGTGCAGAAATGGTGGAAAAATTTATGGCTAACAATCTGATTTTAACTTGTTGGTCAAAAGTGAGAAATGACTGTGCTATTCCTGTTGAAAAAGAGTTGTCATTGAATCTTTTACATGAAATTCTTACCTTGATTGTTAGAGCTCGCACTTTTTCGCATGTCAAACAGATAAAAGACAAACACAAGATGGACACCAAGAAACAGAAGATGGATTCATTGATCAAGAGTATCAAGAAGGCATCAACAACACTTGATATGGGTCACTGATGAGATGAGATGTCATGAAATCTTTGGAAAAAAAACAGCTTTTTTTAAAGCTACAAATCTATTAAAAAACAAACATACTTATTATCACCTGGATAGCTATGCTTTCCAACCCCTTATCCCCATCCCCCATCCCCATCCCCCACCCTATGAGTAGTGCATTTTTGAGGTTTTGAATTAAATTTTCTAAACATTTATTCAAAACAGGATTTTGTTTTTCAACCTGTAAGATTTTTTGGCATTTTCCTTTTAAAAACTTTTTCAAAAATCCCTGTTCATTTATACAAAGCCAGACTTTTCAAGAATTCTATCCAATGTTTTCTAGAAATCTAAGAGGTTCGACTCCTCTTTCTGGGAATATAATTCAAGGATGCTCAATTATCAACAAAAAAGCTGGTGAGTTTTCTTTTTAGTCTACTATCTGTTTTTTTACAGACAAAGAAAAGTCTGCATACATGTTGTACATGGTTTCTGATTTCCTAAATACTTTAGAACAAAAATTCTCTCAAATCCGATGCCGGATTTTTGGTCTTTTTTGCTCAAATTTCATGAAAAGGGGTCATCCTCATAGTACGTACGCAAAAATTTTCCAAATATCTGATACCCCCTCCCCCCTTGTACGCAGAGAACAATAGAAATGACTTCACTTAAACAATAGACGTACGCTTTTGCTAAACCCCCCTCTCCCCCCTTTCTTGCGTACATACTATATGGATGGCCCCAAAATATTTTGTTCCTGAAAAAGGTACATACAGTTAGTACAGTTAGTACTAACTGACTTTTGGATCAAATTTACATACACCACTCTTGAGAATGCCTTTTAGACCAACATTACAACAATAAAATCACGTAAAACAATATCCAATACCTTCAATGTTTCAATTCTTGATCTTTCAATAGGAGATAACAACATTTTCAGAAATATTTTGGTTAATCATATTTCTAAGACAGCTGACAAATTGTTATCAAGATTTTCAATTTTTTTTTCCAAAATACGAAATAATTCTCTATTTTTCTTGAATCTTTTTTGTAAAATACCATGTTTTATGGAAAATTTCTTCACAAAATTTCATCTTTCATGCAGTTAGTACTAAAATTTGGCAATTTAGCAAGGGACCACCCTTTTTTGCAGTTAGTACACCTAAGTACTAAGTGATTTCATCAAATTGAAATGGCACACCACCACGGTACCAACCGGTATACTGGCTTGTACTAACTGCTTGACCCCCCCTGCTCAGGCTACTGTGTATGAAGCATAATGATATGTTTTTATGAGATACTTAATCGAGAGAGTATTATGGAAATCCATGTTGTTGCTTCTTTCACTTTCCGTTCGAACAAGATTGTGGCTGCCTTCACTTCAGATATAACAAACAAAAAATATACCTACCATGAATCTTGTCTGGGTGTTTGTTTTTATCTTCTTTCTTCGTCAATTTAAAATTTACAGTGGTGTAGTTTATAACTACAATGTACAAGTAAGTTTTGTTTTTTAAGAGATTTGTGGTTTTAAAAAAAACCGTTGGGGAAGGGGGAGTTTAAAGTGTTAATTCTTCTTCTTCATTATCTTTCTTCTTCTTAGCAGGACGACATGGTACAGGCTCATCTGATACAGTGAAAAGATCAGAGTTGTCACGTGAATTTCCATCTTTGATTGGCTTGAATGTTTTGATTCTTCGAATTCCATTATCATTGTATCGGGCTTTATAATATGATGGATTGTCACTTCTAAACCCCATTGCGCGTTGACGACCAAAGTAGTTCTCCAGTGGATCTTGGCAGAAGTGTTCGGTGTAAACGTATTGGACAGCATTTGTATGTAAGAATTCGACCATGTCAATGACGGAGTAGGTTGTGATTTGTAGGGCTTCATACGTTTGCCAGGATATGAACATTTTGGCTTTTTCAGTAGCTGTGAAATTGCCAGGACGGTTCTCAATTGAATCTTTCCATTTCGAGAAATATGGCAAGAATTCTGTGAGTAGCCATATCTTGCGTTCGTCTTCTTTACCTGAAGTCAAAAACAAAATTGACACTTGATTTAAAAGGAGGTTTTAAATAAAATAATTAAGTTTTTGTAATTTGCTCCTTAATAATATTCCATTACAGTGTGTAATCAAGCCCCCCCTCCATTGAAAATAAGTTTTTTAAGTCACTAGCCCTCCTACTTTGAGAAAAAAAATTTTTGGGCAATATACAGAAGATGAACTTCTAATACCTGGCTCTGGTGGAGTGAAAGGCTTTTTGAAGGGTTTGATCTTTATGACAGCTTCTTTATGATTTCTAACGTTCATGCAATCGAAGAATTGGTCAAACATCAAGCAATAATCTGCAGTGGCTTGTTCTTCAGGTTTACCTACTGCCTTGATACATGTGCTGACAGATTCACTCAAAACTTGAGCTGCAAGGAGGACATTCATTCGTGAATATGGGGTTAATTCAACATGATCAACGGATAGACTGAAGCAACTTTTAGCACCAGATTTCAAATCATCTTTCACAAGTTCTGATATGTGATTCCAGGTTAAGTATTTACCATTATTCCACAACAACCTTGATGATTTTTCAAAAGAAGAATGAGAAAGATTATTTCGAGCTGTTTTAACAATGTGTGGTTGGTCACAGATGAAATAAATGAAACGGTCGTCATCAGCAAAAATGTTCTTTGTTTTGTAAACAACAGGTCTTCCCTCAACTACACTTTCGGCCATTTTACTGTGCATTCGATAAAACGTACGATTGGCACTAGCACCGTCACTGGTGACTGCAAGAATTTTGAGATTGCAATTGTCCTCTAAAATTCCAACAGCTTTCCAAAATAAAGGGAAAAGATTAACAGCGGTGATGTCTTTTGTTGCGAAATTTGCAAAAGAATATTTCAAAGGATTGAAAATACCCCGAACAAGAAAAACAAGTATGTGTGAAGCAATTGCTTCTGAGTTTTTTAAAGTTGCAGCATTGATCTCACCATCTCCAAGATCAACATAACCAATAAGCTCCCCAGTGTGTTTATCCCAGACAAGGTCCTCTTGAATTTTCATTTCGTCGATGAGAATAGTGCAATATCGTTCTTGGGCACTGTAATTTTGGACCATACCTTTCAACTCCTGAACAATTTTTGGATTGAATCCAGTTTGAGGACGTATGTAATTTTTGTAGTCCCGTAGTCTACGTTGACTGGGTAGCATCAACAGTCCGGTTTTAGTTTTATCATCATATCTCAAATCATCATAAGCAGCCGGTGATTTTGAAGCCAAGTGTAGAGCGAATTTAATAATGGAGGGGTGATACCTGATACCATTTCGGTTCACATTTAAGTATTTTTGCTGTTCCTCCCCAAAAGAATTTCATAAAAGGAGGTAAATTATCATTATTTGCTGACATTATGGTGACCATGTCCTTATTGAGCTCTTTGTCAACTGGAATGTTATTTAACTCAATCATTTGTTTCATTTGCTCAATCTCTTCTTTCAGGGACTTGTTTTCTATTCTATACTGCTGTACTGTTACTGCAAGTTTTTCAGGAGCAGTATGTTTGAGTGGAGCATTCAATTTTGCTGGTTGAGTGAGAGAACTGTGTTTTCTTTTCAATGAAACATTTTCTTTTGATTGAAGGTTCAAACAGCTGGAGCAGAGGGAAGAATTGTTTGATATGAGCACCTTGCATAATTCTGATCGATTGAACTCGGTTTGAAACAAGGGAAATTGAGATGTCGTGACATTTGATGGAGAAAATATTTTGGGTACGTTGTGTTTAACAAATGAATGATTCGAAGTAAACATGGATACATCAACACCAGGACATACTTTTAATGATTGCAGTGATTTTATCAAGTCTGAAAGAAACACATTTTCAAGTGTACCTCGAGAATTTAATATCAAATCATTGTCATTGGGCAATCTCCACAAAAAAACACGAACCATAAACTGTAAATCCTGGGAAACAAAGATTTCAAATTTTGGTACCATGTGAATTTCGTCCATAAAAGTGATAGAGTTTCTATTTGGGATTTCATAGTTCAATTTCCACCCACTTGGTAATTTTAACTGGGACGTACGTTTTTGGAAATCCTCCAGTGACTTATAATTTCCAGAAGTATTAGTTGACGATGATTGTTGTTGTTGTTGTTGGAACAGGTTCCTTTTTGAGGCTGAAATGATTGAAGATGAACGAGGGGTAACAGGTGGGCTTTTGATTGATTTACCCAAATCCAAAAAAAGTGATGGTAGCTCTCCTGGTTTTGGATAGGTACGGTCTCCTTTGTTCAATTGGTGAGATTGATAATGTCTCTCGCAAATGAAAAGTCTCTTTTTCTCTATCATTTCTTTGAGATTGTCATCGATCACCCTTCCCTTAGTGATAATCCCAATAAGCTTTTTCCTCCATTCTATTTCCATTGGTGAATCGCCAGATGGTATTTTCATGATTCCAATGCCCTTATACTTCGATTTTCTAGATACTGGACATCCATAAATGGAACAGTTGGAACCAGGCATTGTTGAATATTACTACTTGAATGTTGAATATATATACGTATTTTTTCAATTTTAATCTACTGTAGAGAATAAAAACATCAAAACATTTTAATATCACATTTCACATTTATTATTAAGAGTACTGGATCATAAAAGTACAGAGATATAAGCAGATACAGCCCAAATAGAAAAGAATTCAGAAATATAATGCTATAAATCAACAACAAAAAGGCTTTTATAATATTTTAAATTTTGTTTTGAAATAATTTTACACCAGATAGTGTTTTTAAGACATTAATAGCTCATTAATTCGTAAGCAGACTTCTACACCATATCAAAATATCATAAAACATGGATATAAAGATAAAATCTGCATGTAAAAGAACCAAAAAAATCCAAAAATCTGTCATAAAGCATGGATAAACACAAAAAAGCCCACAGAGTACCACCGAAACGTCTACCATTTTGAAAGATGTGTGCACCTAAAGGGCTGGGCCCGAGTCAAAAAGTTCTTGCAAAGAGTTCGAACAAAAGAAATCGCCGTTGCCATGACAGTTTCCATCTCTTTTCTTTTGACTATGTTTCCATCAAGAAACAAACAGACTAAATTGCAAAAATGGCGCGAAGTTGAAAAAAGGGCGGATGCGGTAGCACTTAATTTGAATAACAAACATCGAATCAATGAGACGGCAACTATCAACGCCCTCTTTACCACCCATAAGTCCAGATGTTTATTTACAGAAGGCCCGCAATCAAGCCAAGTGCTAGTATAAAGTAATAAAAACCAGGCTTGATTACGTAACGTTTCAAAATGAGCACTCTCGTACACAGACCTCTTTTATATTTTCGTGTGCTTTGGAAAATCAAAACATCTCATTACTTTTTATGATGCTGTTACTACTGTTGTCATTTATGACGTTGTGCATATTGCAATAAAAATATATGTTTTGTTATAAGAAGCAATTATTGTTATTTGGTTTAACTGGTTCAATGTATTAAATCTCTCAGTTTCGTTGACACTTTGGTATCTTCGTTGCGTCAGAGCGAAAGGTTTGTTTTTATATATTTTAGTTTGTATCTTTGAAAGACCCAATCAGATTTAGGACCTCTCACGGAAGGTAATTTTTTTTACAACTCACACTTTTTTTATCATATTAATTGACATCTTGAGATTTAAGTCATCTTGTTAGATGTCTTGTTCTTGCAATAGTTTATCGTTCAACTTGGAGAGGGAATGTTTGTTATCGGATTCAGGACCACTCACGGTATTAGACCAACTTACGGTAACAAAAAATGTAGATCAGATTACTTAAAAAAGTTAATATTAAAAGAAATTTCTGGTGTCTGGGGTGATCCGGAATAGGACACAAACTTAACTTAACCTATTGTGACTACCAAATAATCTTGTTTTCTTTTAAAACAAAAAGTTTTTATTGACAATTTCACCAGAACAACGTTGAGTTCTACTTTTGGTTTCAAAATTCAATATTCACAAGATCTTGAAAGTTCGGCAAAATGGCCTATCATGGTGGCCACGCTCCTGGAATATCCTGAAATATCCTGGAATTTCATTTTTCTGGATATTCAATTGAATTTCAAGTATATTTCCAGAATGTCCTGGAATCTCCTGGAATGTTTAAAACTACTGGATAATTTTTTTTATATTGTACATTCTAATAAAATTCTAAACAATTAAATATTGAGTTTCAACCATTACAGTCAATTTCGCCGTCTAAAATTCTGGAAAAAAGTAAAAAAATGTCCTGGAAATTCCTTGAAAGTCCATGAATTTCTAAAACATATTTGTGATTCTTACTGAAAAAATAGTTTTAATGAAACCTTTTTACCTATTACAATTCAATGATTGTAAATGTAAATTGCAAAACAACCATTTTTCATAAGTACAGAATTTTGTTAAAAAGATCAGAAGATGGGGATGGATGTCCTTGTAGTAGGTTATTGAAAAGTTTTAAAAAAATTGTCCACCTTGAGAAATGTCTTTCTAATTATCAAAGTTTTCTTTTTTATGGTCGTTCAATAGTTTTGGAATTATATTGATAAAATTCAATATAATCAAATCAAAATAAGTGTTATCTCTCTATAATCCGTTCACAGATTTTTCTTTGCCCCCCTTGCATATTTTCTTTATAACTTTCCCTCCTCGTTTTCACCCCTCTTAATTTTCAAAAAGCATTTGATGTCTATCGAGGCAGGGTTGATGGAGGGACTTTTCAAATTTACTATTTTGATTTTAATTAAATATTTTATTTTTCAGACTTTATGGAAGTCTTATTTGGGGAGTATATATGAATAAATATACATTTTGCAACTACAAAAAACACAATAAAATGCATTTGTAAAATATATAATACGCCAGCTAAATTTGGCTTACAAGGGCAAAATTAGCCAACAAATTTACCAAAAGATTTTATCAATTTAGATTTCAACTGGGACCTGAACCTTACTGAAAAGTGAGAGGACCTAAAGCTTAGGGGGGACCTAAATTTGTTGGGGGGACCTAGAACCCCATTCGGAGCCATGATAAAAGTGGGATGAAAAGAGTTTTTATTGACATACTGTAATGTTGCATGATTTTATAATGATTGCCATGGTATACAAATTTCTTACAGAGATAATCTTTAGAAACGTTTCAGGTTAAAGGAAGCCAAATGAAAATATTATTTAAAAAATCCTTCAATTGAAGTTATTATTTTTCTTGTTATATTCTTTACTAAATTTGGGGAATGGTTCGTAAATATATATAACACTCTTAGTGGTTGTAATAGTTGAATTAAGTAATCTTAATTTATTGTATATATGTTTTCTTCTTTTAGGTAAAAGAAAAAAACATGGCTGATAAAATAATTGCTGCCCCCAAAATTACTGAAAAAGGCTTCAATGCAATGAAGGTAATAATAAATTATATATTGTTCAATTTCTGTCAAAATTAAATCGACCTTATTATTTATTTAACATTTTTTTAATGTTGGAGACAAGAAGTTGAAACGTATACGTTGGTTTCTTTAAATACAGTATATGATTTTTTCTCTTACAGATTTGTCCGAAATGAACGAAGAAGATTGGGGTGGCATCTGAAAGTTGTGCCCACTGTGGCCACATTATACCAAAAAAAGAAAGTGAGGTAAAAGAACGTTGTGGAACGATAAATTCATCCAGAAGAAAGGGGGACATAAAAAAGATCGTAAGTTTTCCAAACAGCATTTTTATCTCATTACCCAAAGTTTGTCTTCTATGCATGTACACTGGTTTGTCAATGAATTTGTCTTGCATGTTCGTATTGTTTTAGTCTACGGTAGATTGTATATTTATTAAGTTCTTGATACACAGTAACTGACAAAGAGGTAATTAGCAATTTTTTATTGTCAGTGTCACTTTTTAACAAACATAAAAGTACTGGGCAAGAAAGGCTTAGTAAATCCAACAAACAGTACCATCCCTTCAGAAGAGCACACGTTTTAGGCAAAAAGACATTGGTAATAATTTTCAGAGAACTCTGTCTGAAACTTAGGTATTACTTTTTCCACCAATATTCCTCTTGTGATATCTTCCTTAATTAATTATTATTAGTTATTAATTAATTAATCGTTGTAAATATTATACAGAATGTAAAATTTTATTTTTACTATCATCTTTCACATGGATGATTTACATAAAAACGATGATTACGATGCCGTAACCTTTTTTTACCATAAGACAAAACGTAAAATGTACAACATTTTTAACCCCAACCAGCATGTTTAATTTCATGTAGACAAAACTTTCATTAACCGTTTCAAATTATTGGAGACTGATTTGAAATAGACATCTCATATTGGGCAGGTGTCCAGGATTTTACTGGCATAGGGTTTAAAGGTTTATTTTGTTCTCAGAGGAATTCATACTGCTCTAACCCCACTTTCTAATAAGTATTTTAAAAATTAATTGTATTTTTATACTACCCTCAAGGGAAATAAACTTTCGCAACGAGAAACTTTTGCAAAAAATATTTTAATCATAAACGGGCAATTCTTTTTTTTCATCACAGAACCTGTGATTGAAACAGTTGGTTCTTTTTTTAAATTCACAAAGATTTCTTTCGCAAAAACTCAATTTTGGAGAGCTTGAATTTCTATACTTACTTTCTACTTTTAGAACCTTCCAATTCCGATGTACAGAAGGCCCCATGAAGCGAGCCCTATCAAACCAGGGATCTCTGAAAACACTGAGAAGTGTTTTTGAGAACCTTGTATCTGGTAAGATATAATTTATTTGTAATCATATTTTTTTCCTTTTCCTTTTTAATTCATGTTAATATTATACGGCAATTGAGCAACTTACAAACAGTTTTACTTTGCAAGCAGTAGTAAAATATTTTCACTGAAATTTTTTGAAAACAATAATTACCCGCACTGGGCGAAATCTTGTCTTTCCATTTTCGAAAGATGTTGAGAAGATCAACTTTCAACAAATTTCCAAAATTTTCGAAAGATGAAGTTTCAAATTTGTTGAAAGATATTGGAAGCTCATCTTTCGATGTCTTTCGACTTTTAGGAAGATGAACTTCTCTATTTTTCCAAGATTTGGAAAGACGAACTTACAAGTTTGTTGAATTTTGTTGAAAATTCATCTTCCAACAACTTTCTATTTTTCGAAAGACGAACTTCTCTGTATTTCAAAAGTTTTGAAATATGAACTTTCAATTTTTCAAAAAGATGTCGAAAAGTCGTTTATCGACGTCTTTCAACTTTTCGATAGATGAACTTCTCTTTACTTCAAAAGTTTCGAAATTTGAACTTACAATTTTTTTAAAAGATCGTATTTATCGACGTCTTTAAACTTTTCGAAAGACGAACCACGAACTTCTCTGTCTTTCAAAAGTTTCGAAATAGAAACTTTCAATTTTTCAAAAACATGTCTAAAACTCGTATATCGACGTCTTCCAACTTTTCGAAAGGCGAACTTTTACGTTTAATGTTTAATGTTTAATATTTTTTAAATACACGCTTTTTTATAGGAACAATTTTAAAAGAACATGAGTTTGCTGATTTTAATGGGTTTTAATAGATTTTAAGCCATTCTAATTTCTTAAAGCCATTGACCTTTTACATAGTTATAATGTATGTTGATTCAGCAGATTAAAATAAATAGAATCTTTTGTAATGAATAAAGAAAAATGTGGAGCAAGATTTTTTTTCTTCCTTTTATTTACAAATTTGAAAGGACTCTTTTATTAAAATTTTGCTGACATCAGTTTCAGACGAGTCGGGTGTATATAACACCGTATAATTCCTTTAAGGAAAAAAACTAATCGTAAGAACATTTAAGCCTAAAAACCTCGAAAAATTAAGAACAGTCCAGACAGCCCAGCCTGAGCCAAAATTTTCTGGATCTTCTTATAAAAAAGTACTGGAAGTACTTTTGCAAACCCGCGGAAAAAAACTTAGATTATTTTCGAATGTTATGATTTATGATTGCCGGCAAAATTTCTTTTTGTAATTTTGAAGCTGGAAGCTGTGGAGTGGAATCGTGGAAGGCAGTGTGTGTATGATGAGGAAGACAGCAAACCAAAGCAAAGCCAAAATGCAGTGCAAATGGAAACTTTATTCTAAAGATATGAAATGGGAATCAAAAGATGCTAAGGTGAGCTCCTTTTTATATATTTCTAATTATCAACCACACTTCAATCATACTTTTTGTGTCCAGTCTGGACACGAAAAGTATGATTGAAGTGTGTTATGTGTCTGTATGACTATATAAATAAATTTCTCTGACAACCCGCAAACATATTTTAATATTTTTGTAAGGAAATCAAACTCACATAACACACCACCAGGTACCAACTGGTATGATGTCTTGTACTAACTGCTTGATCCCCCTGGACCAAAGCTGGTCACTTTTGTTTTAACTAGTTGTCTTTCCATTTTCAGGAGATAAAATAAAAGTTGGTTGGTTGGAATGCAAGCTGTCAGATCATTTTATTTTGGAAAATTCTTATTCTGACTTCCCTGTTAGAATTAATGAAGATTTTGTCATAACATGGTTGAAGTAAAAAATGATGTTAAACTAAACTCAACGTGGTAGGCCTTTTAGACATAGCTTTTTAGTCTAAAAACAAAGAAATGTTGACGTTTTTGTTTTTGCTATGGAACTGAAAAAGATGACATGATTAAATACACATTTTTTAATAAACAACTCCAATTTTCTGGTCAGGCTTAGGGTTACTTAGCATTCTGGTCCATTTTCTGAAAAAAATTGCTTTAAATACCCCTAATATTATACCATATTTATGTGTATTGGTTCAAAGGGCTATAGTTTGCCATGGTTAGATCATCTAAAACAGCTGTCACTTTTCGAGATAGTGGAAAAAAATTGACAAATTTGAGGCCTCAAGCCTTATCAGCCTGATTGCTTATAAAAAATGTGTAGAACAGGGAAATTACTTTTTAAACTCTGAGGTGGTAAGCTTTACAGTGTGTCAAATTGTCATAAAACTTTCATGTTTATAGGATACATTGAATGTGTGTTGACATTGAGCCATTGAAGTTTTGGGGATTTCATTGAAAATAGATTCATTTTATCCATTGAACAAGGAACAAAATACAACACGGTAAGTATTTTTTGTAATATAATCCAGTAATACAAGACTATTGATGATACTATTCCATTGTACATCAAAAGAAGCTAAAATTTTGTTACAGTACAAAAAGTCTTGACCTAAGTTCAAAATATTTTTGAAAATAGGTTTTTGTAACCTTTTTTAGAACTCTTTAGAAATAGAAACAATCTGAATAATTTGTCTTACTAAAGGGTCTTTCTACTATAGTCTACTGAAAGCTGTAAATAACTTATCAACAATTTTACAAATCTCTTTTAGTTATACACCGTTTTGTATGCCTGGATTTCAATACTGATTCAATTTCTATTTGTTTTATTAGGGACATGACGTAAGGACAGTTATTGGCTGATTTTGAAATGCACTTGAAAAACGATGCTGCAAAACAAAAATGTATGTTGCTGCCATGCAATCAAGATATTTATATGCTTCATGTGGTAGTGCGTTTCAACTTCGAAAATAATAACTTGGTAATATTTTCATTGCAATAATTGGTTGCTGAATGATAGAAGGTATTCTTGTACTCTTTAATGCTTAATTGTAAGAGTCAATCTGTACCATCTTCAAGGGATTGACAATACTGTACCATCACGTGTTGTATAGCGCAATAACCTCAGTCTAATAAGTGAACAACTAAACTGAGGACTGGAGTGAGATTGTTGGTCATATTTTTGGAAAATATCACCGTAATATAATTTTATTAGACCCCCTCCCATTTTATGAATTTTTTCTTAAAAGGGCTTAAAAACCTTCATTTTCGACTACTCTAGGTCCCAAGTATATAATAAATTATGATAAAATATTGCAAAATCTAATAAAACTGGGGGTCTGAATAACAAGGTGGAGAAATTTTCGGTCTGGTTCAGATTTATGCTTCTTTTACTGTGTAGATTTTTCGTTGGATAATGTGTTTAAGGTTTGAAAATATTCTTCAAAAGCATTCAAAAATATCCCAGAATATGTTAAATTGAGAAAATGGAGAGACTTTTGGTTTACCCCTGAAATTAATTTTGTCGGAGTCCACATTTTTTTAAAAAAAATTACAAAGTAGGTGGGACGTTTATTCAGACTAGGGCATTTTGGGAAAATCATCTTAATATCAGTTTTTAATAATGACTTGTACTTTATGGTTTTTCTACCATCCCCTATAATTGAGCACAAAAGAGTTTATTTGGCATAGCTTTCATTATTCATAGTGTCGTCTTTTTAGAGTGATTTGGATAATTTTTTAATTTATTATACAGTATTTTTATATTTTTCATATTTTTTACTTCATTAATTTTTATATTTATAATACCGGCTAATACCCTCAGGCGCCCAAATCTTCCCTAAAACCCCACCGCCCATAATTTTGTTCCACCATTCGCCCATTCAAGAAACTTTTTGACTTTTTTCTAGGAATTTTGACTTACCACTCGGATTCGAGAGTCTTGTTTTACTTATCAAAAAAATATTAGAAATAGTTTTGAAACACCCGGTATATAAGTTGAAGCTTTTTGACGACGATGTGAGTAATCAATTCCAGTTTCCCAAACATTGAAAGTTTGCTCTATCTCTCTCTCTCTCAAACTCGCAAAGGGATCACACAATTTTTTATACTTATGTATAAGGGTATTTTAAATAGTGCAATTTACACATTATGCTTGTTTCTTTTAGTGATTTAGGAGATTGAATTATTTGAAACTTTGTTAATTGAGGCTCAGCATATGCTTTATAGGCAATGTTTAATTTTTCGAAGGGATCAGTCTGGATATGCTTGTTAGCAGTATGCTTATAAAAATGTCTATAATTTAGTAAAATTGATCTCCATTGTAGAAAGCATTCCAAAAGTATTTAACGAGGATTTCGCACTTACGGGAGTGGAAATTTCAATGTATCCTTTAATGTCCTTTGAAGCCCTATGGCCAATCTATTCCTTGATAGGGACTAACATTCTAAAAACTTATAATTTAGATTAGTTATTTTATTATTGAAAATGAAATTAAATTATAGAAATTAGATGCATTTTTTATAAGAACCAGTAAAATCTTGCTCAGGCTGGGCTGTTCTTAATTTTTGCAATTTTTCAGGCTTAGATGTTCTTATGATGTTCTTAGCCGCTTAGTTTCTTTACTTAAGAATCAGTTAAAATCTGTCGAAATTAGTGTTTTAATAATTTCTGAAAGCTGAGGCTCAGATTGTTCTTAATTGTTTTTAGGTTTTGGCAAAATTTCAGCCTCGTGTTCTAATGAAATTGTTCTTATACAAAACGTGTAATTTGTCATTCAGAATTATTTTATTTAGACTACTTAATTTTTTAGCAAAAAGTCATCACTACCGTACTATTTTTTTTCATATTTTCTGTTTTCTATGCTTTGTAAATATATGAATTGTTCGTTTTAATGTCACAGAAAAAATTTATCCGCACATGAACGCAAATTATTTAAAAGATCTCTCATTTACTTTTGAAGACTTGTTAATGAAAGATTTCATAAAAAGCAAAAATCATCTTCCAAAGTATTTAGAAAGTTTCGGAATATAGTGAAATTTCAACATATTAGGAAGTTAGGAATTTAATTTTTCAAGCCTGTTTGAAAGTTTGAGAATGTGGTCTTTCAACTTTTTTGGAAAGTTGGGAAGACGATCTGGTCGAAAGATGTTGGAAGGTAAGGTGCACAACTTCCCAATCCTCGTTGAAAGACCAACTTTAAAACCTGTCGAAAGATGTCAGAATATGAAATTTCAACATATTAGGAAGTTGGGAATTTCGTTTTCCCAGCCTGTTTGAAAGTTTGAGAAGGTCGTCTTTCAACTTTTTTGGAAAGATGGGAAGATGATCTGGTCGAAAGATGTTGAAAGGTAAGGTGCATATCTTTCCAATTTTTGTTGAAAGACCAACTTTCAACTCTGTGGAAAGGTGTGGAAATGTGACCTTCCTACATCTTTCCGACGATTTGAAAGACATTATTTCGCCCAGTGCCGCGAATCAGAAACATACAGTTTTTACGGATGGATAGTCGTATATAAAGAAAATGGGTTTTCTTTGTTCGTTTCCAAATTTCGTGAATTTGAGTTTTGCGAAAAAAATTTTATGATCGTGAATCTTTTTTATACTTCGTGTGTCAAATATCGATAAATTAATTTTATTGTTTGGTCCCTTTTTATGATGCGCGAGATTTTCTACCGTAGCTCTATTTTCGGAAAAAAATAGCCGAAGGTTCTTCGAAATAAATAGTCGAAATAAAAACAAATGGTTCTACATCCTTAAAATCTATTCTTAAATAACTTTTAGCTGCCAAAAAAGAAAAAGAAAAAGAAAAAAACGGATCAGCGACATCGACATCGACACAGGCAGAGACAGAGACAACGACAGCGACAAAAACAGGGACTTGGACAGCAACAGAGACGACGACAGCGAGAGCGACAGAGACAGCGACAGAGACAAGTACGACGACAGAGACCATCGAGATGGTATTCGAAATTGAGTCGGAAAACGAAAGAGAAGAGGAGGAAGAGAAAGAAGATGGAAACGAAAGACAGCCATTTGATCTTTTTAATTTTTAATTTGTCTGATTAATTTTGGCGAGTTTTAGCCCTTTTCACGAAAATCTGTACCGTGAAATGTGTGGAATCGTATTTTAACAAAAAAGAGGTTTAAAGGGTCATTCTTCGTTTGTAAAACGCAGAACCAGCAAGAACCAACTGGTGCGTTTTGACACGCCGCTTTAACTTACTAATTCTTCAAGTAGGGATTGTATTTATTCGAATAGCCCAATCTGAGGTCTAAAGATAGTCTGGGTGTGGATTGAGCATCGAGTTTATGCAAGACTATCATGATAGGATTGCACCCATGATACAACCTGAATGATAAGTGAATATAAAAGTAATTACTTCTTTCTACATTATAGAGGAGCTATAGTTCTTAGGCGATTTACAAACGACAAAAGAAAACTAGTTTTAATGAAACCTTTTTACCTATTACAATTCAATGATTGTAAATGTAAATTGCAAAACAACCATTTTTCATAAGTACAGAATTTTGTTAAAAAGATCAAAAGATGGGGATGGATGTCCTTGAAGTAGGTTATTGAAAAGTTTTAAAAAAATTGTCCACCTTGAGAAATGTCTTTCTAATTATCAAAGTTGTCTTTTTTATGGTCGTTCAATAGTTTTGGAATTATATTGATAAAATCCAATATAATCAAATCAAAATAAGTGTTATCTCTCTATAATCCGTTCACAGATTTTTCTTTGCCCCCCTTGCATATTTTCTTTATAACTTTCCCTCCTCATTTTCACCCCTCTTAATTTTCAAAAAGCATTTGATGTCTATCGAGGCAGGGTTGATGGAGGGACTTTTCAAATTTACTATTTTGATTTTAATTAAATATTTTATTTTTTAGACTTTATGGAAGTCTTATTTGGGGAGTGTATATGAATAAATATACATTTTGCAACTACAAGAAACACAACAAAATGCATTTGTAAAATATATAATACGCCACCTAAATTTGCCTTACAAGGGCAAAATTAGCCAACAAATTTACCAAAAGATTTTATCAATGAAAAATTTTCATATATTAATTGCAAACTTGAATTCTCTGGAAAAAATAGCAAATGAGTATATTGGAGTTCTTTATAAACATGGCTCCGCCCCCCCCTAAAATCGGCCTAAAAGTGGGTGGGAGCTGTCTCATTTTTTAAACTCGTAGGCCTAAAAAAGTGGGGGGACCTGAAGGGCTGCACTGAAGTACTGGGGGCTTGAAATCGAAATAATTTGGTGCCGAATATTCTTTGCTGGAACCTGAACCTTGAAAGTACTTTTTGCAGGGACCTGAACCTTTAGATTTCAACTGGGACCTGAACCTTACTGAAAAGTGAGAGGACCTAAAACTTAGGGGGGCCTAAATTTGTTGGGGGGACCTAGAACCCCATTCGGAGCCATGATAAAAGTGGGATGAAAAGAGTTTTCATTGACATACTGTAATGTTGCATGATTTTATAATGATTGAGATGGTATACAAATTTCTTCCAGAGATAATCTTTAGAAACGTTTCAGATTAAAGGAAGCCAAATGAAAATATTTTTTAAAAAATCCTTCAATTGAAGTTATTATTTTTCTTGTTATATTCTTTACTAAATTTGGGGAATGGTTTGTAAATATATATAACACTCTTAGTGGTTGTAATAGTTGAATTAAGTAATCTTAATTTATTGTATATATGTTTTCTTCTTTTAGGTAAAAAAAAAATACATGGCTGATAAAATAATTGCCTCCCCCAAAATTACTGAAAAAGGCTTCATTGCAATGAAGGTAATAATAAATTATATATTGTTCAATTTCTGTCAAAATTAAATCGACCTTATTATTTATTTAACATTTTTTTAATGTTGGAGACAAGAAGTTGAAACGTATACGTTGGTTTCTTTAATTACAGTATATGATTTTTTCTCTTACAGATTTGTCCGAAATGCACGAAGAGGATTGGGGTGGCATCTAAAAGTTGTGCCAACTGTGGCCACATTATACCAAAAAAAGAAAGTGAGGTAAAAGAACGTTGTGGAACGATAAATGCACCCAGAAGAAAGGGGGACATAAAAAAGATCGTAAGTTTTCCAAACAGCATTTTTATCTCATTACCCAAAGTTTGTCTTCTATGCATGTAAACTGGTTTGTCAATGAATTTGTCTTGCATGTTCGTATTGTTTTAGTCTACAGTAGATTGTATATTTATTAATTTCTTGATACACAGTAACTGACAAAGAGGTAATTAGCTATTTTTTATTGTCAGTGTCACTTTTTAACAAACATAAAAGTACTGGGCAAGAAAGGCTTAATAAATCCAACAAACAGTACCATCCCTTCAGAAGAGCACACGTATTAGGCAAAAAGACATTGGTAATAATTTTCAGAGAACTCTGTCTGAAACTTAGGTATTACCTTTTACACCAATATTCCTCTTGTGGTACCTTCCTTAATTAATTATTATTAGTTAATTAATTAATTAATCGTTGTAAATATTATACAGAATGTAAAATTTTATTTTTACTATCATCTTTCACATGGATGATTTACATAAAAACGATGATTACGATGCCGTAACCTTTTTTTACCATAAGACAAAACGTAAAAGGTACAACATTTTTAACCCCAACCAGCATGTTAAATTTCATGTAGACAAAACTTTCATTAACCGTTTCAAATTATTGGAAACTGATGTGAAATAGACATCTCATATTGGGCGGGTGTCCAGGATTTTACTGGCATAGGGTTTAAAGGTTTATTTTGTTTTCAGACGAATTCATACTGCGCTAACCCCACTTTCTAATAAGTATTATTATAAGTATATTATACGGCAATTGAGCAACTTACAAACAGTTTTACTTTACAAGCAGTAGTAAAATATTTTCACTGAAATATCTTCAAAACAATAATTACCCGCGAATCGGAAATATACAGTTTTTACGGATGGATAGTAGTATATAAAGAAAATGGGTTTTCTTTGTTCGTTTCAAAATTTCGTGAATTTGAGTTTTGCGAGGGAAATTTTATGATCGTGAATCTTTTTTATACTTCGTGTGTCAAATATCGATAAATTAATTTTATTGTTTGGTCCCTTTTTATGATGCGCGAGATTTTCTACCGTAGCTCTATTTTCGGAAAAAAATAGCCGAAGGTTCTTCGAAATAAATAGTCGAAATAAAAACAAATGGTTCCACATCCTTAAAATAACTTTAACTTAAAATAACTTTTAGCTGCCGAAAAAGAAGAAGAAAAAGAAAAAAATGGATCAGCGACATCGACATCGACACAGAGACAACGACAGCAACAAAAACAGGGACTTGGACAGCGAGAGCGACAGAGACGACGACAGCGAGAGCGACAGAGACGACGACAGCGAGAGCGACAGAGACAGCGACAGAGACAGAGACGACGACCATTGAGATGGTATTCGAAATTGAGTCGGAAAACGAAATAGAAGAGGAGGAAGAGAAAGAAGATGGAAACGAAAGACTAATATAGACATTCGTAGAGAAGCATTGAGCTCCGAGAACATTCACGATCGACCTATTAATGAGATAATTGCTTTTGTTGAAGCCCGTGAGATTGCTCGCAACGCCAGCCCGTCCATTGGTGTATCTAGTGTATCAGAGTATCGTCGCTCCCGTGGTAAGTCCGGCCAACGTCCAACATCTCCATCTGCCACTGATAAAGTTAAAACAGTGCCATGCCCGGATTGCGGGACCATGTTCCACCTTTTCACTCACAAGTCCAGAGGTTGGAACAGGAAGCCGCACGAGAGGTGTGCCAACTGCTGGAAACGTCGTCGCAATGAGAAAAAGTCAGACCAGGCTGAGAACAACACCATCTCTACCGTTCAAGACCACAACCCTTTTGGTCAAATCTGCACCATGTCTTCCAACCCGTCAGATCAAACCCTACCTTTGACTTATAGCTCTCAGAAAGCCAAGACCGCTCCACCCAAACAAGTCACCCTGAACCACCATATTTTTTCCAAAGGGGAATGGCGCAGAGCTTGCTTGAGGAACCATCCCAATACGCAACTCACTATCGCCAACGACTCACGACCATCGTTCGCAACCAATGTCCAGGCTCTAGCTGACTCGGGTGCCCAGTCCGATGTATGGTCACTCGAATAATACACAAGTGCAGGGTATTCAATTGACAAACTTCACCCTGTGAGATTAGCATTAAACGCTGCAAATAAATCTTCTATCCACATTGACGGTGCATTTTTCGGTACGATTTCTGGTAGAACACAGAGTGGGACTATACTCTCGACAAAGTCAATGATTTATGTTAGTACAGATGTTCATGGTTTCTATCTTTCGTATGATACCATGCTGAACTTAGATATGCTACCGAAATCATTTCCTGCCCCAAGATGTGCTGATATAGATGCCACATCTGAGGGAGCTGATGGACTTATTCGAAGTATGAACAGTCCCACCATCCCTAAAAGCTGATTCATGCAATTGCCCGAAACGTCGACCTATCCCAACCAGACCGACGGAACTACCATTCGAGTGTACACAAGAGAACAATGAGAAAATGAAAGAGTGGCTTTTGAAGTTTTTTGAGAATTCCACTTTCAACAATTGCCCACACACGCCTTTACCAGTCATGGAAGGACCACCATTAGAGATTCATTTGAAAGATGATGCAAAACCCTTCGCCAACACCAAACCAGCCAAGATACCTATCCACTGGCAACAGGAAGTATATGAGGACCTTATGCGGGATATCGAGCTTGGTGTTATTGAGCGTGTACCCGAAAATGACGAAATCACTTGGTGCCACAGAATGGTCGTATCCAGAAAGCATGATGGGTCACCGAGACGTACAGTCGATGCTTCCAGGATGAACAAGCATTGCCGCCGTGATGCATATGCGACTGAGTCACCGTTTCACGTTGTTCGTCGTGTACCCGCAGGAACCTGGAAGTCTGTTGTCGATGCTTGAAATGGGTACCACAGCATTCCTCTACGCGATTCAGATAAACATTTAACAACTTTCATAACGCCTTTCGGGCTCCTTCGATATAAGAGAGCACTGCAAGGTTTCAAAGGTTTTGGAGACGGTTATAACAGAAGACTCGATTCCATACTATCGACATTTGAGCGAAAAGAACGAGTCGTCGATGACATGCTTCACCATGACAACGAACTAGAACAGCACTGGTGGAGAACGATTGATTTATTGATTAAACTTGGGTCTTCAGGAACTGTGTTAAACCCCAAGAAAATTCAATTCGCTCAGAAGCAAGTCGAATTTGCCGGATTTCTGATATCTGAGAACACTATCGAACCTCTTCCAAAATACTTGAATGCGATCAGAGACTTCCCAAAACCACAATCAACGACAGACATCAGAAGTTGGTTCGGACTAATCAACCAAGCCGCCAACTATGCTCAGCTTCGTGATCACCTCGAGTTATTTCGTCCTTATCTTTCTCCAAGGCACCCGTTCTAATGGAATGATGAACTTGATAAAGCATTTGAAGAATCAAAGTTCGCCATAATTGCTACTATCAGAAAAGGTGTGGAGATTTTCGACCTGGAAAAACCTGCATGTCTCCGCCCAGATTGGTCTACAAAGGGTATCGGTTATTTCCTTTTGCAAAAACATTGTAGCTGCACAGAATTATCACCAGACTGCTGTCTAGGAGGCTGGAGAATCACGTTAGCAGGATCGCGTTTCCTTCAGAGCGCTGAAAACCGATACGCTCCAATCGAGGGAGAAGCTTTGGCAGTCGCTTGGGGCCTCGAACAGACACGTTATTTTACTCTGGGATGCGATAACTTACTAGTTGTTACTGATCATAAGCCCCTTACCAAGCTTCTCGGTGATCGCATGCTTGATGAGATTCGTAACACACGTCTCTTCAGACTCAAACAGAGAAATCTTACATGGTACTTCCGCATCTCCCATGTTCCTGGACGCTTCAACCCGGCATCCGATGCAACTTCACGTCATCCATCTTCTTCGATCTCGAATGACTACCTCGGACAATCAGACCTTATCGAATCTGCATTGATGGCCTCGATCCAACAGTCATCATCAACCGATTTCTCCTTATCATGGGATCAATTCTCGATAAGTAAACAGTTAGAAATGAACTCTATTCTACAATGGGTACGATCAGGCTTCTCACAGGACTTTGTCAATGATCCAGCAGTCAAGCCTTATTGGCAATATCGTGAAACCTTATACGAGCTTGACGGTGTCATCCTCTATAACGACCGGGTCATAGTACCACCAAGCATGCGTCAACACATCCTTCGGGTTTTACATTCTGCCCACCAAGGTGTTTCATCAATGGAATCGAGAGCTCGTGAGATCGTATTCTGGCCAGGCTATACCAACGATATTGCAAACATACGTAACTCGTGCACTGATTGCATCAAAAACGCTCCATCGCAAGCACAACTACCACCTGCTCCACCCCAGATCCCATCCACACCATTTGAGTCTACCGTAGCTGATTTCTTCGACCTTGACGGCCAACACTACCTCGTTGTTGCCGACCGCCTTTCCGGTTGGCCCGACGTCTTGAAATGCAAACCTGGATCACCTCAATCCGGGTCGGCAGGGCTTGTATCATGCCTTATCAATTGCTTCTCGTGTTCGTTCCAGTTGAAATGTCCAGTGACCGTGGACCGGCATTCGTAGCCTCCAACACAGAATCCTTCCTGGAGAGATGGGGGGTATCACATCGTCTTTCGTCAGCCCATTATCCTCAATCAAATGGACGAACTGAAATAGCTGTCAGGCAAGAAAGGCTTAATGAATCCAACAAACAGTACCATCCCTTCAGAAGAGCACACGTTTTAGGCAAAAAGACATTGGTAATAACTTTCAGAGAACTCTGTCTGAAACTTAGGTATTACCTTTTACACCAATATTCCTCTTGTGATACCTTCCTTAATTAATTAATCGTTGTAAATTTTATACAGAATGTAAAATTTTATTTTTACTATCATCTTTCACATGGATGATTTACATAAAAACGATGATTACGATGCCGTAACCTTTTTTTACCATAAGACAAAACGTAAAAGGTACAACATTTTTAACCCCAACAAGCATGTTTAATTTCATGTAGACAAAACTTTCATTAGCCCTTTCAAATTATTGGAGACTGATGTGAAATAGACATCTCATATTGGGCGGGTGTTTGTTTTCAGACGAATTCAAGCTGCTCTAACCCCACTTTCTAATAAGTATTTTAAAAATTAATTGTATTTTTATACTACCCTCAAGGGAAATAAACTTTCGCAACGAGAAACTTTTGCAAAAAATATTTTAATCACAAACGGGCAATTCTTTTTTTTTCATCACAGAACCTGTGATTGAAACAGTTGGTTCTTTTTTTAAATTCACAAAGATTTCTTTCGCACAAACTCAATTTTAGAGAGCTTGAATTTCTATACTTACTTACTACTTTTAGAACCTTCCAATTCCGGTGTACGGAAGACCCCATGAAGCGAGCCCTATCAAACCAGGGAACTCTGAAAACACTGAGAAGTGTTTTTGAGAACCTTGTATCTGGTAAGATATAATTTATTTGTAATCATATTTTTTCCCTTTTCCTTTTTAATTCATGTTAATATTATACGGCAATTGAGCAACTTACAAACAGTTTTACTTTACAAGCAGTAGTAAAATATTTTCACTGAATTTCTTCAAAACAATAATTACCCGCGAATCGGGAAATATACAGTTTTTACGGATGGATAGTAGTATATAAAGAAAATGGGTTTTCTTTGTTCGTTTCAAAATTTCGTGAATTTGAGTTTTGCGAAGGAAATTTTATGATCGTGAATCTTTTTTATACTTCGTGTGTCAAATATCGATAAATTAATTTTATTGTTTGGTCCCTTTTTATGATGCGCGAGATTTTCTACCGTAGCTCTATCTTCGGAAAAAAATAGCCGAAGGTTCTTCGAAATAAATAGTCGAAATAAAAACAAATGGTTCCATATCCTTAAAATAACTTGAACTTAAAATAACTTTTAGCTGTCGAAAAAGAAGAAGAAAAAGAAAAAAACGGATCAGCGACATCGACATCGACACAGGCAGAGACAGAGACAACGACAGCAACAAAAACAGGGACTTGGACAGCAACAGCGACAGAGACGACGACAGCGAGAGCGACACAGACAGAGACAGAGACGACGACCATCGAGATGGTATTCGAAATTGAGTCGGAAAACGAAAGAGAAGAGGAAGAGAAAGAAGATGGAAACGAAAGACTAATATAGACATTCGTAGAGAAGCATTGAGCTCTGAGAACATTCACGATCGACCTATTAATGAGATAATTGCCCGTGAGTTTTCACGCAACGCCATCCATTGGTGTATCTAGTGTATCAGAGTATCGTCGCTCCCGTGGTAAGTCCGGCCAACGTCCAACATCTCCATCTGCCACTGATAAAGTTAAAACTGTGCCATGCCCGGATTGCGGGACCATGTTCCACCTTTTCACTCACAAGTCCAGAGGTTGGAACAGGAAGCCGCACGAGAGGTGTGCCAACTGCTGGAAACGTCGTCGCAATTAGAAAAAGTCAGACCAGGCTGAGAACAACACCATCTCTACCGTTCAAGACCACAACCCTTTTGATCAAATCTGCACCATGTCTTCCAAACCGTCAGATCGAACCCTACCTTTGACTTATAGCTCTCAGAAAGCCAAGACCGCTCCACCCAAACAAGTCACCCTGAACCACCATATTTTTTCCAAAGGGGAATGGCGCAGAGCTTGCTTGAGGAACCATCCCAATACGCAACTCACTATCGCCAACGACTCACGACCATCGTTCGCAACCAATGTCCAGGCTCTAGCTGAATCGGATGCCCAGTCCGATGTATGGTCACTCGAATAATACACAAGTGCAGGGTATTCAATTGACAAACTTCACCCTGTGAGATTAGCATTAAACGCTGCAAATAAATCTTCTATCCACATTGACGGTGCATTTTTCGGTACGATTTCTGGTAGAACACAGAGTGGGACTATACTCTCGACAAAGTCAATGATTTATGTTAGTAGAGATGTTCATGGTTTCTATCTTTCGTATGATACCATGCTGAACTTAGATATGCTACCGAAATCATTTCCTGCCCCAAGATGTGCTGATATAGATGCCACATCTGAGGGAGCTGATGGACTTATTCGAAGTATCAACAGTCCCACCATCCCTAAAGCTGATTCATGCAATTGCCCGAAACGTCGACCTATCTCAACCAGACCGACGGAACTACCATTCGAGTGTACACAAGAGAACAATGAGAAAATGAAAGAGTGGCTTTTGAAATATTTTGAGAATTCCACTTTCAACAATTGCCCACACACGCCTTTACCAGTCATGGAAGGACCACCATTAGAGATTCATTTGAAAGATGATGCAAAACCCTTCGCCAACACCAAACCAGCAAAGATGGGGATTCTGCACTTGTTCGACAATACATTTGGTCGACAAATCGTGAAAATTGTCGGCCAAATGTATTGTCGAACAAGTGGGAAGATCAGTTGTCAGACTTCCCAGTTGTTCGAAATCCCACTTGTTCGACAATACATGATTGTCGCACAAGTGGGTCGTCGAACAACTATATGATCAGTTGTTCGACAATACAGTTGTTCGACAACTTTCGTCGAACAACTGTTGTCGAACAACTGTATTGTCGAACAATTACATTGTCGAACAACTGATCATAAAGTTGTTCGACAAAAGTTGTCGAATTATTTGACAAATTCTGAAGTTGAATATCGTTAACCTAACCTGAGATCAGATTGTGGTTGTTTTCTGTCTACCACGCTGAAGCGGTGGGTGGAAACATACAATCTGACGAATATGCAATCTCGAAATCGTAAAGGACCGCGAATATACCTGATGGATGACATGAACACTCATGAAAACAGTTAAACGTACATGATTGGAGCATGTACCAAGTTCCGACGAGTTAACTTCTGATAGGAACCACTAGAAACTTGATATGGTCCGACTTAAAAGAATTACGACCTGCGAACTTCTAGTGCGACGGGACGACTTGAAACTTGGGATGATTCGACTACCGAAAATTGCGACGGGACGACTTATAGTACGACGGGACGACTTATAGTACGACGGGACGACTTAGTCGACAATACAGTTGTTCGACAATTTTGCTAAAATGTCGAACAACTGAGCTGTTGCACAAGTGTACTGTCGAACAAGTGACCTAGGACCGCCAAGATACCTCTCCACTGGCAACAGGAAGTATATGAGGACCTTATGCGGGATATCGAGCTTGGTGTTATTGAGCGTGTACCCGAAAATGACGAAATCACTTGGTGCCACAGAATGGTCGTATCCAGAAAGCATGATGGGTCACCGAGACGTACAGTCGATGCTTCCAGGATGAACAAGCATTGCCGCCGTGATGCATATGCGACTGAGTCACCGTTTCACGTTGTTCGTCGTGTACCCGCAGGAACCTGGAAGTCTGTTGTCGATGTTTGGAATGGGTACCACAGCATTTCTCTACGCGATTCAGATAAACATTTAACAACTTTCATAACGCCTTTCGGGCTCCTTCGATATAAGAGAGCACTGCAAGGTTTCAAAGGTTTTGGAGACGGTTATAACAGAAGGCTCGATTCCATACTATCGACATTTGAGCGAAAAGAACGAGTCGTCGATGACATGCTTCACCATGACAACGAACTAGAACAGCACTGGTGGAGAACGATTGATTTATTGATTGAACTTGGGTCTTCAGGAACTGTGTTAAACCCCAAGAAAATTCAATTCGCTCAGAAGCAAGTCGAATTTGCTGGATTTCTGATATCTGAGAACACTATCGAACCTCTTCCAAAATACTTGAATGCGATCAGAGACTTCCCAAAACCACAATCAACGACACATCAGAAGTTGGTTCGGACTAATCAACCGCCGCCAACTATGCTCAGCGTTCGTGATCACCTCGAGTTATTTCGTCCTTATCTTTCTCCAAGACACCCGTTCTAATGGAATGATGAACTTGATAAAGCATTTGAAGAATCAAAGTTCGCCATAATTGCTGCTATCAGAAAAGGTGTGGAGATTTTCGACCTGGAAAAACCTACATGTCTACGCCCAGATTGGTCTACAAAGGGTATCGGTTATTTCCTTTTGCAAAAACATTGTAGCTGCACAGAATTATCACCAGACTGCTGTCTAGGAGGCTGGAGAATCACGTTAGCAGGATCGCGTTTCCTTCAGAGCGCTGAAAACCGATACGCTCCAATCGAGGGAGAAGCTTTGACAGCTTTGGCAGTCGCTTGGGGCCTCAACACACGTCTCTTCAGACTCAAACAGAGAAATCTTCCATGGTACTTCCGCATCTCCCATGTTCCTGGACGCTTCAACCCGGCATCCGATGCAACTTCACGTCATCCATCTTCTTCGATCTCGAATGACTACCTCGGACAATCAGACCTTATCGAATCTGCATTGATGGCCTCGATCCAACAGTCATCATCAACCGATTTCTCCTTATCATGGGATCAATTGTCAATAAGTAAACAGTTAGAAATGAACTCTATTCTACAATGGGTACGATCAGGCTTCTCACAGGACTTTGTAAATGATCCAGCAGTCAAGCCTTATTGGCAATATCGTGAAACCTTATACGAGCTTGACGGTGTCATCCTCTATAACGACCGGGTCATAGTACCACCAAGCATGCGTCAACACATCCTTCGAGTTTTACATTCTGCCCACCAAGGTGTTTCATCAATGGAATCGAGAGCTCGTGAGATCGTATTCTGGCCAGGCTACACCAACGATATTGCAAACATGCGTAACTCGTGCACTGATTGCATCAAAAACGCTCCATCGCAAGCACAACTACCACCTGCTCCACCCCAGATCCCATCCACACCATTTGAGTCTACCGTAGCTGATTTCTTCGACCTTGACGGCCAACACTACCTCGTTGTTGCCGACCGCCTTTCCGGTTGGCCCGACGTCTTGAAATGCAAACCTGGATCACCTCAATCCGGGTCGGCAGGGCTTGTATCATGCCTTATCAATTGCTTCTCGTGTTACGGCGTTCCAGTTGAAATGTCCAGTGACGGTGGACCGGAATTCGTAGCCTCCAACACAGAATCCTTCCTGGAGAGATGGGGGGTATCACATCGTCTTTCGTCAGCCCATCATCCTCAATCAAATGGACGAGCTGAAGTAGCTGTCAAGACCGTCAAGAGATTATTACGATCCAACACTGGACCATCCGGCACTCTAAACAAAGAGAAGTTCCTCGCTGCTATGCTCCAACTCCGTAATACTCGGGACCACGAGTGTCGTTTATCCCCATGCACAGGTTTTATATGGACGGCCGCTCCGTGATTCACTTGCATTCGTCAATCGTCTAGAGAAATTTGCCAACCAGGATATTCGTTCGATATGGAGGGAAGCTTGGTGTGAAAAGGAAACTGCTCTACGAACTCGCTTTCACCGTACATCAGAATCACTGGCATCACACTCCCGTCCACTTCAACCGTTACGACCCGGTGACAAGTGTTATGTACAAAACCAAACCGGCAATTGTCCGAAGAGATGGGACCGCTCGGGCACCGTTATTGAACCCTTGGGCTACGACAGCTATATCGTAAAGGTTGACGGCTCCGGTCGGCTGACTCGCAGAAACAGGCAGTTCCTGCGCAAATTCGAACCTGTATCACCTCAGATTCCGTCGGCAACTCATCGCCATCATCCAGCGACTTCGAAACAACGACGTTCGCAGCAATTCGACGCTGAGGCGTCACCACGAATCTCAGAAGCTCCGACTTTTTTCGAATTGCATGCGGCATCTACAGCGCAGGCTATCACACCAATTGTTCGTGATCCGAGAACCACTACTCGTCTTGATGATCAACTATCAACTCCACCTGTGGAGGCCCCAAAAGCGGGAGAGCCAGTTATTATTGGGACAGTACCTGTTGTAAAGGACTCTCCTTCACTCAACGACGAATGTTCGGGTTCAAACCCTACATGTACATCCTTAAAGACGCGCTCATCTCGAACGAGACACGCTAAGAAACTTTATGAACCTGGAAAATGGGTCTCTCCTTGATTTCGTTCTATGTACATTGAACTGGAGGGGGATGAAGAGATGTCGCCCCATTTATATTATTATACTATATGCATGTAAATTATGATATGTAAAAAGGTATTAAACTTTTCATTTTTTAGCTAGAACCAATCAGCATTTTCCTGACAGAGGAATTCAATGGCACTATCGAGTTTCCGGAGCAAGATGGGACATTTCGTGTTCTTGCCACTTGCGAGGACGATACATCTTTTGCGTCCATGGTGTAGAGTTGGAACGCAATAGTGGCCACAATTGTGTTGGTGATGCTTCAGAGGGAGAATTTCGTTGCTTTCGGCTTGCAAGGTTTGTGAATTTCTTTTTGGGAGGGGTGTTGATTATGGGATTTTTTGATAATTATAGATAGTTAAGTTGTTTTCAATATCATTTGGACGTGGACATTTGGGATATTTTGGTATTCTCTAGAAAGTGTTAGATTTTTTTCAGATTTTGCACTTCTTTACGAGGGGTAAATAACTAAAATAAATCACGTACACCCGTGGAAAAAAATCTAAAAAAAATCAAAAATCAGAAAAAAATCTAAAAAAATCGAAAATCAAAAAAATATCAAAATCTCGTTAGCAATATGTAATAGTTATCGGAAAGTTGCGAGTACAATATGAGAAATATTTTACGAGTTCCGAGATTTTTCCGTACAATATTTAGGCTCGGAAAATATACGGAAAATCCGGAACGAGTGAAATATTTCCATATTGTACGAGCAAATGTCTGATAACTGGTTTATCGGTGACCCAAAAAAATACACTTTTTGTGTTGGAAAAAAGCACAGGGCACTTTTGTAGCAAAGTGACGTTAGATTGCTGCAACCGCTACAATGCAACAACATCTTTTCGTCAATTTATATTTTGTACATGTAAAATACAAGATATATTGTATATTGTACTCTTTTTAACCAATCAGATTGCAGATATTTTTTGGATCTCCTATGAGGTTCAATACCCGACATGAAGACGATATTTTTAAGGGAAAGGTTGTACATTACTTTCGAAAACATAATCATATCATGTTCTCCAGTTTACCCCTCACACAATCAGTTTTCCCAAAATTTTGGGCTCACCGAATAAAATAATCTTATTTTAATTTTTTTTGCCAGTTAAAGAAGATTCTTAATTTGCAAGAACAGTGTCTGTGAAATATTAATCTCACTTTTTAAATTTTAACCTACAAGTACGCACCATAATTGGGTTTGTTTCTATGTTTTCGTTATCCAGCGCACTCGATGACCACCCAACAACTAGCCAACCATTGAACTTGATCAGAAATAAGAAAGTTGTGCACTTTTTAAAAGTTACAATAGCAACCTACAGACATGGTAAAATCGGTAAGAATAGCTTTTGAAACTTTTGAATGCCTTTGGGGGACTAAAAACTGTTCAAACTCGTGAAGTCACTTATAAGTGCTGATACACGTCTTTTTATAACAAACGTCAAAAGATTTCGAAGCCTTCGGACGTTTTTAACTTCAGGGTTTTAAGCCTCAAAATTATCTTAAAGACTACTTGTGTATTTTGGTCTCATTTTTTAAGAAATTGCTTGCTTTTGAGTTCTGATATACCTTGTTCTTATAAAGTCAAGAAAATAACATAACTCGTCATGTGAATAACCTTTGAATTTGAATTAGATTGCAATATTATACTCGTTGAAAAGTTGTGAAAACTTTTTGCAAGAAAAAGTTCTTTCAATCAAGAGATATGTAGGAGCAACTGAAAAATCCTCACAGAAAAACTCATACCTAATTTCTTTACAGGGGTCTACGAAAAACGAAAAGATTATTAGTATAGATGTCCGCTTCATGAAATAGAGCTCTGATATTAAAATTCAATTGTCAAAGGGGAAGTTAAGTGATTTTTAAGGTATATGTTTTTTCCCTGAAAACCAATCCTAACATCATAGAATTCACGAAAATCTCAACTTCAATGTCTAAACATCGATATATCTTTCATAAACACATACTCTTTTAGACGCAAAAACCGGTGTTTAAAAGACCCCCTTTTTGTTTAAAATTTCTTCTAATCTCTCTTTCGTGTGACGTCATTTGCTCCAGAAAGAATCTTTTTTAAACGATTTTGCAGTACAAAAGAGCTGTATCATAACTGATCAAAACTTTTTTCAACCCCTGATTTTTTCAATATTTCATTACTTGATGTTTTATACGGTCTAACCATACTAGAATCCAAAATCCATTGTTTTTTTCAATAGAAATTCAATGGTAGTCACAATATCTAGGTATGTGAAAGAATCTTTGTGTTTTCAGTAAGGTCCAGTAAGCTTAGTAAGTTTTGGACTTCTTTCCATGTGAAGAGGCCGTAAGTAAAGTTATAGTTATGAAACACAAAAGACAAGAGATATAAAAATTGTATTTAGACCATTCCTCACTCTTTAAAGAGAAAAATTTTGCTAAATAACTCCTATTTCATGACAAGTCAACGTTAGTGAGTTAATGCTAACGTACGTTGTGCGCCCTATATCTAAAGTCTAGAACTTGTTTTTACCAGTAGGCTTTTCTAAAGGCTAGCTAATCCAGTGGGAAATTGAAGTCTGAAAGCAACTGGGTTAAGTATATATTTTTCTAAATTCTAGGAGAAGTAAAGGAAGGAGAATCTTCTAGGGAACTTTTGAATTTCGCACGCAGTAAAGTCAAAGTCAAAATGAGAGACTTTTAAATGGGATATGTTAATTCTTTTTTTCTCTCGATGGAATCATTTTCAGCCACAAAATTCAAGTGGAATTAGCGATTTACCCAATCGGGATGAGGACTATTCGTGGACACATTTTCCTCTGGAGAGCCGAAGCTTTTTCCGCATCTACAAATCTAGCATTTACGGTTGCTTCATCAAACTAAAATTATCACAAAAGGTCAAGGACTTACTAATCTTGTAGCTAGAAAGAGTGAGAAAGTATAGGATCGAAGAAACGTGAAGAAATCTCGAAAAAACGAATAAATGTCTAGCCAGGTCTAGCAGAATCTCTTTACAAAACACTGTTTATCAGTACAGATTTTGTTTAAAAGAAAAATTTCTGTTCGTCTTTTGGAGCAAATTACGTCAGAACAGATGCTCGTGCCATTCCTCTTTAAAAAACGCGTTCTCTTTAAAACCTCACTTTTATTGCAAAAAAGAGGGAGCTATATCTCGTAGAAAAAAGTGTTTTGAACGAATGAAAAGTAACCTGAGGCACATGATATTGTCATATAATGATGATAACAGCAAAAAATGGGTACCCTAGAAATGACTTAACTTTCCCTTTAATTGTTATTCCTCAAAGCAAAAGATTCTTTATAAAAAATTTTATTTTTAGACCTCTTGCCTCCAAGGAACCTAAAAGCAGACCCCTTCTAAACCAAAATTGACCCAAAGTCAAATTTTGTCATGAGCATTTCTTTGACAATGAGAAACCATGCATTCCTTAGAGAAGACGTGACTATTTATATTTCGTCAGAAATCGAGGATTTTATCGATTTTCGGCTAAATAGCCTATATAAAATAGTCTAAATAGCCTATGATAGGCTAATCAGCCTATGATAGTCTAATTTGAAGGTGTTCTTGACTGCGAGGCCGAGTGGCCTTCAAAATAGAAAGTAGGGGACTAAAACTAAGAATCCTAAGCAACGAGGGATTATGGATGTAACTAAGTCAAACAAAAACCTTTTAAATTACGCAAGAAAATTAACTCGTATGAAATAATTATATACGTATAATACTATCTTTGTATTCCAGATTCTAGAATCTCTGTGAATCTCACTCTACTAACAACATCATACCATTCAGTAATACATTCTCTCAACTCCAGCTGCTCCTCCGAAAGTCGGGGAAGTTAACAGAAATACGTTGAGCTTTTTTGTTGAATATACAATCATAGAAATTTACATCATTAGCCAAACAAATTACATGAATTTCATCAATAACTGAAAAGGAACGATCAAGCTTATCAAGTGACATAACTGACAACGCATCATAGTCCCGCGTAGTGCTGTTCATAAGAATCTGATTGATAAGATTCAAGTCTTGTTATTGGGAATACTATTCTCCAATATTGTTTCCTATTTAGAAATTCGCTACTTTGAAGTGCAGCTCTCGGAAAATATTCTGCATACCTGAGGACGAATTTCATCTAAATCTTCGGACAACAAAAGAGAAGAAAAGAAAACTCAGCGACAATTCCAGTAAGTTCAATATTTTTGTCTTTTTGTAATTATTGTTTGGCATGTACATCTGCAACATAAGATATTCATAAAATTTAGTAGAGATTTTGCATTAAAATCACGTAATAATATACGAACAGCCCACGCCCATGACAATTTATTTAAATTGCTATATGATGTAACATGCATCACCTGAAGAGTGAATACTTGTATCCATAAATATATTGTATATAGTTTTTGGTTTTGATTAATATGAATGGTGCAGATACATCTTATTTATGAGTAACCTGAGATAATAAGATATCTGAAAAGCTTTTCCTTTTTCATTAACTTCAGGGCTCCAGCTTCAACAACCTGGTTGCTTATAAAAAATGTACTAATTCATTCATTAATTCATTTAATTAATTTTTGTTCTTTTCGCTTTTTGATATTGAAGCACGTTTGTCAATGCTCGAACAGTCGGTTGGAGTAGAGTCGTCACCATCTCGTGAAACGGCTAGATTAACCACGTTAGAGTCTACTGTCAAAGATACATTTCACTGTGTTATTGCATGTAATAAAGCCTCCCGTGGCTCAATCTAGTTGTTGTCAGCGTCCGATCGGCTGTCAAACTTGCATAGAACGATGGCTTCTAACCCACGACTCGTGCCCTCATTGCAACACACCCAGCTGTACTGTTGCTATCTTGGCATGTTTTAATCCTCTGTTGGTGCTTTTCCATAACGACCATAACGACGAGTGAAAAACATCAACTGACTTTTCGGCTGGCCCGACGTGGTCTGACTTTTTATCTTTTGTTCTATATTTGCGCGTTCCGCATCCTTTGGCAAGATCTGCGTACGCGGGACGTAAACTTGTATATGTTCAGAAAAATGTCCCCAAAACTGCTACCTCCAAAACGAAAAATATCGACTCTGCTCTGAATTGAAGAATGGGACCTGTTTAGCCAGCGAAAAGAAGCATTTACCTCGTAAATTTTATTGAAAATTAAATTTAGTAAAACTTTGGTTCTGATTTTGTCGATTTTTGTTTTTAATATACATACTTTTGAAAAAAGTAAAAGTGATACTAAGATTATATCGAGTTTGACTATCCAATCAAGTGCGAGATGTCTGTTTTCGTTGCTGCTACTTTCACAGGCAGGGATAACTTCAAATTAGCCTATCGTCTCGGAATATCAGCTAATTAGCCTAGAATAAGCAAATTAGCCTATTTCGTATAGGCTAATTAGCTCATAATGAAGAAAAATTTGATTTTTGAGCCAAATACTAATAGTCGCATTCTATAAATTCTCAGATCAATCTCTAATCACTCAATTAATGTATATTCCAGATATTCCGAGATGGTAGGCTAATTTGAAGTTATCCCTGCCTGTTTCACTTTTGCACACTTGCGAAACATAAACAAAGATGGCGATTTTTGTCAAGGCAGGATCCTGCTGATTTTTTAAGCTGGAAGGCATCTTTTGCTTGTAAAATACCAAAGTCACCTGACTAAAATCATGCAATTTCACTGGTTTCAGAAATGCGAAATAGCGTTTGCCGTCTACTGTTCTTGATCTCGCACTCCGAGAACAATGAAAATGCTAGATCAAGTCACAAAATCGTGCTTCATTTTTTTTGCTGGATAAAGGTTAAAGCTGCAAATCTAGCCCTTTGAGGTACGATAAATCATTGAATAAAAGAAACACCCCAGGAATTCACCCAAGGAACAAGAACAAGCGTGCAAAATTTCAGCCGACAATTCGACCATTTTTGTAGACTCCAGTCTACCCCAAAGTTTCGAGGTGACAGATAGGACAAGCTGATCGAATTCGAAAAAAAAAATCAAAAATTCAAATCTTTGTCTGGTTTATGCTAGGCTACGGCCATATCTCCTGCGCTCCGGATGTAAAACTTTTTCTCTTTGAAGAGAAGCTCAAGTGGAACAAAGGAGATATGACGTAGCCTAGTTTCTCTGCGAACAAAACATTTTCATAGGAGCCGGGCTTTATAAAGCCCCGTGCACATCTGCATTAACGTTTCAAATAAGGTTTTTCATGAAATCCTTATTTTTTGGGTGTTTTTCGCGTTTTTTCACCTGTGACAAGCTTTTTTATCGTCCGAAAATTTTATGTACACCGTCTACGTATGGCTTTTACCGAAATACTGTTGTTTTTTATAAGAATTACCTCATCCCGGACGAAAAATCAGGTGTTTTACCGTCACCGTGGCACTTGCAAAATATCGTTTCCCGAACACTTTTTATCGTTTTTACCGCTTCCCAGCCCTAAATTAGGCCTTATCTCGAATACCGCCAGATTGTACGCCCCCCACTTTTTGTCCCTCAGGGGAAAACCCTTGTTAGTGTTTCAAAACATTTTGAAAAGAAAACAAACACTCCTTCGCAAATGCTTATTTAGAGAAAAGGCACAGGACTTTTCGAAACAAAGACGTTTAATTTATTTTCAAAAGGTGGATATTTTTTCGCTTTTTGATAAACTATCAGAAAAATACACAGCTTAATAAATAAGGTTTCCAGAAAACTCAAACCATCGCGCTCTACCGCGACATTTTCTTCGTTTAGAAAAAATAGTAATAAAAATAATAATTTGGCTAAGAACATTGATCTATGCTTGTATCTAAGAAAAGTTTGAAAATCTCTCAAGGGTCAAAATACTACCCTTAGCCTGGGAATCCAAGCTCATAATCTTAGAAAAAACAAAAAATACCTCACCTCACATAGTTCAAAGATTATAGAGCTTGGTGCAGGTAGATTAGTCTGACACAGAATGTTATAAACATTCTGTGTGTGAACCCTTGTTGGCAGACTTTCTGAACTTTGGAAACCCAGGCAAACACACATAACCAACTTACCATAAAAAGTCTTTCACAAGCTCTAAAGACTTTCAAAACTACTAAAAACCACATCAAAGCATGAGCAACATGTATTTAGACTTCCAGCCAACAGCCATTTTGTTTTTAAATGAATCTATGTTTTCATTTTCATTTGTTTTCCTTTTTTCTGCATAGTCAGCTTTTTCCATAAATTATGCGCATGCATCGAAATTATTAAAATGCACGCGAAAGTACTGCTAAGTAATACGCCGAAAGCTGGCCAATCAGGCCGAACCTGCATTGCAGGGAAAAATCTCCCTGCAGGCGAGTTACCTGCGCCAAGCGTTAAACAAGCAGCAAAAATATCATAAACTAGACTGTGAAAAAAGTTTAACGCTTGGATTTCCAGGCTACACTACCCTCAACATAATCTCAGCAAAAACTGAAACACCATCACACCCCAATTGCTCGACCGACAATACCAACAAATATGATACAAAACAGACAAAACATTCACACAAACAACTATACAAAGAAAAAGAGAATGGCAAGATGAAGACAAAGTCTAGAGTCAGGTGTGGTACCAAGAGTAAGCACTCTCTGGTGCGTACAACGTAGTGGTCTAAAGAAACGGCTATTCTTTTTTAGAATCAACCTTACAATCTAGTTTTTATATTTATAAAAACTAGATTGCTGACGTGTGGAAAGGAATGTCGGCGTGAATGATCCTTTTGTTTCGATAATAACATCAAAGCGGGAACTAATTTTCTTCTTGTTTCTTTCTTTCCTTTTTCTTTCTCATAACTTCAAGCTTTCCCTCAGACTCTCCCAAGCGTGGTTAGCTCAAGTGGTTAGGGCATCTGTCTCAGAAGCATGGGTTTCCGAGTTCGATCCCTCTGGGTGTCAAATTTTTCAATTCTTCAAATTTCTTATTTTAATTCTCTTTCTATTAAAATGAAGGTCAATCAAACAAGTAACTAGCATATATTACCTCCGCTCACTGTGTAAGGTTTAGATAAGCTATGATAGCATCACTTAATAAGAACTTTTTTAAGTTTTTTTTTTCTTCAATCTTTTTTTTACCACAAACGATTATTCAAGGCTGAGATATAGAAGAACGGGTATAGGCATTTGCGCCTGCGTTTGGTGACTGACAGTTTCAGTTTCACTACTTTCACTTTCAGCCAGCGAGTGAGCGAGCATGATAATTGATTTCCGGGTCAAAATGTTTGACACTTGATCCAATCGTTTGCTTATCTTTCTTGCGTGGTCGTCATTTGAATTTCAGTATTCAATGCTTATAAAATACGGTTGTTATAAGGGTATCAAACTCCTGACTAATAGGGAACAGATCATAGATTCGAATTGAACGCGTAATTACTAATAGTAATTAACATTACATAACGCGTCGATATCTCTTCACTCCCATGAAATATGATTCAAAATTTAAGTGATGAGCACGAAAACAAAATCAAGAATTGGAAAATTTGACACCCAGAGGGATCGAACTCGGGAACCCATGCTTATGAGACAGAAGCTCTAACCACTTGAGCTAACCACGCTTGGGTGAGTCTGAGGGAAAGTTTGAAGTTATGAGAAAGAAAAAGGAAAGAAAGAAACGAGAAGAAAATTAGTTCCCGCTTTGATGTTATCATCGAAACAAAAGGATCAGTCACGCCGACATTCCTTTCCACACGCCAGCAATCTAGTTTTTATAAATATAAAAACTAGATTGTAAGGTTGATTCTAAAAAAGAATAGCCGTTTCTTTAGACCACTAAGTTGTACATAAGAAAAACAGAGAAAAGGGATTAAAATAAAACAAATTGTAAACAAAAAAGTTTAAAATTTCTGACCATACAGTGAAGTACAGCAGAAAGAAAGAGAAGAAGTTGAAAGGTTGACTGAGAGCCCGGTTCGGAACCGGCAGGTACGAAATGCATTTTATATTTTCTAAAACTCTCCTTTGTAGAGGCTAAACCGCGAAAACCTCTTTAGAAGAGTTACTTGTAAACATTCCAATCAGAGGAATTTCCCCAGACATAATATTTACTTTTCGAATCTGACGAAAGAGAAAACATTCGAATCATAACAACAAAGGTTTTTCCGTCAGCATAAATAATAAGAAGATGCAACAGATCAGAAAGGTTTCCCCCTTCTTCTGTCTCAAAAAAACATAAACATTCGAATGTAAAAAAATTCGAAGCCTATTTTCTTTCATCTAGCTTCCGGATAGTCAGAAAATCTGCCGTATACTATCTTCGCTTTCTGATTTGAATGATGGCGCTACTTTTTCCCCCATCAAAATTAGTAAAGGCAAAAAGTAGTTGAGCTCCAGCTCCTAGACTAGCTTCCGGATGAAGCTCTTTAATTTATATTGGCTGGATATTGGCTGGATATTGGCTTATCTAACAAAAAGCATTCACATGGTTAATGAGGCCCCCCCCAGCGGACTCGAAATTCACGCATTCACGCAAATTTTTTTCGCAATTCACGCATTCACGCAAATTTTTCTCGAAATTCACGTAAACCCGATTTTTTGGGAAATCGGTGAAATTTTCGGAGAAAATCGGGGAAATTGTCAAAAATAGAGTTAATTTGCACAAATTTGGGTGAAAAGGGAAAATTCACGCGTTCACGCAAAAAACAGGTCAGATTCACGCATTCACGCAATAGAAAAATGGATTTTCATGTTCACGCAAGTTTTTTCCAATTCACGCATTCACGCATTCACGCAATTTTTTTTTGATTTTCACGCATTCACGCAACCAAAAAAGCCCATTCACGCAAACCGCTGGGGGGGCCTTGTTAATGCTTTGTAAGAGGGTAAACCCGTTGAAATTTATTAGCAATTGTTCGAAAGAATCTCTGCTGAGAAAACCCAGAAAGATCTTGCTTTAAGATTTACATTTTCGAGTTAGAAAAGTAATATACGGAGGAGATATTTTCGTGTTTTTTCTACATTGTACTACGTTCTGTAAAATACAACTATGAAAATCAAAATGGCGACAACCATTTTTAGTGGATCATGGATTTTCTTCATCCTCCAAAATTCAAATTTACAGCTTTCTACCCTTTATTTTCTGGTAGAAAATGGTATATTTGTTTTGTTGAAAGTATTATCTTTCAAATTCTCCTAATTATAGCCTCTAAAATTGACATTTTTCAAATATTATGCATTATGCATTATGCAATATGCATTATGTTTTATGCATTTTGGACCTGCCGGGTTCGGAACCCCGTAACCGAGTGGCCATACACATTGGAAACAAAGTAGGAAATGAGACGGGTTGGTATAATTTAAGATGCACGATCTAACGATTTACGATGCACGATTCGCGATCCGTGCATAAAATATGTTAATTCATGCGTAATTATGCTAATCATGATAAAATATTTAGGCCATTTACAAACTTTCATTCGCTGAAGCTCAATTATTTTTAAAAACATCATTGATGTAAGATTATACAAATTATATTTAAAAAAGCTTTCAGTGCGCTTTCATAGATTAAAAGAAAGTGAAAGCCACGTGCATTCACCTTCTGTACTCTCTCTCTTTTTCATAATTTGAATCAATCTAGGGGAATTGTTTACCGGAAGAAAATTCTTTTTCGTAATAGAGCACCCGTTTTTTGCTTCGTACATTACGGTCCGCAAAACATATTGTTCTACAATATATTCTTCTATTTGCTTTAAGATAGAAATTCATATGTATATATTCGATTAATGATTGTTAAAACTGAGAGCAAAAATATTTCTTGTGCATTGTTTATTACTTTCACTTTCTTTCTATTGTAAGATTATGTATTTTTTTTTCATAATTTTACGGTCGTAATTATTCGTAGTTCCATTGCTCTTATTTCTTTTTAGATAAATTTACTGTGGTAAACAAAAGTGAGAAAAGATTATGCCATTGTTTTAGAATTATGTTATATAATTCAAGTTTTATGATAATTATTAGGAATAATCAGCATATTTTATGCATGGATCGCGCATCGCGAATCGTAAATCGTTAGATCGTGCATCTTAAATTACACCAACCCAAATGAGACAAACTCAACAAACTTAGACACAAACTACAAATATACTGGGCAGAGAAAAAGATACAACACATTGAAATATAAAACGACTCTATCGATTAAAAAGAAATGAAAATTAGTAAATTAGTAAAAAAGAAACAGTGACAAGTCCAAAATGTTTTTGTTGTTTAGTTGTGGAGTAATGAAATTTTTTTCGCATTACTGAAAAAGGTTCTCATACTTGCACTAATGAAATTGTTCACACTGGAACAGACCCTACCAATCCTCAAAATTTCAGCTCCCACACAGTTATAAAACATCCGAAATGGAATATTACTCGACGCAAATAAAAGACGAACAATCGAAGAGGAAAGTACAGGGGTGGTACAGTCACTTTCGGTCGGGGTTGTGGACGGCGAAATATGTCGTTTTTTATGAAATTTGTTGTTATTTTTGTCTATTTTTAGTAATGCAGGATTCTTTAGATAAACCCCTTCTAGAGTTTTGCATCTATGTAACCGTTGTCATTTTGGTTAATGAGAGATCCAGAAAAGTAATAGTATCGCCTGAACTTTCAAGATTGAGCTGAAGTTCAGGAGGGTAGATTTCTTTATAGTTTTCCATGTTATGTTTAGTTTTAGCATGTATCTTTAGATATTAGAAGATATAAACTAGATGATTTACAAACTGGATTCTATGCTTCTGGACGCCATCTTGGTCTAGTTAATCAAGGCACGGCTGCTCGGTCGCCAGACTAAAGTTACGGAAGCCGGAAGACGCTAACAAAATGGTAGACGAAGTAGCGACCGAAAGAGACGTTTTAAATATAACATCCCTTTTCAACTAAGTGAAAAATATAAATCCCTAGGCCTATTAAAAGTTAAAAATGTAAAGAGCTTCCCGATGTTTAAGACATCGTTTATCGCTTAGTCTTTTTGCTAGTATCATAACTAGTTCATTTTCAGATGTTCAGGGCGCCTAGTCATTCTTCTAGGGCGGATGACTTCGTCTTGGTCTTCTCGATAGGGGATTGTTGCGTCGGAATCAGAATCGTTAGGATCGTCTGATTCGTTGTCAGATTGAAGCTCGTCTCCAAATATAAATCCCTAGGCCTATTAAAAGTTAAAAATGTAAAGAGCTTCCCGATGTTTAAGACATCGTTTATCGCTTAGTCTTTTTGCTAGTATCATAACTAGTTCATAGTAATGAGAGTTCACTCATTTCAAATAAAATCTTTCAGATGTTCAGGGCGCCTAGTCATTCTTCTAGGGCGGATGACTTCGTCTTGGTCTTCTCGATAGGGGATTGTTGCGTCGGAATCAGAATCGTTAGGATCGTCTGATTCGTTGTCAGATTGAAGCTCGTCTCCATCTTCTTCTATGAGGAAGGATGTCATGGGAGGAACTTTTGGTGGTCTACGCTTTGTCGGTTGTTTGACTGGTGGTGAGTAGACTCCGTGGAAGGGTTTGATGTGAGCGTTGTTTCTGATGAAGGTTTTATCTCCTTGTTTGATTTTGACGCTTCTCTCGTAGACTTTGACGATGGTGTATGGTGTCGGTTCATAGAATGGTTGAGTTTTGAACTGTCTATGAAAGTTTTTGGCGAGCACTTGATCTCCAAGTTGGTACGGGTTAAGGTGTTTGGCGTGTCGTTTGTGATCAGTGCGTTGCTTCATTTTGCTTTGGTATGTGGTGGTTGGTGATGTTCGAGATGTCTTCGCTGCATTTCGATCAGGAATGTCATTTCTGGCTTTGTGTTGAAGAAGTAGATCGGCTGGAGATTTACCAGTTGCAGGGTGTGGTGTTGTACGGTAGGCAAGAAGGAATTTGTCTAGCTCTTGTTTCCAATCTTTTTGTTCGGTTTCGGAGCATTGTAAAACTTTGGTGAGAGTGCGGTTGAAGCGTTCTACCTCTCCATTGGCTTGCGGCCAGTACGGACTGACTTGTCGATGAGCGATGTTGTGATGTTTCAGGAATGATGTAAATTCGTTGGATATAAGCTGTGGACCGTTGTCGGTGATGATTGTGCTTGGGTAGCCAAATAATGAGAATGATTTACTGATTTTTCGAATGATTTCTGAAGAAGTGGTGCCACGTTTCATTGTGAATGTGATGGGGTATCTGCTTGCGTAATCTAGAAGTACAAGGATGTGTTCTCCCGATTTTAGTGGGCCTTTCAGATCAGCTCCAAGGGTGTCCCAGGTTTTCTTTGGTGTTGGAGTAGGTTGTAGCGGTTGTGTTGTGTTGGACTTGGTCACGGTTTGACAAGTTTGGCATTTTTGAATAAGTTCATCGACTTGAGTTGACATTCTTGGCCACCAAAGTTTTTCTCGAAGAAGTGATTTGGTGCGGTTGAGACCAAGGTGTTGACGATGAGCTAGGGTGAGACTCTGCTGTTGGAGTGAAGGCGGTATGACTATGCGGTTGTGTTTCAGGACCAAACCGTTTGCTGAGGATAGGTCATGGCGGTTTTTGTAGTAAGGGTTATTCTTGTTCCAATTGTTAGATGCGATTGACTTCAGTGCGTTTGACAGTTCTGGATCACTCTTGGTTTCGGTTTGAATTTGTTCAATTGTGAGGTGCAATGGTGTTGCGTGTGCAATGACCATGTTGACATATTCTGTGGTTTCAGTATCGATTTCGAAAACAGTTCTGTTTCTCTTTGGATTGCGTGAAAGTGTGTCAGCAGCGTTGGTGGATCCTGGAGCGTACTCAATTTGGAAGTCATAGGCTTGCATTTTCATGAGCCACTTTTCGATTCGTAGTGGCGGTGTTGACTTTGATGATAGCATGGATACAAGTGGTTTGTGGTCTGTGATGACTGTAACTTTACGATCAAATATGTAGTAGTGGAAATGTTCTAAGGACCATTTGATAGCTAATGCCTCACGTTCCGTTTGACTGTAGCGACTTTCTACGGGTGTGAGCGATCTTGATCCATAGGATACGATTCTTTCGGTACCGTCAGGATGGATTTGGGTAAGGATACCTCCTAAACCGATTGGACTGCCGTCAGCGATGATTTTGGTTTTAAGTTCAGGGTTGAAATAAGCTAATACACTGTCACTTTGAAGCGCTTCTTTTAACGATAAGAAAGCTTTTTGTTGTTCTTCACCCCACTTAAACGGTACGGTTTTACGCGTTAGTCGACGTAGAGGTTCAGTTAGTGTTGAATAGTTGGGGATGAAACGGTTGCAAAAGTTCGTTAACCCGAGAAATGAACGTACTTGGGTGCTGTTGGTAGGTTGCTGAATTTGACGAATTGCTTCAATTTTGTCTTCTTCAGGTTTAATTCCTTCTGATGTTAGGCGATGACCTGCGAAGATGAGCGATTGGACTGCAAAGACGCATTTATCATGGTTTAAACGAAGTCCGCGTTCGAGAATACGTTTTAAAACATTATCAAGGTTACGATTATGTTCTTCAAGAGAGTTTCCCCATACAAGGATGTCGTCAGAAATGTTCTTGGTTCCAGGACAACCGTTGATGGTGAGTTCGATTTTCTTTTGAAAAATTTCAAATGCACTATTTATACCGAAAAGGAGGCGTTTATAGCGAAACACACCTTCATGTGTTGCAAATGTGGTAATATCTCTACTGTTCTCGTGCAGCAAGAGTTGGTGATAACCCTCTCTTAAATCTATCTTTGAAAAGTATTTGGCTTCATGCAGCTCTGGCAACATTTCATCAAATTTTGGAATAACATGTCTCTCTCGAATAACGGATTCATTAGGTTTTCGCATATCAACGCAAAGTCTAATTTGAGAACTTGATTTCCTTGGAACGACGACAAATGGGCTCAACCATGTTGTTGGTCCGTTGCACTTTTCGATAATATCTAAATCTTGAAGTCTCTTAAGTTCATCAGATACTTTCTGTCTCGTGTGCCATGGTATACGTCTGATGCGTTGCTGAACGGGGCTGACATTGGGATCGACATGTATTGTGACCTCAGTGTCTTTGAGTAGACCGTGGCCTTTGAAGACTTCTTTGTTTTCGTCTAGGATGTGTTGCACAGATTCTGGTACCTTTGAGATTTTGTTGATTTCTGACTGTTTCGGTGGGCCAACTCTAAGAAGGTCGAGTTTTTCCGCTGTGTCTTTTGATAGGATTGCTTTACCTTGACCGTGAAGGACGATGATAGGAGCGTTAACGTATTTGGAATGCGATTCATAAAGTCCATTAAAAGTTCCTTTGACTTTGAGAGGATTTGATGCTTGATAAGGGTAAATTTTGGTACCTGATTTTTGAAGGATTGGTCGTGGTTTCATTTCCTTGTAAGTTGATTCGTCAATGAGGTTGATAGAGGATCCTGAGTCTACCAGTACGTCAACGGTATTGTTGTTAATTTTGATTTTGGTGGTAGCAGAATTGTTTTTGAAGGCAAACATGTGGAAACTGTCTTCATCTGAACTGTCTGAGTTAGATGTGAGATCTGGTAGGTTGTTTGATGTATCGATGGTGTTAACTCCTGGCTTGGTGAAACACATTTTGGAAAAGTGTCCTACCTTTTTGCATTTGTCGCACGTAACATTTTTACTTCGACGACAATCTCGACTGTGATGACCGATAGCTCCATATCTGCCGCATGAAAGCTTTCTTGGAGGTGGATGAGGTTTTCCTGGTTGGAATCGATCGGTTTTGGATTTGTTGTTGTTGGTGCTTGACGATTTGCGATATTTGTTGTTGTTGCGTTGTTGTGGTTGGAAGGGCTTTTTGTTTAGTTCATTTACACTTCCTTCTGGTGATGCTCTACTGGCAGCATCCATTTGTTTTGATTGGTGGGCTGCAGCTTCACGTGTTTTGCCGATGTCGAGAACGTCATCAAGGGTTAGATCCTTTTTCTCTAGAAGTTTGGTTCGAAATTTGGACGACTTACAGCCTCGGATGACTTGATCCCTGATGTGTTCAGCTTGTTTGTCACCGTATTCGCAGTTCATCGAGAGCTTACGTAATCGAGTTACAAATTGTTCAATACTTTCTGAAGTGTCCTGTCTAGCATTTCCAAAAACTGAGCGTTCGTAAGGAATGTTTTTCTTAACTTTGAAATATTCCTCTAGTGCTGCAAGGGCTTCCTCGAAGGTATTTCCTGTCTCTGGTAGAGTGTCGAAGATTTCTTGGCAGTCAGGTCCAATTAAATGGAGTAGTAGAGCTCGTTTTCTTTCATTATTGTTTATATTGGAAGCGATAACAAAGTATTGGAATGATTTTACCCATTTTTCCCATCGTTGAGCGGTGCTTGTTGGGTCTCCACAAGGATCGAATGGTGCGATGCTTGGAATCTGTATACTCATCTTTTCAAGAAGTTCGTGAGTAAAATAATTATAGAGTTTGATGGCTGGTGGGTTTGTTTATCTTCGTCGCCAGTTGTTATGTTTAGTTTTAGCATGTATCTTTAGATATTAGAAGATATAAACTAGATGATTTACAAACTGGATTCTATGCTTCTGGACGCCATCTTGGTCTAGTTAATCAAGGCACGGCTGCTCGGTCGCCAGACTAAAGTTACGGAAGCCGGAAGACGCTAACAAAATGGTAGACAAAGTAGCGACCGAAAGAGACGTTTTAAATATAACATTCCATAAATAAATTGTCATCATTGATGGTTAAAAGGTCGTCGATGAATCGAAAAGTGTTTGAAAAGCGCCTTGCTTTTTTGTAGATTTTCTTTCTTGAGGCTTTTCACCCGTTGACTTTCAAAATGATATAAGAGCAAATTAGCCATTAAGGGAGCTGGGTCCGAGCCCATCGGAATACCTATTGTTTGTCTAAAGATTTTATTACCAAATGTGAAATAGCAATTGCTCATGAGGTATTCAAGTGCCTCATTAAAGAGCGGTTTTGTAAATTTCACCCTAGACCGATTATTTTTGGCAACCCAGCTAGCCCTAGACTTAGACAAAGAAAGTAACTTGTGCGAGCCACCTTGAAAGCAGAAGTCTGTAATTTGGTTCATTACATCTAAAAGTTTTTCATGAGGGATCCTTAAACGCAAGGTTATTAAAGAACGAAAGTGCTATCAGAATATGCACAGGAAAAAATCAATAAATCACACGCGTGTGAAAACCAACATAACTGCACATAAATTTTCTGTTGGCGTGTGATTTTTAAAATTTTCAGTTTGTGATTTTTTTTAGAACTTTGAGGTCTTGGGATATACGTATTTCACATTTGGGAATTTCGGGATGGATAAACACACGCGTGGTTTTTCCAAAATCACACGACGATTAAGTCGAACCCATTTAACCTCAAAATGAAGAACACGCGTGTGTTTTCGAAAATAACGAATGTCTTTTCTCCAAGTAACAAGCAGATTAACACACGCATGTTTTTTCTCCAAATCACACGAAGACTAAGTCAAATTCATTTAACATCGAAATAAAAAACACGCGTGTGTTTTCGAAAATAGAAAATGTCTTTTCTCCAAGTAACAAGCAGATTAACACACGCGTGTTTCTTTCCAAAATCACACGACGACTAAGTCAAATTCATTTAACCTCGAAATGAAGATTATAACGAATGTCTTTTCTCCAAGTAACAGACAAATTAACACACGTGCGGTTTTTCCAAAATCACACTGTTTTTACCACTATAAACTCCACAATATAATCTTTCTCCAAATTTGAAAATATGACTTTGTGATATTAAATCATAACGACAAATAAAAATTTGAAGTACGTTCCTTGGCATTTAGCAAAACATTTGTCAGACTTTAAATATTGTGTTTTAATTGATACCCAGCACAGTGACTGTATGAAATTGTGAGATTTTAGAGCCGAAAAAGGCGTTATGGTAACTCAAGACTAGCATGTGTTACACACCATTAGGATCATGGGAGAGGCATTTCATCGGTAGGAAAGGTATGCGTCGATGACCATTAGCTCCCCGCCATTGGCAATACACCGACAAGAGCTTAATCAAGGTCAACCGCTGTGTTATCCCGACCAAGGACAAGTGAAGTCAAAAACTTGCTTACATGACTTGTTGTGAAGGAATAGAACGGCTGACCCCAGCCTCGCGTAACTTGTTTTTCATCACGCACAGAACATTCGTTATTTTACTGTATCCCATGACCCTAATTTAACTGAACTCGGTTTTGTTGCTGACAAAGAACTTGGATCTACAATGTGATCTTTAGTTCAAGAAGATTTTTTTTTCTTTCTATTATATTCTGTAATATTACTCTTGAACGAAAGGATTAACATGGGGCTTGGAATCAAGAGCTTTCGAAACGAAAGAATTGGCAAGATCCAAACCTTCATGTGCTTTACAACAAGAGCAATACCACAAGCAAAAATTGAAACGATTGAGAAAAAATGTGTCACTAATTATTGAGAAACGTATATCAAAATCACTATTATTGATATCATTAACATTGAAAGCTTCGACATAAAGAGGGGTTATAGACGTATTTTTCGAAAACTTCACTATAGTGACCCCTTTCTCAAAAAGAAATCAGTAAAATTTGTAAGCTAACAAGGTCACAAACCAGCATGACATTTGTTTCCCTAGCCCATATCCCAACGCAAAGAATTGGTTTGTCTTCATTAGCTCGCCTCTAGCTAAAAAACACTGTCTAGCTCGCCTCCTGCTTCATTCACCTACACACACATACAAACTCAAAAGAAAACAAACTCAAAAGAAAAGTTTTTGAAAAAATCAAACACTTCGCGCTGAAAAGAATTTGCTGTTGATAACAGATAATAGTATTCCTTATAAGGAGATTCGCAAACATGGAATAACGGACAAAATGAACGAGAAAGAAAGGAGTTTTTTTCTTTTTGTTTACAAAAAGCAACGAGTTCACTTATTAAATAAAGGTGTAAAAGTACTTGCTGCATTTTTTTCTATTTTAAAGGAATTAATAGAAAAGCAAATAAAACATTACAAGACACTAAAACTTTTTTACTGGTAAGTTTTATCACTTTTTAATTAGTTTAATGGGTTTTAGAATTAAAAATCGAGTTTTTCCATATCAAATTTGACAATGAAATTTTATTTCATAACACTTTTGTGAGGAAAATGAATAGGCGAAAGAATTCTAAGATTACGTAATTAAGAATTTGCTCCAATCAGCTTTCGGAATTTAAAAAGACTTTGTCCAATCAGCTTTCGTTGGCATATTTTGAAACTTTTTTCATTAATTTATCATTTTTCGACATTTCTGTGTGTTTCGAGTTGGAAGTAGAAACGTATGAAAATGTTGGAGAACAGTGTTTTGAGATGGGGCGAGTATTTTTTCTTATGATCTTTCTTCTTTTTCTTTAGATAACATATCATATAAAAAATATTCCGACTTGCCTTTTGGATTATGAATTATGGAAACTGAAAAAGACACTACCATGGATTCGCAATATGTATTTCAATCTGGTCAATTTACGTAAGTTTACTTTTACTGGTTGGAAAACAAATTTAGCATACCGGATTGATATTTTTGAGTTTGAGACTTAAAATTAATGGAATTTTACTCATTTGCTCTAGCTGAAGACTGAAGAAATTGCTTGCTTGACGAATGGAGATCTTGATACCGATGATACGAACTAAGTGATAGCAGAGAACTATACAAAACTCATGAGAACTAACTAACTGGCAGAAAAGCGTACTAGAATAGAAGTTGCAGTTGTTTGTAAATACTCGACGGATACATGAACTGTTCATCTGTTCCTGAAAACTTTGCTTATGTAAGTGAAAGAAAAAAGTTCTAAACACTAAAAGTTTGTTTTTTTGATTAAATTGTAACTTAATATTTCTTCATCAGTGTAATTGTTATTTGCAATATATAAATAAAGAAACGGAAATTTTAAATTAATTTAAAAGCTCCATGAATTTCCTTTTGCTTGCCTGATTTGTATTTTTAGATTTCATATTTGTGAAATAGCAAAACACACGCGTGTGCGTTCGACCAAAACCTTTTGGGATACTCGATTTCACATTTGCGAAATAGCAAAACACACACGTGTGCGTTCGACCAAAACCTTTTGGGATACTCGATTTCATATTTGTGAAATAGCAAAACACACGCGTGTGCCCTCAACCAAAACCTTTTGGGATACTCGATTTCACATTTGGGAAATAGCGCAACACACGCGTGTGCGGTTAATCTAAATTTTTTGGATACTTGATTTCACGCATGTGATATCCAATTTCACAGTTCAAAAAATACGTTTGAGTTTTTAGTATTTCCCACTCGTGTGAAAGTTTGCAAAATCACACGCGTGTGATTTGCGTGGGAAATAGCAATTTCACAATTTGTGATTATTGAATTTCACACGCGTGTGATTTGATGATTTTTTCCTGTGTGAATGACGTCGAAATTACGACAAAGTGAAAATAGGTTTTATCTTTTAATGGGTCTAAGTTCCAGCTGAATGACGTCGAAATTACGACAAAGTGAAAATAGGTTTTATCTTTAAACCAGCCCAAGTTCCCTGCTAAATGTCGAAATTATGGCAAAGTGAAAATAGGTTTTATCTTTAAACGAGCCTAAGTTCCCTGCTAAATGTTGTCGAAATTACGGCAAAGTGAAAATAGGTTTTATTTTTAAACGAGCCTAAGTTCTAGCTGAATGTTGTCGAAATTACGAAAAAGTGAAAATAGTTTTTATCTTCTAATGGGTCTAAGTTCTAGCTGAATGTTGTCGAAATTACGAAAAAGTGAAAATAGTTTTTATCTTCTAATGGGTCTAAGTTCCAGCTGAATGACGTCGAAATTACGACGAAGTGAAAATAGGTTTTATCTTTTAATGGGTCTAAGTTCCAGCTGAATGACGTCGAAATTACGACAAAGTGAAAAAAGGTTTTATCTTTAAACCAGCCCAAGTTCCCTGCTAAATGTCGAAATTACGGCAAAGTGAAAATAGGTTTTATCTTTGAACGAGCCTAAGTTCCCTGCTAAATGTTGTCGAAATTACGGCAAAGTGAAAATAGGTTTATTTTTATCTTCTAATGGGTCTAAGTTCCAGCTGAATGACGTCGAAATTACGACAAAGTGAAAATAGGTTTTATCTTTTAATGGGTCTAAGTTCCAGCTGAATGACGTCGAAATTACGACAAAGTGAAAATAGGTTATATCTTTAAACCAGCCCAAGTTCCCTGCTAAATGTTGTCGAAATTACGGCAAAGTGAAAATAGGTTTTTATCTTTAAACGAGCCTAAGTTCTAGCTGAATGTTGTCGAAATTACGAAAAAGTGAAAATAGTTTCTATCTTTAAACGAACCGAAGTTCATCCAGCTGAATGTTGTCGGAATTACGAAAAAGTGAAAAAAGCGTTTTATCTTTAAACGAGCCTAAGTTCCCTGCTGAATGTTGTCGAAATTACGGCTAAGTGAAAATAGGTTTTATTTTTTAATGGGTCCAAGAGTTCCCTGCCATTCCCTGCTAAACGTTGTCGAAATTACGGCGAAGTGAAAATAGGTTTATCTTAATTAACCAAAGCTGCTTGCTGCTAAATGTCGAAATTACGGCAAAGTAAAAATAAGGTTTGATCATCTTAAAGAGTCTAAGTTCCAGATGAATGTTATCGAAATTATGGAAAAGTGAAAATAGGTTTTCATCTTGATCAACCAAAGCTCCTTCTAAACTTTTATGAAATTTCATTGAAAAAGGGGGCTATTTCGCGCAATTTATGAGACTTTCATTTGCAAATTTTTGTTTAAGGAGGGGCGTTCATTCATGGGGGCGTTTATTTGATTTCGAAGTACTACGGTATCTAATGGTTGGTATTAGAAGGAAACAAGTAGTTTTTACAAAGTAATGATTTTTTCAGAAAAATATAAACCTGGTATATAATACAAATATCTACAAAATTTTAAGATCAGTTTTTTAGCAAAGAAATCATACGTTTACCGTGATCAATCAAATTTTAAAGAATGCTGTAGAAGCATTAAATGTACAAGGAAAATGCAGTGTAATTAAATATTTCCCGCTTTCCAAAAGGGAAATATTTATTAAAACGGGCTTTCTCCATAATTTCCCGTGTCAAAACGCCTTCCGTACGCCCTGACTGACGCCCGTTTTTATTTTCACAGCAAAAGATGCATCCAGTGAATTATAAGTAATGCATCATGATTCAAGTCGACTGATAAACTATATATATAATATATGTTACAAGTTCCTTACGGATTCTCAAGCCCAGTTATAATAAAACTATTACATGTTAGTAGCAGACCCGACTGGCAACTGTTATGTAGCAGGTTGAAACATGAGTATTTGCTGCTAGAAAGATGCAGTTTGTTTTCAAGTTAAGATCTTTAAAATAAATCAAACTGTGTGGGTTTCTTTACTTCCAAACAACCTACCAATAGTTTTGGAACACTCCATAATAAAGGGAGATGGCTGTTCTTGTGGATTGACTTTCTGGTTACCCCATATAAACACGATGTGACATGAAAGTGAAGAGACTTGTTGGTTTTTTGATTTGTTGGTTTTTGTTTGATTTCTTGACTCATATATCTCATGGCAAATGGGATAGCAAATGACTTTTCATGTATTGCTTGGCTTTACATATGATACATCTAACTTTGAACCCTCCAGAATGTTGAAAAAAGCATTTTATGAGATAAGTTTCGATTGTGATTGTAATTTTCATGGAAATTTTTAATCGACAGATTTGACTTGGCGTCACTTTTGTTTGGTTGATAAATGTTTAGCTTTACCATGACCGTGGGATGATTTTCAATAAACTTTTGTTGTTATACACAGTTTTGTTTCCTACGCTACACATGATGACTCCAGCCATGATTGGTATCAGAATTTTGGAAAAAAAACATCTTACGACGACAAGAAATTGTTGATAGAAATTATATTGACTTATTTTTACAATTTTGGTGGTGTGGGTTTTGTTGGTTGATAATGTTTACACCGTGGGATCCTGTTAGGGTATCTTGATTGTTGTTTGTTGAAATTGATTACCAAAAAAAAGAGAACCTTTTTTTGATGAATACTTTATTTTTTTCATGAACCATGTGGATGGTTGACATCTTTCTCTAGTCTTGTAAACCAACGCAGTGTCTGTTTTCATATCTTGAATTCTCTATACCTACTGAACTGAATTGAAGCTCTGACTAGCTCTGTTTAAAGCTATTTAAATGCTTTAAAACTTTGAGGCATATTTTTTTCTTTGTTGCTATTAAAGATGGATTTTTACTTTGTCGTATAAATGTAAATTTATTGTAAAGTTTTAGTTTTTGAGTTTAGTTCATCTGCAGTAGTATTTTTTCAGTAATCCTTAAATCTTGTGAATAAAGTAACATTTAACCAGACTTATTGATCTCATTAAATTCAAATTTGTATTTTTTTTTTAGGACTGATAAGTACATATTTTTAAACACCAAAACAAAGCAAACAACATGCCAGTTCAGTTCTTTCTGGACAAATATATATGTATACTTTATTATGTGTGCTTCTTTCTTTTACTAAGGCTAATTATCCCTTTTTATATATGTCAATAATGACCTTCATTTTTAAGGAAATATTTAGTCGCAATTTTGCGATTCTTGTTATATAATATACTTAGGTTGAGGATTGTAACCTTTTAGAAAAAAAAGAATTCTCGATGCTATTAAGGTCGTATCTTCCGGTGTGAATATCTTTTTTCATGAGATATTTTTAATTCGATTTTTAACCATAAAAATTTTCAACTTTTCGTTTTAAAGCGATATATTCAAAATCTACATTAATTTTCCTTTTTAATGGTACCCATAACAATTAATGTTGAAGAAATTTTATAAATTCAAATTGTGGAAATATGTCCTTAATAAAAAAAATTTCAGTATATTTGAAGCTGTGGGACTATTTTTAAATTCTACATCTTGAATTTTTGACAATGTCTTGAGCCGAACTCTTTCTATCAGTTTTGTCAAGGGGGTTTTATATCGATTTTTTTTCTTTGAATTTTTGGCGGTCAAAAGTTGAAAAAGACGATTTCTTAATCATTTCAATAGATAAAAGCCTTTATATCTCTAAGTATAGATATGAAACCATATCCTCCTGAACAAACTTCGTATATTTATTATAATTTCAAAGGAATGAAATAGAAAATTTCGTCGAAGTTTTGAAATTAATCCCACTATAACAATTTTAAGGTAATTTACTAGTAGATCGTTGCTTGTAGAGATTTTACTGACCTAATTTCCAGAATATCTTTTACGCAATAAGCAAACAAATGGCCCATAATACAATAAAGAAATGTATAGATTCAATTAACTCCGATAACTAAAATACATTAAATGGCTTTATCACCTCAATAGATAAAAGATCCAATGGCCCTTTTACGATTAGTTAATTCTTGTTAATAAGCAAACAAATGGTCCACAATACAATAAAGAAATGTTTTTATCGAATTGTTAAGTTTCACTCATAGAGATCCCATGTTAAATTACTTTTTGTTTCTAATAGAGATCCCTTTCCCTTTTTCTATTCTGCTCCTTTTAGAAATCCTCCAGCTGTATTTCTTCTCTTCGGGAAAAATCCCTTTCCCTTTCTTCTTATTTTTCATTCTCATTCCAGTCTCATTAGAAAAATGACAGCGAACGACCCACTGACTTGTGGATTTTGAAAGTGAACGTCTTTATTTATTGTTCGAGATTGTTATAAATTGGGCAAATTAAGTGCTTGTACAGTTGACAAAAGTAATACTTATGAAAATTCATTGTCGAGAAATTAAAGAATATGTTTGTGGTGTTGAAACTTTTGATATAAATTCGGCTTACTATGCAAAGAATTTAGTTGGCATCAGAAAAGATATTACTTGATATTGGGAAGTCGACGTCAGTAGCAAGAACACCTAAAGAAGAATTTTGAATACATTTTCCGAAAAATTTGGAAAAGGTGTCACAGTGTGAAAAAACTACACTACTCGTTAAAAAGACTGTAAAGGTTGGCCTTTCCTTTCGAACATTTAAGACAGGGCTTTCCCTATTTTCCAGTCAGTAAAAAGGCGAGAGTTCATTATGCCAAAGCAAAGAAAAATGGCTTGATTCGTGAACCAAAACGCACACCATTAGCTGACATTAGCAATTTTACCAAACAACAGCAGGACAAAATAAATAGACAAGTTATAAAAGAGTGCGAAACTATCAAAAATGCTTCTGCTATCAACAGGTACGGTTCTTTTATTTTTTATACACCCCTGTGTCACAGACCCGGTGGACCCCCGCCCCGGTGGAAAAATAGGCCAAAAACTCGTACCCGGTGGAAAGGGTTGCAATTTTTTCGCCACACATGCCGTCAGTTGGCAAACCAAGTGCCTCCCCCGGACTGGACCAGATTGGAGCAAACATTTGAAAGTTGTTTTTCTCAATAAAGTAAAAATGGCTCAATCATGCTGCTCCTTTAAGTTTAAAAGAATTATAATTCATTTTAGGGTGCTGACAACCAACCCATCGTTCCGAAAACGAGGGAGAGTCCGTTCGAAAGAATCACTCGATTTCAATTTCCGAATTTGTGTTACGTTCGTGAAACCTGTCAAATAAACAAAAGCATCTTTCGCTACCAGTCACAGGGTGACAACCTGGTTCGATGTTTGCATGACACGGTAGATGTTTTTCTTTCTTCATCCACGTAAAAGATCGTTTTAAGTCGCCACTAGTTGCAGCATCCACCATATCACGATCATGTGGATCTTCAACCATGCCATCAAATGAGTGAAATAAATTACCTTCCTCGTCTCCTTTTCCATATCGTATAGTATCTTCTCGTCGAGCTCCATTAGCATGACGGGCTAATATATGAGCCATATCAATAACAATCACATTCGGCACGTGTTTGAAGGAAAGAATCCCGTCAATGTAATCCCTACAGCTTTCAGCCCTGATGAGAAACTTTACATAATACATAATACCATGTAAGCATGAAAAAGTAAGCCAACCTCCCGAGTGACCCTAAAGTTTCGTAAAAAGTTTTTTGAACTTTTCCCCGTCAACCTTAATGAAAGGACCTCAACCTCATGAAAGGAGCCCAGTTTTTCAAATTTGGCTTAACAACTGACATCGACTTCCCTGGGAATGATCTGCTGATAATTTCGATTTCGATATCTTCCCAAAATTTATCAGCGTCCATTTCACCGTCAAAGTCGTCATCAATGTCATCTGCCCCGATGTCTTCCATGGAGCATTTAAATGCTATTTTGCGGTTAACATCGGTTACTAATTCCCATGGATGATCTCCGCAGATGGAACATTTAAATTGCACTTCAGGTGTTGAAAGGGTTTCAAAAAGTAAATAAGCATTTGAAACTTTCTGCTGGTCTAAGGAGACGCCAGTAACTAAGCTAAACTAAGTAAGCTAAGTAAACTAAGCATAAATAAATGAGTTGATGGAATTGTTCTGTAAAACATGACCTCGAAGATGCATACAAAAATCAAAACCAAGCAGCAGAACGTTATTAAAGTTATGCATTCCATCCTTACTTTCCTGATATCGGTAATACACGTTACACAAAGAACAATATCTACTGTATGTCGTGAAACCCGTGTATATTCGGTTCAACGTAACTAATCTAGCTTTTCGAGAAACGATATAAACCTCTGAAATTTCAGTTCATAAAAATATTTTTTCTTTTTATAATAGATATTAACCAGTCTACGTTCCAACCAAACCCATCGGCACCTATTAGTAGCTCCACAGACATCAATCAAGGTACATTTGTCTTCTTTTATTAGTAAAAGTCACACTGGGTCTATGCAGGCATAATTTTTGCATAAATAGAATGCTCCATTGGGCGCTGCTTTAGTTCTGTAACGTAAAAATCTAATGTTAAATTTTCAACTGAAAACCTTTTTGAGGAGCTTTGATCCTGCAATGATTGCACGGATTTGTGTTGCTTCATTGCTTGTTAACGCTAAGATTATACGTTTCTTTTTTTAGCACTCCTTCTGTTGCAATTGTCGCAGCCGTCACAACACCGATTTGCCGTTGTCGGAGCCGACGTCAATGCAGGTATAATTTCCTTTATACAAAGAATGTTCTCTTCGACTAAACTCTATACGTATAGGTTGATTCTTGGAAATTTTCTGGTCGAAACCTTTTTGAAGAGATTCTATCATACAAGTGTAACCACAGATTTTTATGCTAATAACATATACGTTTCCTTTAAGTGTTCTTTAAAACAACTATTGATAACCAAAATGTTTTAGCATAAACAAGCGATATAGCGGACTCTGACAAACTGTGAAATTGTTCAAAACTGCAAAAGCTATCTTTTTTTGAAATTTCAATATGTGAGATTTTTTTTGATGATTTCAGTACAAAGATCAATGTTATAAACCTCCGAAATTTCAGACCATGAAGGTATTTTTTTCTTTTTATAATAGATATTAACCAATCTACGTTCCAACCAAACCCATCGACACCTATTAGTAACTCCACAAACGTCAATCAAGGTACATTTGTCTTCTTTTATTAGTAAAAGTCACACTGGGTCTATGCAGGCATAATTTTTGAATGAATAGAATGCTTCAATTAGTTGATCAAGACAAGTTTGGACTTTGATGTAATATACTGTTTTGTTCAGTTTAAAGAGCTCTATCACCTGATATAAGTCTTTTTTGATTTTGAACAATTCTTAACAATTCCTTTCCTCAAAGTAACCAATAGCCGTTAAAGGTGCCAACATCGATGCGTTTTAATTAAATGATTGCTGAAAAAATGTATTAGCACATAAACAAGCATAGAGGTGGGAAACGGTTTCGAACTGTGAAATCCTAAACTGTTACAAACATTCGAATATATCTTATTCTTGATTCAGGGAATGGTCTTACAATATAATATTCACTTGAAAAACTTTAAATTTGTTTCTTTTTATCGTACTAGGTACGGCTTTCAACACTTCAGATGAAGATTCAGATTCTTCTTTGGAAAGCGGAACTTCGGAGGATGGAAATGATGAAGAGGAGAATATTGAAAAGGACTTGAGAGTCAACAAAACTTAACTCTATTATTAACCAATTCTACACATTTTTTAGAAGGCCCTGATTAGAAGTACAAAGCAGAGGTCTAATTACCAAAGGAAGCATGATGTCAAGAGAATAATTGCTATTGTGAACCCAGAAAACCTCTACGAACTTTTTACTAACGACACACGCTTATTGAAGGAAAAGTATATCATGCAGTATTGTGGTAGATTATTGATTGATTTTTAATAATGGAGAAGGTTGGCATACACCCTAAGCAAACGAATCGCACAATTTTCAAACGTTGACTTCAGCGAAACTCCGAATGAATTTGTGGCGAAAAAAACTTACAAGGCTTGCGCGCCTTGATAAGCGTAAACGGGAGCACGTTGACGAAGAGATGATCGTTCATGTTTCAGACGAACAAGTAGTTAAGTTCGAAAAGACTCAACATGCAGAACGCACGAGACGTTTATTCGACACTTTAATACATGTGAAATTAACGCGGACAAAATTTTGTAGAATAAGGGACTATCTTTACACAAGGGTCCATTTCAGTAATAGCCATCGATCAGGTGTGACAGCCAACATGACGATGGCTGAGTACGAAAAAGCCAAGCAGGACGAAACGGATGGTACCTGGAATGTTATGGTCTAGGACCATAAGACAAATGCAGACTATGGTCCAGCCCACGTCGAATTGACAGCTGATTCGTACAATTTTCTCAAGACGTACGTTGAGCAAATTCGGCGAAGATGAAGCGTATTTTTGTCCAAGAATGTATTTTTGTCCTGGGAAGGGAAAAGTGTGACGTCAGGTATTTTTATCATTATTTTCCGCTTGATTTTATTATATAAATCATACTTCACGTGTTAATAATTTGGTGTTACCAGGGTTGGTCCTAAAATCTCAGAAATGAATGGGTACTAAAAATGTTGTCGAGAAATTTTTGTATACCAACACTACCCCAATTTAGATAAGTGGTATTTTAATACACATGTAATGAAGTCTTTTGGGACATTTTGACATAGAGAGCACTATAATTTGGTTTTCTTAGGAAAACCTTTGTCTTCTAGGGACTATTTTTCCCAAATTATGCTTATTTTTGAAACAAAAAATTCACTTTTTGCACAAATTTTGAACGGTTTTATTTTGGGTTGAGTAAATATTTTAGACTTTTGAATGAATAGGAAAACAAGAAAACCGCAGGTCTGAAGGCGTAACTAACTCTCTCACAACACTGAAGTTTATATTTTCATGAAGCGCTTCTTCGGCTTCTTCAGATCATGGGTTTATTATAGAGACTGGATAAACAACGAATAAAACGGTGGGGAGCGAAGTATTGTCTTTCCATTGCCATTGTTCAGAAAACAATCGATGTTCTAGCTTTGTCCCCAAAGGACAACTGTCTTGGCGGCTCGAAGGATTAATACTCTTATTTCTAAAAAGTTCTTTAACAATTTATGTTTTAATATTTACCAGCCAAATGTTTGAAAATAAATATTAAAGTACCAAACGATCACATTTATGAAATAGAGTGCGAGAAAAATATCATCAGACGAGTAAAATCAAACAAACTGCTTATAATGACGTGAAATTTTCAGTTGGGTATATCTTTCTAATAAATCTCCAAAAAGACCTGAAATTGACATTATATTAAATGTAAGTTTCAAAGCTCCACTGTGGTATGAAAATCTTTTGGTGGCCCGTGGTGGCCAAGTGGTTTTTTCAAGGTTGAACTTCGAAAATTTCTGGTGTCAGTATTAGATTTCTTATACATAGCATGTTTTTTGCATCTTTCTCGAAATATAAAACGTCATAACGACATATCATTAGCAATTAACTAGCTGAGTTTGAATCTCGGAGGAAAACTTAAAGTCTCTTTATGGAATGTGATTATTGCTTTTTGATGAAGAACTGCAATAAAAGTACTACAAAAAACCATTTAATGTTGGAAGGAGGGTGAACAATAATGTCATTACCGCGGACAAGGCTTGTATATGAGAAATTGGTAAAAATCAGCCACGTTGTTTATCCAGTCTCTATAATAAATTCATGTTCAGATATATCAACATCCATCATCAGATTGGATATCATAAATATATCTTGTAATCATAAAAAATGCCTTCTCTTCCCTGTTAAAAACAAAAAAATGGTCTCTTCTACCATTTCTATTAAAAAAAAAACTTTTTATAAGAAAAAGCAGCTGATCTACCACAGTAAATCGCTTAATTTTCTATTTTATAAAGATGCCTACCCCCCTTAATATCGTACTTTTTACTTTAAAATACCCTTTACCCCCTGGATATCCGCTCTCTTGTAGATGATTAACCCCCTGGATATCTACTTTTGGACAAATATTATTAACCCCCTGGATGTCCGATATCCTCCATCGGGGGGGGGGGCAAGCAATATTTCTGGAAGGGCCCAATGACGTTATCGGTTTTTATCAGAACTTTGTGACAAAAATAGTTGGTGCAGTTGAAGGCGCATTTATTGTGACCTTAAGATTAGATCGCTCAAAGGGTATTCTCTGCTTTTCAGCACCCCGTAGAATACTTTCCTGAGCTGGGGACGTCGTTCCAGGCCCATGTTATTACATTACCCCTGCAGACTATTTTCCTAACTACTTAATCAAATAATGCTTTAATGTTAATTAATTTCAGGTGACGTTAGCAAACGTATCCACTTGCTTTGGATCAAGGCTGGGATTGTTAGCCCTGAAGACCTCCCTAAAAACATAACAGTGAATTTAATCCGAAAAGCTTCCTCGACTGCTGTTTAAGAAAAAGATCCGTCCGCTGCGAAACATGTTGCAAGCCTGATGGCCCATTCTAGCAAAACACAAGCAACGCATTACAACGTTCGGAATCGGGGAAAATCGGCTAAAATTCATTCGAAATCACTTTGGTCATTTAAAGTAATAGATATGACGCGTTCTTTAGAAAAAGTAAAAACATTGTTTTATTACTGGTAAACGACCAACCATTTCAAATGAGAGCTTGTAAAAACTCCATCTCGTCCCAATTTTTTTAGGTAATGTTTCTTCCCTTGCGAGATACTTAGATCGTATTAAATTATTAATTCGCTATAAATCGGCAGCTCGGACACATTCTTTTTAACTTCGGTTTTGATCTTGCGAAGGGGCAGTTTTGTGATATTTGCTTCGTGTTTAATTAAGTCAGAATAATAAGAAATTAACGAGTTCCTAATTCCACTTAGTATTATTTTAAACCCTTTCAGAGGTTTGATAAAAGGTACTGAACTAAAATTTGAACTATCTATGTTAAATGTATATAGTGAAAGTAAAGAAGAATAGTATTGAAATCTTTACGGACTGTATATAATTTTTCTTACTTTGCGTGATTTTGCTTAGGTCAGTTGGTCAGTTTTAAGCTTGACTCGAATTTGCTATCCTCTACATGAGCGGTCTTATACTCTCGGGTGCTCTCGAATATCTGATAAACGTACCCCCCCCTGTTGATGAATTTTCCACTAGCATTCTTTTCCCAATCTGCGATTGCTAATTTTTGAAGAATACTTGGGACATTGTAATTCCAACCCCTCCCACCCCCTTTTTATTAAGTTATCATATTTCTTTCCAATTACCTAACAAATTACAAATTTGAGTCACTGGTAATACATTGCAATTTAGATGAGAAAAGGTGACAAGGTAACATATTGTATTATTATGCTTCGACACTCATGCCCTGACCGTGTGCTTTTCATTTCATTTATTCTAGAAACCTCAAAGAGAGGGAAGAAGTTCCTTGTGGCAAGACTCCAACCTTGAAGAGTTGAACAAGTATATCCACAAGTTAAGAAACGGTGGTCTTGGGGCAAAACGAGTCAAGGATATTCTCAAAGACAGCTTCTTATTCCACAAATTCACGCTGCCCCAAATTCGTACTCGTGTCAATTACGAAAAAAGTCAACTCCCTGATTCCTCGGGATCAGATTCAGACTCAACAGAGTCTGACGAATGATTGATATGATTGGTGTTGTTATTGTTAGCATTTGCAAGAAATTTATATATAGGATGGATGTTTCCTTGTGGAGGTTTGTTTTATTTTTTCGGATTTGTTTCAGTTTTTTTAAATAGCAGGGGACAACAATTAGGATCAGTGACTCGCTGTAGATTTTCACGCTCTATCCTGTTTTCGATTGAATACAACATTCAAAGTTGGTCAATTATTTACCTAATATTTTATTTTACAGTTTTCCCATGACATCATCCTTTGGCCTATGCATATAAACTTTAGCCAGGTCTCTTTAGCGGACTTCTTTTGTGAAAATCACTTCAAATACAAACTTTCAAAAGAAATTCATGTGCTCGCGTCCTAGAACATGGTGTCACAGATCCTATGGTTTGGCAACCTAATAATTTCGTTTGTTTTCATTTGTACTTTTATAAAAATACGAAATTGTTTTCAAATTTTATTTGTTATTATTTTAGAGAATTAACCTGATCAAACCTTAACCTAACTGATTCTTTAGAAGAATGAACTAATTGAATTTTAGCCAAAAGCTCTTGCATTTAATCAGAAAGCACAATCAAGGTGGATTAAGTTCACGAGCATCAATATGGTCCTACCTTAAAGGTACTAATTTCGCGCAGAGGCCCGAAAATGCGCGAAATTTAATACTGAAATTATACGCAGTGTTAAGTTGCGCGAAAATTAATACTGAATATTTGCAGAATCCATCCATAAAATCGTAAAATAACCCAAAATCATGAAAAATTGTACGTAAAAGTGCTATTTTTTGGAAAATAAATGCCTCGTGCGCGAATATTAATACCCAAAAATGAAATTAAATTTGCTCATGCGCGAAAATTAATACGTGCAAAGTAAATTTTTTCTCTGTGCGCGAAAATTAGTACCTTTAAGGTATTGTTATTTAAAAAGGGGTGTTGATTATAGCAGATTTATATTAATTTTACTACACGTAAGTGTCTAAAATATTTTTTAATAATTCGACAGAATCACACTTCGTCTTCTTTGCACTACTACTGGCTGTCTTTGATTTGAACTAGGTCGCTGATAATTCCCGACGGGTAAGGTAACACTTCAGCATTTGGGTCGAAAATCGTTTACCCTCGGTTACCTAGTAGACGGCGTATGAATATGCATAAATAAACTTAAGCTGGGGGCCTCGCATTAAAATATCCAGTGTGGAAAAAAATTATTTAACAAAAGGAGGCTAAGACGAAGGAAGATAATTCCAAACACATTTTCTAAAATTGATAAGCCGGGGGGATGAGGAATAGAATGTTTTATAAGGTCTCTGACAAGTTTGGAATAAAGAACTCACTACAAAGACTTTGGAGCTTTTAGTCAGCACTTTGTCTCCGTTAGGGTGAAAATTGAGTGAAAATCTGCGATAGTATCGCCACATCGCCGTCGTTTGTATAGTTTAACATCCTCCGTTACATCAATAGCGCTCCACAACGCAAACGTCATAATTATTACTTTTCATTTTTGTACAGGATGCTACATTTCTTTAGTAGTTCGATGCATTTAACGTGCAAGAGAAATTAGGTCAAAGGTTGATGGGATTGAAACCTGTACATACTGTACATAATTATGACAAAAATAAAGTCTACTTCTAGATTCGCCGCGGTATGCTACCGACGTATTGTGGCACTGAAAATAATAAGAGTCGAAATAGTTCTTTATGATCGGAGATCAATATTCGTGAAGCATTCGTATAACAGGAAATATTCAATGTTTTCACTTAAAGCCTTTAGCATGGACCAAATCTGTACAGCGATTGATTTTATATTAAAAAATGTACGGGAGGTTTTGTAATGTCGAGGCATTTTCTTGCCCACCTGAAGACCCAGAAATAGGTTTTCTAGAACAAGGGGGAACTTTAGATGCTTTCATTGCTTACGAAAGTCCTGTTTTGTACAGGATTGCATGCATGAATTAAAAATCAGTTTTCATTGCATAACATTGATAAGTCACATTGTAAAAAAGACATAGCGAATCCTACTATCGTTAACTAAGTTATATAGTAGGGTTTTTGCCAAACCTTCGCCCTCTTCGGGAAAAAGACTCTACAATTACAGCCCCACTGCGAAATTGACTTTGTTTTCATCTCCATTTGACATTCAATTGGAAAAAATTGCACTCCAAAACCATTCCAAGTGGATGTTTCGACCCGGGAACAATTATCCTGGGTCAAGCTATGATCGAGCAGTGATACTCACAGTAGGGAACAATAGCATTTCTATCCCCATTCGGATTTCGATAAAAATATTTCAACGGTACAGAATATCGCGAGCAGAAACTTTCGCGAGGTCGCAAAATCGCAAAATTAACGACATTTACTTTGTGGCTAATTTAACGAAAGAAATTATTTCGCGAGCATAAACTTTCGCGAATTGGGTGATCAAAATGACAATTTTCAAAACGGCTTGAAAGTAGCAAATACTTCTTGAATTCGATTTAAAGTGGTATCTTTTGACTTCAACGCGGCTTCTAAAGCATAAAAATGCTATAAATACTAGTTTCGATTTTCAATTTTTAAAATGACTTTTCGCGAGCATAAACTTTCGCAATTTGCTCTTTCAAGAATTTTCAAAAATATTCACTTTCGCGAAAAGAGCCAAAATTCGCTAAAATCGCGAAACTTTCTGCTCGCGAAATTTCAAAAATCCCTAGGAAAATAAGACTTTCACGAAAATTAGTTCCGTGAAAAACTTTGATTACGTAAGCGAAAATTAGCAACTTTGGAAGATGGACTTCCAAGATATATCTAACAATACTAATGTTTAAAATTCGAAAGTAATTATATCATAGAGGTATAAATAAGTCAGTGAGGCAAATCTTTGGTAATTTATCGTTGAAGTCTTTCGTTTTCTTTTACCAAATATATCAAAACAAAATTCTGAGGGATTAAGCTCGCCGATGTTAGATGCGACTTTTTAGTAGAACTCACGTTTGCTTTAAACATTCTTACTATCAGCATTGAAGATTTCCAGCCTTCAAACTAAAACCGAAACAAAATAAGATGAAAAGTTCTTTATAAGCAGTCATCTTCGGGACCACAAATTTAGACATAACTCTGCAGACACAATCGACCCATTCTGCAACTGTCGAAGTAATTCTGTTGAAACGACACAACATTTCCTGATGCATTGCTCTGATTAATCCAATGACAGACTTGTTATGATCGACAGCCTTATTCAACTTGACATAACCTTGTTTCCATTTAATCCCAAAACATTGTGTAGAATACTTCTTTATGGCGACCCTGATGTTAGTGTTGTCCAAAATCATGATATATTGAACATAACGATAAAATTCATCTGTGATACCGGGTGTTTTCGGGGACCGTTATTCTAGTCTTTTGCTCTGCAGCTCTTTTTGTTTTTTCATTTTGTTAATAATTATCCTCTGTAGTTAGTTTTTTATTGTTTAGCTTATTTGGGGTTCCTTCCTCCTGGCGGTATGATCTGTGGTCCTTTTGCAGGAGGCTAGGAACCTTTAGATTTGTAATATTTGTTCGTGTTACCTAT